>NC_080110.1:3059342-3370263 GCF_950005125.1 Chionomys nivalis
ATGCAGGCAGCCACAGGATGCTCGGTGAAGGACAGCCTGCCTCCACGCACTCCCGCCCCCATCTAGAATAACGCTACCAGTGCTTACAGACCTTGATCTTGCAATGGGGTCTAAGACCAGTCATCCTGATCCCACACTTCCTCTGGGAAATCCCATCTGTAAAACTGGAAAGTACTTTCCTTTTGTAATAGAGCCGTGCCAGTCTAGGTGGACAGACTACAGGAGAGCAACCCACACTACAGCACTACATAGCTAGAGCCATGCCCACAGCCTTGGAAAGCAGGCCACATATGGAGGGAGCTGGAGTAGGCAGCCTTTGAATAAGACCAGACCCTAAAAGCTC
Organism: Chionomys nivalis; assembly: GCF_950005125.1. Classification (NCBI taxonomy): domain Eukaryota; kingdom Metazoa; phylum Chordata; class Mammalia; order Rodentia; family Cricetidae; genus Chionomys; species Chionomys nivalis. Next base: position 3,059,686 of record NC_080110.1, read on the forward strand.
CTAAGAAATACGCTAGAGGTTGTCTCAGCTGGGACCACGAACATTCACTTTCTCTCCTCTTCTCTTCTTTCTTTTTCCCCTCAGACTGTTAGAAAGAAGAAATTGGGGAAGTAAGGCCCTAGTAAAGACTCAGGGCCAGCTAAGCTTCAGTCAGATGCCACCATAAAAGACGCCCGCTACAATAACAGAGAAACCAAAGGGCAAGCCATTGGCTGTGTACACACAACACACACATACACAAAAACCTTTTCTGCCTCCTTTACCCCTTGGCTAGCTCACTATCACGGGAGAAAGGGTATGCTGCCCCTCTAATTCCCAATTCTGACTTCAGAGAGACGTATCTTTCAGCAAAGCAATGTGCTAAAATTTGAAACACATTATGATCAATATTTCATTCCACCTACAACCGCTAGACACCAAGGGCTACATACAATGGCCTGAGGGTTGATCGTCCCTGCTGCCTGCTTCTGCAAACATCATCTCTGGACAGCATCTTCCATGTTCGCTCTTTGATGTATGGCTACAGCTGAGACACCACAACAGAGACCCGGGAGCCTGAAGAACCTAGGAAGTGCACAACCCGGTCCTCCAAGAAAAACTCATGCCCCATCTCCCTCCAGCCTGGGTGACAATAGCCACAGAACTGACAAGCACTTCGGAGTCTGCATAAAGATCAGACTGAAAACCCATACATGTAACACAAAGTTATGTGTTATGTCAAGTCCGCATGGGGACACGGGCCATGGAGAAAAAGGTGGAGGCTTTCACAAGGATGGTCACCTCCAGCCTGTGTTTCTCTGGCATCACTTCAGAACAGCTGTGAGAACACCTTCAAACTGGATCTGACAAACAGCTCTAAGGGTCAAAGGGGGGGTATACTCTGGCTCCCAATGTCCAGCTTGCAGTGGTTTTGCAGTGTGGCCTCTCAATCATAGCTCCTCTCGGCTGCAGTGTGTACTTGAACAAAGAGGGCATCTTCCAGTGTAAGGGCTCCCACCTCCAGCAGGAGAAAGCTCAGAGCATCACTACCCCCTCTGGCAGAGCATCTGTCCCCTCCCTCAGTTCTTCTGCAGCTTCTTCCTTCATTGTGTTTCTAATGGGGGCCAAATCAATTTCTAATTGATGGGCCAAACCCATCAATCACTTCTTTGGTTTTGTAAGAGAGGGCACTGAGTGTAAAATCTACAAAATTCTGGATGATGCTAAGACCGTGGGACCGCCCTCAGGACAGGGTAGCCCATTCCATGTTGATCCTAATTTCCTGTTTCCTTTTATTCTACGCCTTTGGGAAGGTCATCAGAACTGGCTGAGCTGTGAACAGCCCCAGAAGCTCATGCAAGGGGATGACCTTCAGGAAGAGGTTACACAGGAGGTACCCCACCCTTCTTATCCTCTGCCCCTCACTCTGGCCACAAGCAGTTCCTGCCTAGGAGGCAGGTGGGCTGGCACAGGCCAGGCCACACTTGGATTTGCACAAGGAATACCCGTGTTTGTGTTTCTGGATGCTTGCTACAATCCTGTTCTGCCAAACGCTTATCGTCCCTTCTTCCTGCCTCCTTCATCACTGCAGCTGGGATCTGTTTGCGTGAGAAAACGGGCCATTCTCTGGGGCCAGGACTGTTTACCCTATCTACAGTGGAAGCCACAGACACGGAGGAAGGCAGGTGGAGGTTTCATCACACTGGTTAGCAGTGGGACTCGTTAGCTTGACAGGAAAGGCAATTTTGAGGTTGAAAAACAGCCTATGAACAGCTGGGTCTTTTAGACTTGGTTGCTCAAGCAACAGCCTTGGCTAGTAGGAATCTGCTTGTGTTCAGGGACACAAGGGGTCCTATCCTGAGCGATGACACACTGAGGGTCTAACAAGTCATGGCACCGTCGTTCCCTGTTTGCAAACTTTCCTTGCAGTTGGCAAAGGTCAGGGGATCCACTTCTGGCCAGCGGAATACTAGGAGGGACTCGGAACAGAATCCAAGCTATCAATAAACCCTGTGGTTGCTATTGTCATCATAACCGCTCAATGGACTGGCTCTTCCTTCCCTCTTACGCCTTCACCCATCAGGACTAAGCGGGATCATGTTACTGCATCCCAATGCCGAGCACAACACGATAGCATTGCTTGCTTGAAACCAGTCACGGTAGAAATATTTACACCATGAAAATTGGCAAAACTGGCATTAAAAAAAGCAGATTATTGTTTTCCTGGAGAGCTAGTTGTAAAACCTCTGCTGCCATATCACCTCTACTCGCTTGCTTCCCCTCTTTCAACTACCCATAGTCCCCTCAAAAAAAAAAATCACAGAGGACCTACTATGTGCTGTGCATCTGAAGGTCTGCAGGGGAGCGGCATGGTTAGCGAGCCTCCAGTGAATTTCCATCCTAGCAGCAAAGCAGCATTGAGACGCATGGGTTATAAGGAACAGACACTGAACCGTCAGTGGTTCAGTTAAGAAAGTCTAGAGGCATGACGGTCCAAGCCTGTAACCCTGGGAGCCTTGAGAAGGAGGACCACATTCAAGGGTTAACCTCGACTACATGGTGAATTCCAAGCCCACCTGGACTACCTACTGAGACTACTCCAAGAAGGAGATAAAAAGTTTGCCCCCCCATCCCCAGCATCAGCAAGGATCCCGACAGTCCCAGCGCCTATCTGTCTTCCCATCACGACTCTGCAGGAGCAGAGAGGGCGTTCTCTTTTCATCTGGAACAATTCAATCCACATAATGACTGCAAGAGACACATACTCAACTACTCTCCTTTTACAGATATGGAAATGAAATCCAGAGGTGATTCAACCATGTGCTTACAGCCACCAAGCTTGGACTGCTGGAATACAACCCGAGCATGGGAAAGCCAGCAGTGCTGGCCTGGGGACGCTTAGAGCCCTCCTCCGACCTGTACCCGCCTGTAGGAACCTCTGGTCTCTGCAGCCACCACTCACGCTAAAATTGCTCACTACTCCAAGAACAAGAGAGACATTGGATCATCTGCCTATGCCCTCCCGCCCACTCGCGACACGGATGCAGTCAGGTGCTGGGATTCGCTAGCTGGCAGGGGAATCACCCCCGTGCACCCACCTCAGCTCTCAGACTGTCCAACTTGAAAGGAAAAGAAATCTCGGTGCTCCTGGCGCCAGCAAGCCAGAGCCTGGCTCCTGTCTGTTCCAATTCTCCACATGAAAACCCGAAGACCAGGGCTCCCGTCCACTTGGCAGCCAGACCATCGCCTTGGCCCGTCCGCCTGTGTAACTGCACACCTCCCTTTCGGACTTGAGTTTCTCTTTACTGTACCCACCGCCTGGGAAGCTGCTCCCCCATCAAAGGAAACCCCAACCTTACTGGTGTCCTGCTATAAACTGCCATTGTCCCTAGATCTGGCTAGAGAAAAAAAAAGTATTGGCTTAAGTAGCCAAAGGACTTGAGCAACATATTATTTATGTTTTTTTTTAATAGAAAAAGTAAGTTCTTAAAAAAAAAAAAAAACGAAAACAATGTCTGGCCTAGAATTCCAAGTTCCACTTATGATGCTTTGATGGACGAAGTCTCAGAAGGCGCAGCTGGGGACTCAATTTGCCCTGGCAAGTTTGGGCTGATGCTCTGAGCAAGCCCCAGACATCCCGAGGAACACACACAGCAGGCCCCATCACCGCTCCATTTGGCTTTTGATTTTGGATTTTCATTTTTGCTTTGTTTGGGTTTTGTCCAAGGCAGAAAAGAGGTGGATGGACCAAGGCAGTCACAGGCACCTACGGGGGAAGCAGCCTGTCTCAAGGGAATTTCCCTCTCATCACCAGGTGCTACACAGGTAAGAGACCATAAACCCTTTCAAGATTCTGGTCTCCACCCCCCCACCCACCCCCCACCCCTTTGAATACGGATTAAAGCAAAATCCAAAATTTCCAGAGGGCACTTTGGGCTGCCCAGGGCATCTTTATTATGTAAGCTAAGAGCAGAGGAAGAAAAGTCCAGCCCACTGATTAGCCCCAACCAATCCAAAATAATGAGAAACAGAATCCACAGCCTAGAGTCTCATGACCTTGAATTGGCTGCTTAACCATGTAAGTCCTCACCCGGGACAGTCTCTCCCCATAGCCTTAGCTGGAATCCCCAGTGGGGTGGGAGGAGTAGGAGGTGGAGCCTGCAGGTTAGGAGGTGATTAGGTTGTGATGGTGGAGTTGTCAGGAACGAGTCAGGGACGTGTAGAACAGACCCTGGAGCAGGCTGGAGCTCGTTCTACCCCATGAGAAGACAGAACGGCTGTCTACAAGCAGGAAGAGCAGCCTCACTGGAACCCACCCAGGATGGCTGGCTGTGCCAGCTCCCAGGCTTTTAGCCTCCAGAACCAGGACCTAAGTTTCTACTGCAGCCAGCGTTGGCTAAGATCTCTTCTCCTATATGGAAGCTTAGGGAGCAGGTAAGGGGAAGGTGCTTGACTCCCAGTGTTCCCAGCTCAGGGAAAACCAGCTCCACCTCGTCCATCACAACACTCACCTGAACAAGCTTCACGGCAGAATAGGGTAAAGACTGAGCAAGACCAAGGGTCTTGACACCAGTCCCCCCAAGAAACCTGGCTTGCAGGCGGCTGTGCAGATGCCCAGAAGCAGCTCACTGTGCCACAGGCAGGGCAGGGAGGGCAGCCTCTACCCACAGGGAAGCCTTCAAGAAACCTCAGAGCATGGAACAATGCATAGAAACTTTGAGAAGGCAAAACAAACGAAAGACAACTCCACTTTGGTTGCTCAATTTGTAAGGAACTCACCTTGCGTCTTCTCTTTCTCTCTGTCACTGTGGGATAAGAACAAGGCATTCGGGGAAGAGATATCCCTGGCTCTGGGAACATTCATTCTCGCTCTAGGGAGGACCAGGACCATGACCGCAGGTCACCACGGGCAGTTTAGAGGTCTGGAGCAGTCAGTTGCTCTCCTCACCCTTCTCTGTCTCCATCAGTGAGTAGTGCTTGAGTTCCGTCGTTGTGTGGAATATCACCTCTCAAATATGTTCAACCATGCTCTCACTGTTTTCTGAGAAGGGAGCGCTCAGTAAGCCAGTCAGCCAACACCCTCTTTAGAATTTCTTCAAATTCCTGTGCTGGTATTGACTAATGTTGTCGTGGTCTGTGTGTGTGTATATGTTGTGGAACATTTGTTTAATGATGCAAAGATGGGTTGCATTCTTTTATGCTGCATTTGTTTAACTCTGGGACCCTGTGTTACTGTGTCTGTCTAAAACACCTGATTGGTTTAATAAAGAGCTGAACGGCCGGTAGCGAGGCAGGAGAATGGACAGGAGGGGCTGGCAGCAAGAGGAAAGAAAGAGAGATCAGAGAAGGAGAAATTTGGGAGCAGAGAAAGAGCTCAGGTTGTCAGGCTTGCCCAGCGGCTGATCTGCACACCAAACCATCTTTCCTGCTTCGGCATCTTCTTAAGCAGTGGCCAGAATGAGGCGAAGGAAAGGCACTGAGAAAGAGGTGCAGGGGAGGCACAAAGTGACTCTCAACCACCACACGCCACAACGCCACTGAGACAGACACCAAGCTCCAGGCAGGAGCCATCTCAATGGGTAATTACCCTGGATTTACGCTTCCCCAGCCAGGAAGAGTCAGGGAATTCAGGGGAAAAAATCACAGTCCTCAGTGGAGAGATGCCGACAGGATCAAAGGCTTCGATGACAGGACCAGTCGTCTCCCTGAGTCAGAAGCGAGTGGAGACCCACACACACAAGATATGGCATGGTGCCAGAAATACCTGCCCAGGGAGTAGAAAAAACAAGACTGTGAACTTCCTGGTGAACCATGTCTCTGTCTCCTGTTTAGCTGGCCACCCATGATTCACTATGGCCACTGAGAGGTAGGGAGGTTCTCACGCTCTGCAGGGGAAAAACTCTTCCATGGCTCCAAAAGGAATGTGCAATTACATCTATCAATCTTATTTTTTTTTATATTTGTATCTTCACAGTCAACCACTACAGGCTTTGTTTTTTTAATAGCTAGTGAACATTCACATTGGTACAAACACCAGAGGCACCAACAGTGAAAAATAACCTTCCCTTTTGCCCCCTCACCTAGCCTAGGAACCACGGTCTTGCCACAAATGCTTCAAGAATACAGACACCATGCAAAAAGACAGGAATGGGGGCGCTCTGGGTTCTGCATTGATTTACTTGAGCACATACCAGCACCCTAAGTGTCCTTCTCAAAATGGTCTGTTTGTTTGTTTTCTGAGACAGGGTTTCTCTGCAAGCCTCGGCTTTCCTGGAACTCGCTCCGTAGACCAGGCTGGCCTCAAACTCGGAAAGATCCCACCTCTGTCTCCAGACTGCTGGCATTAAAGGCGTGCTTGTGGTCTGGGTTTGTAAGAGCATAGGTGTATGGATTGGTGTCTGTGAACTTGGTGAGGAAATCAGCAGCTTGGAGACCAAACTCGGGTTGTCCAGCTTCGGGGTACCGTTACAAACTGAGCCACCTTGCTGACCCCACTGCTTGCACTTTGACGTGCACACTTGGGTGCCACTAAATGTAAAAACACTGTTGTACAATTGTACAGTCATCTGCTTTTGGCCCATAAAACAGTAACTCCCTGCATCCCCTCTTTCAAAGCGTTCTCTTTCTGTGCTTGTGAATCTGGCTGTGCCAGGATTACCAAAGACATGAATCACGCAGTCCGCTCCTTCCTTGTCTGGCTTATTTCTCTTAGCATGACATCCTCGCAGCTTACCCACGTGGCAGGATATGTCAGGCATTCTTTTTGGTTTTGTTTCTGAGACGGAGTTTTGTGTGTCCCAGCCAGGGCTTTAATGTGCCAGGTAGCCAGAAGGTGAGTTTGACCTGCTCCTCTGGCCTCTACCTCCTGAATGCTGGGGTTGCAGGTATGCCCCCCATGCCAGTTTTATGGGGTACTGGGTATGGAACTCAGAGTCTGAGCATGTGAATAATGCTGCTTTAATATGCGAGTATATAAGTCACTTCTGGTTCATGCTTTTGGAGTTACACTCCTCTGCTTGTATGTAAGCCTGAGAAGTGAATGCCAGCCCTTAGGATAATCTTGTGCTTAATTTTTTGAGGAATAAGCACACTGTTCCAACAGTCATATGTGTTTTTTTAATCACTGTTGTTTTATTTTTATTTTATGTGTATGGGTGTTTGGTCTGCATGCATGTATGTGTATGTACCACGTGTGCACCTGTTTCCTTTGGAGGCCACAAGAGGACATTGGGTCCCCTGAAACTTGAGTTACAGATGGTTGTGAGCTGCCATGCGGGTGCTGGGACTCAAACCCCATGGAAAACTAACACTTTGCACAACAGACCAGCTCGAGTATTTAATGGCACACCATACTTCTCCCGAGGAAAGATGAAGTCAGCTGTTAATCTCAACTTGGTCCTAGAAACCCAGATATTGAAAACAAAAACGGAGATGAAAATTGAGGGACAGGAAACAAGCATCCCCCAGGATCCCGCAGGACCGACCAGCAGGCATCTGCACTCTGGGGCCCATGTCTCTCGGACCAGCTGCCCAGAAACAACACTCAGAGCCCTTCTCTCCCCTCATTCCCAGGTCCCCTGGGAAAGGAGTCAAGAACGGGTGGCCTTAGAATCCAGATGGATGCATTCTGAGTAAACATTCCTACCCAGGGCCTAGATGATTTGAGCAAACAGTGACAGCTAAAATTCCACTTGAATGTTTAACCGTTAGAGAGCATTGTGTATATCTCTGATAAGGAAGTTAGATAATTGTAGTGAGAACCCACTGCTAACAAGACAACTACACAGATCGTAGGACAAGCTGAACACAATCTACATTGCTGTCGTCAGTGGTATTTTTCTTCCTCCTCCTATTTCTGGTACTGAAGATGGAACCAGGGGCCTTGGACATGCCATGCAGGTGCCTTATCACTGAAGTAAATGTCCAGCCCCATAGCAGCTTAAGGAGAGGATCTTGTGTGTGTGTATATACACACACACATACACACACACACACACACACACAGAGAGAGAGAGAGAGAGAGAGAGAGAGAGAGAGAGAGAGAGAGAGAGAGAGAGATCAAGCCAGATTGTCATTTATCATGCTAACCTCACAGATACAAGACGTTGACACAATTCCCGGCGGGTCACCTCAAGGATCTTCGTATCTCTAGGGCAAAGTCAAAGCCATTCACCAGAGAAGAAAATAGCATGAGTGGGGCCAACACAAACGTGCAAACACACATAACATTCTCTGGAGTAAAAGCCTAAGTGTCACGTGCACGTGGATCTTTCAGGAGATCCGGACTACAAGTGATCTAAAAGCCTTTTGTGATTTAAACACTGCAGAGCTGATGGGAAAATAGCGTTTTTCTGACCTGACTTCAGTCTTAACTTGAGAAGTCACATCTTACACAGAAAGCTCATTTTCCAGACTCCTTCATGGAGCACACACAGGAACACTCATGAGAGTGAGCGCGCACACACAATGTTCCCAGGAGAAGACACGTGAGGACCACATCGGGGCAATTACAGCTCCCTGACTCGCCAAAGCCATCTGAGGCCCTGGCTTCCATCTCTCATTCGCTTTGTAATTAGAGCGGCTGGGGCTCGGCCGTTCTTGGATCTACCAACAGTACGGTTTCCACCCTCTGGCGACTGTCCGCCATGGTCTCTGACACATGGACAATTGATTTGATTTTGCTGAGGCAGAAATGTGAATGAAACTCACCCAGGTGGAGGCTAGCAAGGACAGGAAAGGGGCCACAGGTCACGCCAGCAATCTGCCTGAGATCTAAAGTCCGGGTCCCCAACTCACACACACACACACACACACACACACACACACAAGTGCTAACTAGTACTCTCTCTTCACAAGAAAATAACACAGCTCTCCCCCAATGTCACCTGCTAGTGCTATTAAAAGAAGTAAAGATAAATGTGAAGGTCTAGAAATTAATAACTCTATTAAAAAAAAAAGAACCATTTCTCCCTAAGTCTAAGATGCTACCTCCATTCCTTCATGACTCCTAAATTATAGTTTAAAAAAAAAAAAGTTGCAGGGATATGGTGACTCCTACCTGTAATCTCAGGACTTGGAAGCCTGAGGCAGGAAGACTGTAGCGTTTGAGGCTAGCCTGGTCTACAAAGTGAGATCTGTCACAAAGAAAAAACAAAAATCTTAACTGCATAAGCCAACCCAACGGCAGCCGATTTACTGATTTCATTTATGACTTCAAGTCTCAGATTTCAATAAGCGTTAAAAAGCCTGCAAAGACAGTGAGTCTTCTCTGCCAACGCCAAGACATAGTGGTGTGCACTATATCGTTTCAGTGGAGAGTCTCAGACTGCGGCACTGCCCTCCTTATCTTTGCCCTCAGCTCATTCTAGCATCGGCAACTTCAGCTTTGACCTGAGTATCCTACAACTCATCTTGGGCGTCCTCCGAGAAGGAGGCAATCTCCACCTTTACAGCACTAACTGTCCCCACTGTGCTGTGCGAACCTTCTTATCTACACTTCCTGGTTTTTAATATGGTTGTACTTGGGGTCCCCAGACATCAGGTTGGTGCTTTCCATGCCTTATTTTATTGAAGCCTCCGGCAGGGTCACCAATATCAATAATCCCACATTGCAGATCCAGAGCGAGAGATTCACTAGCCTAGATTCCCACAGCAGGCCAGCACAAAGCTGGGCATAAATGCATAGCCATGATGCTACCAAGTCTAAAATGCATAGCTATGATGCTCCCAAGTCTAAAATGCATAGCTATGATGTTCCCAAGCCTAGAGTCCTGTGCAGGGTCAGGGTGACAAGCGGGACATCAGAGCGTCAAGAAAAACGCAGATAAATCCCGCTCTCAAAATTCCGCTGCCCAGGAGCCAACATGATAGCTGGGCCAATAAAGGGGATTGCCAAGGAGGCCTGGTCAACTACATGCGATCTTCAGCATCCATGTAAAGTCAGGAGACGCTAACACCTCAAAGTTGTCCTCTAACCTCCACACATAGGCTGAAGCCACATACCCACACATCACGTGCTCACGTGTACACACAATAATAAATTTAAAAATTAAATCTTTTAATTAAAAAATATCCCAGTGGTCTAGCTCTGCAATGCACTATAAGTAGGCAACCTGAGCAGGGGCACGGCTCTTCTGTGCACATGGCTCTTCCATGCACACTGCTCTTCCGTGCACACGGCTCATCCGTGCATACGGCTCTTCTGTTGCACACAACTCTTCCATGCACACAGCTCTTCCACGCACATGGTTCATCCACACCCACGGCTCTTCCATGCACACCGCTCTTCCCTGAACACAGCTCTTCCATGCACACGGCTCTTCCATGCACACGGCTCTTCCATGTACACGGCTCTTCCATGCACACGGCTCTTCCGTTTATAATGCTCACACCTCTACTTTCATCATCTGTGAAATGAAGTAGGGACGGTGCTGGTTCAGGGTTGCTGTGTGGGCTGCACAAATGAGCACATACTTCAGGCATTAGCAGCCATCCCTCTTTCAACTTCCAAAGCTCCAGTCGCTCACAACGTGGGAAGCAGACCTAGCAAGTGGTCCCCAGGCACAGATGCTGTAACATGACCTAAGGCAGACACTAGAAACTGGGGGAGCGGATCCCCAAGGTCCAAAAATTTGACCAATTAACCCACATTATTTAGAGAGACAAGCTGAGGCTGTGCCTACAGAGGGAATGTGGTGGAGGACAGAAACACAGCAGGGACCACCAGGACCTGGAACACAGAAAGTCCTGGACAAAGGTAAGGCACAGTGAAGATATAGTCCCGAATGTGGTTCTTGGGATGATTATTTACTACAGCGACTTCCTCCTGGAGTTTGTGGGACAGAGACAGGGGAAGGAAAATCTGACAGACGCCATGCAGGTGAAAGACCATGGTCAGAATCCAATGACAGCAAACACAACTCAGGTGCATCTGGCACAGAAAAGCCACCCAAAACAGTGACAACCCACATGGGGCAAGAGGGCACCCTCTCCATCAGTGGGTCTCAACCTTCCCAATGCTGCAACCCTTTAATACACCTACATTCTCTAATGACATCAGACACTATGCCAAAAGGACGTGGAACTTCCACAAGCAAGCCATGGGACCTGAGAGATGGGATCTGAGAGCTCGCCTGGTGACTACTCCCCAGGGGATGGGCAGACACACTTGGCTATCAAGATCAGATCTATCTGGTACTGGGAAGCCTCCAGGGACAAATCCCACTGCATGGGTCTGGCTATTTTACTACTTCTGTATCTTATGCCCTTATCCTTGCCTCGGAGGCTATCTTCCCAAGTTGATGGGCAAGTGAAGCCTGTGATTTGGGCTCTTTCTCTACTTCATTCCAAAGTGACATGATGCTACAAACCGTTAGCAAACACGTGCTTAGTGACCACCCTTTGCCCCCCCACCACACACACACACACAACTGTGTGCAATGTGGTGTGTAAGTGAAATGGTAGTGCCCTTGCCTAAACCTGACACCGGAGGGATCTGTAGGTTTCTAGAACACTCTGTTGTGAAGCTAAGATTTTTAGGGCTTCTGCCTCTGACTCACGCTGAGCTGGAGACATTATTGTCAGGCAGCTATCCCATCAGCGAGCACACAGAGATGGGTGTGGAGGAGCACAGGGGTGAGCCAGACGGGAGGCCGTACAAAGGACTGTCAGTCAGTAGAGAGGCAGGAGACAAACATCACCATAACAACCATCACGTCCTGCCTGGATGGCTCTGGAAAGAGGATTTTTTTATAAATGATCTTAAAATCCCGTGGAGGTTGTTGCTGGTATCTGCACTCTGCAGAGGAGGAAGGCAAGGCAGAGGAGGGAGATGACAGGAGACAGGTGCCAAGGCGGGTGCCTCGCTGTCACGATCTGAAGAACGTGAGGCACAACCACAGGCTGTGGGGATGAACGGGAGGCATCGTGGTACAAGTGCACTCCAGCAGGCAAGGGATTCTGGGGCTCTGACTTACATATCATGCTGTGGGGCTGCTGTGACCGAGGTCCCTTGAGCCACACAATGGGTCAAAGCCTTTCCAGGGTGACCGCTGGAGGGGGAAGCTGGCCTCCTGGGTCAGAGGACATAAACACTAAACTTACCCTACAGTTTCTCCCAAAGGTGTCGGAAGAGTCCTGAACTCTGGTCAAAGCATCACCACTCAGCCTTTCTTACTGCTTAGCACGTATGCATTTATTTTGGGTGTGCTGTGTGTACACATGTAAGTGTGCACCACTGTGTACCTGTGGAGGTCCGAGGACAACCTGAAGGAGTGGTTCTCTCCTTCCACCACGTGCGTCCTATGACACGGAACTCAGGTTAGCAGCAAGTGCCTTTACCCACTGAGCTGTCTCATGCGAGGCTCAGCCTTTAGGTGCCATTGAGACATTTCTGCACCCCATCTTTGACAGGTCTCTGCCAGTCAGGAGAAATCAATGGGCTTGATAAGCTTTATCACACCACAGCCTCTCTTCCACCCCTCAGGCTCATTTCCTCCATAATGCAGCTGACCCCACTGCCAGGGAGCTGACCTAACAAATGGTATAAAAGAAAGTTGATGTCATATAAATAAAAAGGATTGTCCTTCACAATCCATCTGTATACACGGCTCCAGAATGAATCTGCCTATCATTAACACTGAGCCCAAAGCTATGGTCTCCTCTAGAAGCCTATGCATAAGTATATATATATATATATATGAATTCTCTATAGCACTCAGTGAGTGCAGGATACTCTCTGGGAAATAATGGACTGGCTTAGAACTCTGAGGTTACCTCATCACAAACACAGAAAGTATTATGCTCTGTGACGCCGCCAGCCCTCCCATCTGCCTGATGCACCCATCTAGAGTTCCCTAGACATCTAGGAACCTCGGCCATAGAGGAGAGGTGAAGGCATTGTTTTTATTTATTTTTCTTTCTTTTTTTGTTTGTTTTTGTTTTCCAAGGCAGGGTTTCTCTGTAGCTTTGGAGCCTGTTCTAGAACTCACCCTGTAGACCTTGAACTCACAGAAATCTGCCTGTCTCTGCCTCCTGGGTGCTGGGATTAAAGGCGTGCACCACCACCTCTAGACATTTTTTCTAAAGCACCTACAGTCCAAATGGAGGGTTTACATTCCTGGGGCTCATGTTTTCCCATGATGCTTCCGGAATGCAACTTGCTCAGAGTTGAGCAATGTCTGAGATGTAGCCCAGAGGTCTGATTGGACATGCAGATTACAACTCCCAGAGGTCCACTAAACTAGCCCCAGACCTGTCATATTTTAGTCTGGAAGAGGGGAAATGGGTGACTCTAAGGCGTGTATCATTCATACCAGAAAGTACAAGGTACCAACCTGGGATTACGTGAGCCTCATCCCTTTCTCCCTAGGGGGAAACATGAAGGGGCTGGTAACTGTCACACCGTCTCAATGGAGTCACTGAAATCCAACACACGTGCGCACACATCTGTGTACATGCACACCAACCCTACAACCGTCAGGCTAGATGCTCCGACGTGACAAGATCAAGTTGAAAAGTCACTCAACAGAACAGGTTTGTAGGAACTGTGGGCTACAAACACCCCGGCCATGTGGAGAATGAGTCTTAGAAACATGTTCTTGCCTTCTCCTGGTTCTGAGGGAAGTCAAGGCCAAGACCTTGCCATCTTTGACTGCTGGTCCTGGATTCTATAAGAAAGCTGTCTAAACAAGCCATGCAAGCAAGCCAGTAAGCAACACCCCTCCATGGCCTCTGCATCAGCTCCTGCCTCCAGGTTCCTGCCCTGCGTGAGTTCCTGTCCTGACGTCCTTTGATGATGAACAGTGATGTGGAAGTGCAATCCCTTTCCCTCTAACTTGCTTTGGTCATGGTGTTTCACTGCAGCAAAAGAAACCCAAATAAGACACCTACGAAGGCAGGTGGTTGATTCTAGTTTGTTCAAGTGGTTTCAGGTCTGACCCTATAAATTCCAGTACCATACTGACATAAAACTTATTTGGTATCCAGACTATTCTCAGAATACAGTAGCTAGCTACGAGTGGTGGCTCCGGCAACCAGAAACTGCGACAGGAGATTTGCTTTGAGTTAGAGGCTACCATGGACCACATCATAGTGAATAATGAGCTAGCCCGGAAGTTAGGTACAAACAGAGACAGATAGAGATATACACAAACATGCACACACACATACACACACACACACACACACACGATCCCGAAATGAATCTGAAGAAACCATAAATAGACACATAGGAGCTAAACTTGTGAGTTCAGTCACTATCATCATTGTTGTCTTCTAGGGACGAACCTGTGTGGCACTAACAACACCCCAGGGAGAATCAAGAACTAGCCTCTCTGATGGGGACATCCCAGGGACAAGAACAGTAGAGACTAAGCCTTATTTAAGTGATTCAATGAGTCATTACCCCGTGATTCACATCCAGGGGGTGCGACTGGGTGCCTGGGTTGATGTGAAGCAAAGCCCGGACTCCAGGCTCTCTGAAGAATCCAGAAGAATCCACTTGAGTAGGAAGAGGACAAGGGAGAGAGCTGGATAGCGTCGGGGGGCCGAGGGAGCAGCAGGTCCTGGAACCTGGCTTTAAAACGTTCTGTCCTTTATCAGGCAAGCAGGAAGACTTCTGCCTTGGACGTGTCAGAAGCAGACAGCACCCAGAGACACAAAGGGCCTCCTGTGACATCCTACAGAGATAGAACTTTATCCCACAGACACAGCAGATCATGTTTGTCCCCTTGCCATATCAAAAGCCACAGACTGGATGGCTTCAACAATAAAGTAATTTTCTTCGAGTCTGGCACCGATGGATACGGTATCATCAGAGCTGGCTTCTCCCAAGGACACTCAGGCTTCCGCGTGTCCTCATGTGGCCTTCTTGTGTGCAAGGACAATCCTGTATCTCCTTCTTCCCTCTTAGCAGGACACAACACAGGTTGGGGCCAACCTAATGACCTCATGACCCGACCCCATCCTCCCACCCTGGGTACCACTGAGCTACATCCCCAGACCCTAAGCTCATCTGAGCTCCGTCACTTCCATAAGAACCCTGTCTTTTCAAAGACAGCATGGTCTGTGGAGTGGGCCCAGGGTGCATGGGAGTCTGAGAGGCACAATCAGTCTGCTAAGACGCCATGGAAGGCCTGGGGAGGAGAGCAACATGAACAGAGCAAGCAGCGGTGTTGAAATCGGAATGCCAGGCCGCTGGGACCCAAGGCAGGAAGGTGGAGACTCCAAGACCCAGGGAAAAGAGAAAACAGAGCATGTTTACTGGACATTGGTCATTTTTGCATAACACCAAGCAACGGTTTATGCACTGCACAAACCCTGTTGTGCTCTTCTGGGTGGAGTCCCTGATCTGCCTTCTGGCCTGCTCTCTAGCTGCGCTTGCCTGATCCCACAGAGCTGCCTAGGCCTTGGGAACACCCAGGAGTAAAACAGGCATGGTCCCAAGAGTCAAAACCAAAACAATACAGCAGAAGGATGGAGGTCTGAGAGCCAGCACGGCAGAGTACAATTTAGAGGCCCTCCAAGGGCCCATCAAGGCTCCTCTAACAAGCACCCATCAAATAAAGCCTGGGCAGGGGGCCCATTAACACTTCGCAGGGGCAGACCTCAGGTCCTGCAGGAGAAACTTCAAAAGCACCCAGTGGTTCAAAATGTCCTAGTCAGTCAAGCCTACTATCCCAGGAAGCAACGGGCTGAAGTTAAGGAAGGAGGTGGGCCCATAAATTAACCATCCCTTGGTCCCCATATGGGGTTTTATTTATTGCCATTGAAGCCAACTGAGCTCCTTAAATTTAAAAAGGACCACGGCCTCTATAAACAGTATATAGAAATACCTTCCAGAAAAAGAAAAAAAAAAAAAAAGCACCTAGAGAAGGTTCCCCTCCCACTCTTAAGGAAATAAAAGAACCATTCTTGAAAATAATTCCCACGGTACGGAACTCTTTGCCTAAAGCACTATATAAAATCCAACTCATGGTCAGCCTTTTATATTAAAAAAATATATAATGTCAGGTATAATTACCAGTTTGCCCTTTGTTGAAATTAATTTTATACATGGATTTCCTCAAGTCAGTGGGCCTGCCTTAAAGACAAGCTAGGTAAGTCACGCCAGCCAGAACCCTGTAGCACCTGGCCGAGGGGCCGGACGCTGTCCTCCCCCAGACTGAAGCAGACAGTCTCCAGACTGCAAAATACTTGCTACATGCCCCCAGCAAGGGTGAGCACACAGATCAGGCCTGTGTGAGAGGCGCTGGCGTGTCTCAGGGATGATTAGTGGTGCAATGTCAAAGCCGTCACACACGTTATTTCCACTGACATAGAAAGGCACAGTTTGAATAGCCCTGATCTCCAAGGCTTCCAACCAGAAGCATTTGATTTCTCTTTTTCCCCCTTCAAATTTTGGAGTGCCTTCCAAATTGCTATTTGCAATCAAATATCTTGGGCTGGGCCCTAAGTACAAACATGAAATTTGTATTATACACAGAGCCTGAAGAGGATTTTTGTATGATATTTTTAGAAGGACCTGGTGTGGGAGGTCCTTCTGTCTGTGTGTTGCTTTTATTGGTTAATGAATAAAGAAACTGCCTTGGCCTGTTGATAAGGCAGAACTTAGGTAGGCAGGGGAAACTAAATGGCATGCTGGGAGAAAGGAGGCAGAGTTAGGAAGAAGCCATAGAGCCGCAGGAGACAGACGCTGGGAATTTTACCCAGTAAGCCACAGCCACGTGGTGATACACAGATTAATAGAAATGGGTTAAATTAATATAAGAGTTAGCCAATAAGGAGTTAGAGCTAATGGGCCAAGTAGTGATTTAATTAATACAATTTCTGTGTGGTTATTTCGGGGCTAAGCTAGCTGTGCGGCCAGGACAAACAAGCAGTCCCTCTTCCTACACGCTCCCATGTTTTGTATTATATTTATTTTGTATGAATGCACACATGTAGGTGCACACATGCCACAGCACATGTGTAGAAGTCAAAGGAGAATTTGCTGTAGTCAGTTCTCTCCTTCTACTGTGGGTCCCACCTCGGGCTTGGCAGCAGACACCTTTACCATCTCGTTGGCCCTCGCCTGTTTTGACTTCAACCTGTCGTATGAGGTCAGATGTGGAATTTTCTTTTTGTTTGTGTTGAAGAGCTCAGATTTTGGAACATTCTGCATTCCAAAACTTTGGATTCAGATCTTCGTGTGTGGTTGATGTTCCTGTTTTGTTAGCCATCAGACCTCTTTACCCCTTAGAGACAGCAACAGCTCTAGCCTGTACAGGGTGCGGGGACTACCTTCCAGGCCTGTGTTCTCCCCATATCTGAGCTCACTCAATCCGTGCCATGATCCCCTCAGGTCGAGGAGGAAAAATGAAGCTCGGAAAGATTAACTCACCCAAGACTGCCCAGGAGGAAAATGAAAAAGCAGAGAACAAGGCCCAGAATTGTGGAACAATACTGCTCATGACTGCTCGTCTGCATGACCTGTCCCTGGACAACTGCAGACATGGGACTGTTCCCCAACTGGTCCCATCATGTTTGGAAGGTTTCTGGGGTTCTGGATATGATGTACCCCAAAGTTGAAAAATACGTCTTAACAATTCTAAAGAAGATTCTGAGATATTAACAATCCTAGGATTTGATGCTATCCCCTGATTTCCCTTCCTTCCCTCCTTCCCCAACCCTTAACAAAAGAAGCATTTACACCATGCAAAAAGTTGAGCAAAACATGAAACCCAACCCTAGAACTCAGGTTTATAAAAACACGCGAAATGTCCTCGTGGGTGAGGTGTCTCGCTTTCTCAAATTCAAAAGAGAGAGCAAAACAAAACAAAAATAAGCTTGTGTCAAGTACAAATCCGATTTAAATGCTAGGAAAACATGCTGTGCCCCAGGATGTAGGCTTCTTGAGAACAAAGGTTCTGTCCTTTTTGTCCTAAGAGCTAGCATGGAATTGATACACAATAGGGTACTTGACAGCCATTTGCCAATATGACAGACATGGACAGGTAGATGGCTAGATAGTGCAACAGCTGAAATGGACAGAAGCCGCTTTCCCCAATGGTTGAACACTGAGCTAAGCAAAGAATCCGTCCTCTATCTATTCTGCAGACGTGAGTGGGAGGATGGGTGATCCACGTGAAACTGACAGAGGAGAGAATATTTACCTCAAGGGTTAAATAGCCAGAGTTCCTCTAAGGCGCTCATTCCCTGCACATGCCCACATCTGAGTCTGCTCTCTGTCCAGACACCTATTTTTAAACACTCTATCCTAGACTCAGATAAAAACATGGCTCAGCCGCACCTCCTGTGAGCTCTGGACTCCCAGGGTCACACATGGGCTGAACTATGACCTTCCCCAAAGACAGGTCACGATTCTGGCAACTGAGCTTTCAATGACTGTGTGTGAAAACACACACACACACACACTGAATGCAGACAGTCTGTGGAGCGCAGCCCTGCGTGCTGGTACCTACACACATTTATAGTCTTCTGCTGGGTCACCCCATTCCCGAGCAACATCTCTTTTCAGGAACGACACTTGGGGCCGTTAAGTGTTCTAGAACACACGGCTTCTGTGGTACCGTGTGACTTCGGTTGGGGAGCAAATAAAAAGTGTGCTCTGGCTTTTGTGAACACCACAGCGGCATAGACACCTCGCCTCCCTCTCGCAAGCCAGGCCCAGAGAGCGTCCAAAGATGCCCAAGGCATAGAACGAGAGGGAACAGCCACTCCTGAACGCCTGGGCATTGCCTGGCCCCTCGATTAAAAAGCAAAAACCCAAATGTAATTATCAGTAATTTTCCTTTTCAAACACACTGATATCAGGTCAACAACCAGCAAAAGAGCAGAGGAGAAACAGAAACACTGTTTCTGGTCTGCATGTGTAAACACTATCATGTTAACTACTCTGCCTGGCAAAGAAGGAGGTCAATGATATGGTGAAGTTGGCAGAAGCAGAAAGCGGCAATGGGCATGCTTTCGGGATGGAGGTCTTCCTCCTCCTGCTCTGATATGTCTGCCTTTGCTCAACAGACACTTCTTGATTCTGAGCAGGAGAGCCAACTTGAACCCAGGTAGTTTCTAAACTGGAATCAGAACTCACTGTCATGAAGTTTCCAGCTTCCTGACTCTCAAGGATGGTGGAAAGAGTTCATCCATTAAGGGGCAGACAGAGGAAAAGGGAGGGAGCAGGCGGCAGCAAACAAACTTTCTTTTCTTTTTGGTTTTTAAGACAGGGTTTCTCTGTGAAACAGTCTTGTGTAAAAGTCTACAGAACTTGCTTTGCAGTTCAGGCTGACCTCTCACAGAGATCCGCCTGCCTCTGCCTCCTGAGTGAGGGATCAAAGGCATGCACCACCTCCACCTGGCCAAACTTTCCATCTCTAATGAGTCAAACATCACAGGGTTTCTTGTTAGACAGGGATTTTTTTTTTCTTTTAAACTAGTATTTGAAACAGCCCAGACTCGCCTTGGACTTGTTATGCAGCCAAGGATGATGTCAAAAGTAAACTCCGCCACACTGGACACGGAACTCCACGGTAAACACGCACTCCACCCACAGAGCTACATCTCCAACCCCGGAGCGCATGTGAATGTGTATGGCTTCTACATACACGCACGTGCATGTATAGGAGGGGTCCATACACGTATATGTGCAGAGGTGTGCACGCACCAGTGTGTGTGTGTGTCTCTGCCCAGAAGTGGACACTGGTGTCTTCCTTAATCCCTCCCCACTCTGTTATCAGCTTATCCTGAGGATCCCAGCGCCACCTCCCGAGCACCGGGATTACAAGCAGGCCACTTGCAGGGCTTCTCCTTGGCCCCCAAATCATAACTTTCTCAATTATCTCCTCCCTGATGGAGGAAGGTCATTGGTTAAATAATAAAGAAACTGCCTAGGCCCATTTGATAGGCAACCCTTAGGTGGGTGGAGTAAACAGAAGAGAATGCTGGGAGAAAGAAACCGAGTCAGGAGTCGCCATGATTCTCCCACTCCAGACAGACGCAGGTTAAGATCCTCCCTGGTAAGCCAGCTTGTGGGGCTACACAGAATATTAGAAATGGGTTAGATCAATATGTAAGAGCTAGCCAATAAGAGGCCGGAACTAATGGGCCAGGCAGTGTTTAAAAGAATACAGTTTCCGTGCAATTATTTCGGGGCATAAGCTAGCCATGCGGGCGGCCGGGTGCCGGGGACGTAGTCCCGCCGCTCTTATTACAACACCTCCCTGCCTCCCCTCCCCCATCCGTCCCACCAACAGAAATAGCATGTTGAGAAACAGACCAGATCTCTTAAAAATGACCACCACATTTAAAACCCCCCACATTGCTTATTCTATGCCACTGTTTACACTCTACTGAAGATGATGTGGGTGGGGGGGGGACGACAAAATAACAAAACAAAACAAAAACCTACACTACAAAAGGTCCCAGGTGTGACTGGGAACTGAGGAGCCACCTAAAGCGACAGCGCGCTGAGCCTACCTCTGGAGATGCAAGTGAGGAGTCGTCTAGGGGCCCAGGTGCTGGTGCTATTTCTAAGCACCAGAAATCATCATGTGGATAACCAGGCTGCCTGGGAACTGCAGCAGTGCATGAACGTGAGTCATCCTGGGGCAAAGGTTGAGAACCTCTCTCTCTCTGTGTATATATCCCCCATACTCCATACAGCCTGGTGCAACATCACCAAGGCAGGCGCACAGAAACCCTCAGTTGCAGACGAGAAGAAGGGGGCTCAGTGAGCGACGCTGGTCTGTGGAAGATCATCAACCACACGGGGTAGGATTCTCAGCTTTCCCAGAAATGGTGCCCCGCGCTACAAATCTGCACAGAGAAGTCCCCTTCCAAGGAAGAGAAAGCCAAAGCGGAAGCTGCAATACGGAGATAAGTGGATTTGAGAAGCTGGCACCAGGACAAGGAATGTCTTCATTTAATTTCATGTTATTGATGACTGTAACTGGGGAAGGAACACGGTGCAAACAGATGCTCAGTATTCTGAACTCCAGAAGAGACACAGTTTCTGGGCACGGGCACCCTCCTATGTAAGATCTCAGCGCCAGGCAGGAATGAGGCCGACAAGTCCATTAGCCTGCAGCTCAGCCTGGCACCGCCTGGCACCATGCTCAGCAGTGAGCAAAGGGGCCGGAGGCCGGAAATGCCCACTGGCAGGAAAAAAAGATCCAACTCCTCTCCAGGGGCAAGAAAGAGCCTTTTCAGACAGTGAAGCAAACCCAGATCCACTGTCCCCAATACCAAAGACCTCAGAATACCCCCAGAGGGTGGAGAGAGGCTGTGTCTCCCCAAACAAGGCCTCTCCATCCAACCCCTCTTCCGGGAGTAAAAGGAAAGAGCATTTCTTCCCAAGACGCCTTGCAGCAGAGGCTAGAGTCATGTTCTTGGAATTAGGCTATATGTGGAAGTCAAGAAACCTTGGGTGCCCATCTGCCTTGTCCTGACCACCCTTAACGCAGTGTATCTAGGGAAAATGACTTCATGGTGGCCCTGAATTCCTACAACAGAGTTCAGAATGCCCAGCCCTCTCCCTGACAGCAAACAGAAGACTGAACCGAAGACAGCAGCCATGCCGAAGGGACGTCGCAAGGGCTTTCACCCCAAAAAACTGAACACAGGAAAGACGAGCTCTATCGGCCAGAACCTTCCTGCTGTGAAAACACACTGCAGAAACACACACAGCCCACGGCAGAGTGGGTGTACGGAAAAGGAAAGGAGGTGAGCCAGAGGAAGGTCTAAAATGCCCTCGAAGGTCAACGGCCATCTCGTCCCCAGCGCTCTTCATCTGCTCACTGAATAAATAAATATTAAGCAGCTGAACAGTGAAGAGTCGGGGACTCTGAGGTCAACTATTATCCCATCATCATTATTATTATTTGGTTAAAGCAGGCAGAGGAACAAAGACACATCCAATTAAATGACACTGGGAGTCCCTTAGTAGATGAGAAACGGCCGCCAGCAAGATGGTAACATGTTCAGTTCTTTCTGCTATAGACTTGCGTAGTTCAAAGGGAGTATCAGATGGCGAACTTCAAAACAAAAGGGTCACAGCCTTCAAGGCCAGAGAACAGAAGGGGTGGATGCATCCTCACACACAAGCATGCACACGTGCGCGCGTGTACACACACACAGCCAAAGAACAGAAAGGGTAGATGCACACACACACACAAGGTCAGAGAACAGAAAGGGTAGATGCACACACACACAAGGTCAGAGAACAGAAAGGGTAGATGCACACACACACACACACATACACGCATGGCCAGAGAACAGAAAGGGTAGATGCACGCACACACAAGGCCAGAGAACAGAAAGGGTAGATGCACACACACACACACACGCAGCCAGAGAACAGAAAGGGTAGATGCGTGCACACACACACACACACACACACGCAGCCAGAGAACAGAAAGGGTAGATGCGTGCACACACACACACACACGCATGCACACACGCACGGCCAGAGAACAGAAAGGGTAGACTCACGCAAACGCAGAGGCCATGCATACACCACCTGCCAGGCAGACGGTCTGATCTCCTGAACAGATAGATCAGAGTGGAACCAAGGCAAGTGGCTCTCCCGGGACATCCAAGGCTCCCTCTCCCACACCTTCTGATAAGGACAGGGACAGATTCAGTCCCATTCACAGGTTTTTGCTGTACTCCATCAGGATTCACGCCTCAGGAGAAAGGTTGAACAAAGCTAGTACATGCCCTAAGAATGCCTTCAAGCTGAGCCACGCAAACCCAAGAGGCCCTGGTGTGAGAGACACTGACGTGAAATCAAACCTCACAACCATCTGTCATCCTTCAGGTCAGGGGTCAAAATAACGGCTCCTTGAGGTTATTTTTGTGAAAGACCAGGGGCTGGTTGGTGAGACAAACACCAACAGCTGTGGGAGAAAGGCTTTCTGTTTGATTTTTCATGGTGTCCTCACCCAGCCCCCCAAACCATGCCTCCCCGTGAAAGGCCTTGGTGCTGCCGCCCTGCGTGACAGATGTCAGGCCGCACAGTGCTGGGCGCACAGTGCTGGGGCAGGTTGCCAGGCAGCTCACTGCGCCCTCCTCTCCTCTTGAATGAAGTCAGCTCTAGATAATATGCTGAGAGTTATTCCTTTCAAAACTGCTGGGATTGAACAAGAAAAACACTAGGTTTGTGCCCTTCCGGTGAGGGAGCATCCCAGACGTCCCCTGAAGGCTGTCTATGACTCAGATTGTGGGTACATACACATCACCCTCACGGCACAAAAGCCACCCTGAGCAGGGCTCCCCTACCACACGGCCAGGAACTCCAGTTCATGAGAAGTTCTGAGCCTCCACCTACGGCCAACTCTTCCCGAGAAGACAAGAGACACCTGCGTACAGCAAACTGTGACCATGGGGGTGCCAACCTCATTGTGACACTTTCTCCAACACTGTCACCTGACAGAGAAGAAAGATTAAAAATAGGGGAGATTTTTGAGGAAATGACCTGTCCTGTTAAAGCGTGTAACACTGTTCTTCAAAAGGTATAAGGACTTAAAAGAAACACCCTGGGCCTTAGAATTACAGGTGGCTTTTTTTTCTCTTGTTTAAGGCAAATTAATAGCAAGTCACAGATTTTTAAAAAAGGCCCTCAGACAGAGAGACAGACAGACAGACAGGCACGCGCACACACACACACACACACACACACACACACACACACCATCCCTGGCAGATGGAGACCGCCTTCACAATGCAGTCTGGAGAGACCTTGACCTGTGTAGAAAGGGACCTCTTGCTTATAATCATCCTTCCTCTCCTGCTAGCTGGTTTTAGGTCAACTTGACACAAGCTGGGGTTCTTTTAGAAGGGGGACTCTCAGTGCATGATGGTGGCACATGCCTTTAATCCCAGCACTCAGGAGGCAGAAGTAGGTAGATCTCTGTGAGTTTGAGGCCAGAGTACAATCAGGGCAGTTACACAGAGAAACCCTGTCTTGAAAAAAACAACAAAAAAGAGGGACTAGCAAATGAAGGAAAAATTGTCATCCCCCAGAATGGCCTGCAGACAAGCCTGCCAGGCTTTTTCTTTATTGATGATTGATACGGGTGGGCCTAGCACACTGTTGGTGCTACCCTTGGGCAAGTGGTCTCGAATTGTACAAACACGCAGGCTAAACAAGCCATGGGGAGCAAGACAGAAAGCAGCACTCCTCCATGGCTTCAGCATCAGCTCTTGCCTCTAAATTCCTGCCCTGACTTCTCAGATGATGTTACAAGCTGTTACATGAAATCAACCCTCAGCTCCCCAAGATGCCTGAGGACACTTGGCGCCACAAAGTGACCTCCATTCCAGAACGAACCAGTTGCTACCTAGCAAGAGAAGGTGATGATATCACACAGTGGAGCCCACCAAGGGATCAGTAACAAAATGATTGGCTGTGGGCAGTTGTGTGTGTGTGTGTGTGTGAGTGTGTTGTATGTATGTGTATATGTGTGTGTGAATGAGTGTGTTGTATGTGTGTGTATGTGTGTGTATGTATGTGTGAATGTGTGTGTGTGTGACAAGACAGGGAAGTAGAAGAGGGACACAAAGGTAGGAGTGGGACAAAAGAGGCTAATGAGGGGGTGAATGTGGTCAAAATACATTACACACGTGTATGAAATGTCATAGTAAAAGGGGGTGCGGTGGGGTGTCTGGTTTCATTGAACCGAAGTCACCAGCAGTCAGCTTAAGTGAAGACATCATATCTTTGTCATTCATTCCCTTCTATCACAGCTGAAATTCCTCCAGAAACCTGATCCCTACCTGACCCAAGGCAAAAGTCCTTCTCCAAGATCAGGTTTGGTGCCTGTGGTAGACACCTGCAGGTCACAGCTACTAAGGTCCCTTACCCACACTCTGCCTCCCCAGGGGTTAAGGTTCCAATCTTCAGGAGGAAGAGGGCTCTGGCAGCAGAAACACTATGGAAGACCCCTCCGATAAAGGGCGCCAAAACCTGGTGCTCCGCTCTTTAGAGACTGGCTTCCAATGACTCAACCCCACACCCCAAGAGGAGACAAGAAAAAGTCCTGGGGGGTGGAGGCCAAGGACATCCTCCCCCGGAGCACAGAGCTGTGCGGTACTGGTTTCATTTCATTAGAGAAGCCTTACATTGGCTCCTTTGATTCTGCTTCAGGAGAACGGCTTTGCAGATGGAACTGTCCCCTCCCCAAAGTACTCGCCACTAAGCCTGGGAAGGTTCCCATAGCTCATTCAGTGGAGACAAGATGGTAACAATGGCCTGAAGAGACAAGGGGAAGCAGAGAGCGTGGAACATATGGGTGCCCAGGAGGCTCCGTCATAGCTCCTTAAGCTGCAGGAGGAGAAGCCATGGGAACAGGGAGCTCACGGCCCGTGCACAGAAGGGTGTGGGTGGGGGATGAGCATGGGGAAACCCAATGCACAGCACTGCCCTGCCAGCTCTTCCCGCCTGAGCAGACCTGGGGATGGAAATGCCATGCTTCCTAGTATCCAGTGTTCCTAAGCAATGTCCCTTTGGGTTCAGTATAGCCCAGCGTGGCATGGGTAGGCTCATATACGGGGGGCTCCTCCAGGGAAAGATGACATATTCAGACAGAGCCCCAGAAGGACAATATAAAATGCCTCGACATTTCAACCCAAGTGCTCGGCTCCTGGGGGACCAGAAGGGCCAGCAGCTAGACACCGAAGCCATTCTGAGCACAGCGAATGCAGAAGGAACGAGGCTCACGGATTAATAAGGCAAATGTCACATGGCGGCTACGCACAGATGATTGTTTAGGGAAACATGCATTGCAGAGCCCTGGGCCAGTCATGGAAATAATTGCTCACTAAGACAAAAGCAGACAAGTGGGTGGGGGAGGAAGGACGACAAGAGCCTTAGTCTGTGATCTCTCAGGACACATCAGCTTGACTGCCCTGCTCTACACACCAACACTACCACACACTCTTAAATCTCAACACAGTGCGCAATGACCAGGGCCCAGGGAAGCTGAGAACCCTGCCTCGAGTCACTGCCTCTGGAAGCGACTCTGCTGAGCAGTGGTTCTCCGGGGAGGCGATCTGCCTCTCGGGAGCCTGTGACACAGTTCTGAGATTTCACTGGCAATCTCTACGGGCATCTCGCAGGAGAGAAGTCGGGAATGCTACAGGACATTCCAGGGCTGAGGACGTCCCCAGAGTGGCCTAGTGCCAAAGCAAACCTCCTCCGTATCGGCCTCCAATCTCACCCTTATCACCTATCACACAGACAGCTTCCTTTCCTGTTTACAAAGGGCCCAAAGGATCTCGGCTTTTTAAATAAGAGCCTGAGTCAGATTATAACTCCAGCCAGTGATGAAAGGAGGAAAACAAATTCTCCACACACTTGGCTCCCGTGGTCTTGCACACTTGGCTCCCCGTGGTCTTGCACACTTGGCTCCCCGTGGTCTTGCACACTTGGCTCCCCGTGGTCTTGCACACTTGGCTCTCCTGGGCCCAGCATGTCTTACCCCTAGTGTTTCTGTCCCAGGGCTTCAGAATCCTTGGTCTATCCTGCTGAGACTCTGCCTGCTATTTGAACAAGATCAGGAAGGCGCAGAGCTCTGGCCTCAACCCCTTCAAGCACCTTCTTCCTCAGGCCTGCCCTGGCCCAGCTCCTGCCTGGCATGGCAGGGAGCTACCTGTGCTACCTTTGTCTTTTCTTTTCCAACCGAAACACCGTGTGGAGCTCAGCGGGAGCTCAGCAAATACTTGGAAAAACCATGACGAATGAATGAATGAACGAACATATCATCGACTGCAGATTGTCTACGTTTTCTCAGGAGTTTGAAAGCTTCCACACTCCCAAAGCCTTGTGCCATCAGAGGCCAGGGTATCTGGGTGGAACTACGCTCACCTTGGTACGGTAACCACTGCTCTAGAACGGGTGTAGGACACATTTTCCTGAAGGGCCAGAGACCTATGTAGAGCTTCGAGGTCATTCGGTCTCTAAAGGGACCATTCAGTTCTGCCACGACGGCATCAACAGGACAGAAAAACGTGCAAGCGACAAGCACAGCTGAGTCTCGGGGGACTTTAGGGACACCGCATTGCACTTGAGTTTCGTGGGATTTCCATGCGTTGGGGAAGAGTCTCTTGACTTCCTCCCAGCTATGTTACGGTAAGCACAGTTCTCAGCGCAAGGGCACGACAAGCACAGGCTGGCCCTGGTCCTGACACACGGCTTGTCCACTGCTGTGCTAGGTTTTCATGAATTTAGTGATTTATCCATTTATCATGAATTTATCAATGAGTTAACTCAATCATCCGAGTCCTTTTCTGACCGCCATTCACCCTCACACCCCAGTTATTTATTCAGATTCTCCAATTGCCTGAGGAAACTGAGACCCAAGGTGACTGTCAAGGTCATGGAGCCCTAGCCTCTGACTCAGTGAGAAATGTCTTTCTCTTAACAGACTGTCACAAAAACTGGCCCGCCACGGCGTGAGAGGGCTTAATGAACCTATAACAGACGTTAGAGAAAAGGAGGGAGGAGCCTATCTAACCAGGAGGGAGGAGCCTAGCGAGCCAGCAGGGAGGAGCCCAGCAAGTGAGACATCAAGCAACAGCCCCTGTCCAGAAATAAAAGCAACAGAAACGCTACGGAGAACCATCCATCCCATAGATACGGTTGTTCAGCTGGTCTCGGAAGAAGAAAAAAGATGTAGATCGCAGCACCATCTTGCCCCCTTGATCTTAGAGGAAAAAGAAGTTAACAGCATCGGCATAGAAAATTGTGCTGCCCCAGACTGCACAGGAACCCCAAAGTGATGTCCTCATAATAAAAACACAGGTTGAATGGCTAAGCCAAGACAGCTTCTTCCCAACCTAAAGTCCCCCACACATTCCCCAAATGGTCACTAAGACAGTCCGGGGCAAAATAAACATACTCAGAGTAGGGAGGAAAAAACTCACACGCAAAATCTGAGAGTTACTTAGCAATAGTCACTGAACATGGAAAGCAGTTCTTTATAATATTCCCCAAACCAATTACAAGCCGTGTAATAGAAGGCTTGTGCCTGGGAGATATGGCGTGTGCACACACACATACACACACACACACACACACACACATACACATGCGCGCGCGCCCAAAGAAATCAAAGTCTTCAGGTTTCAAATATCAAATCAAGACACGGTTAACTAGCCAGGTCCACCTCTCTACAGGAACCAGTGAGAGGAACCACCGTGAACTTCACCCCAGATACCCAAGCACTTAGACCAAGAAACGGCCATAAAAATCCATGGCCAACTCAGCATCTGACATGGTGGGTCCATCCCACTCTTCCTAAACCTAATGTCCTTCCACTAAGGAATTCTCAAGACAAATATTAAATCCTAAAAGCCAGAGTCTTGATGGAAACGTCTCAAAAGGAGGCTGGCTCCTCAAGTTCTGGAACTGAAGCTGGCGCCTCTCTCCAGAACACTGGCCATGTTTTGCCAAGCCTACTCCGAAATTCCCTCTCTCTGCCTCCTACTCCGGTGGTACGGCTAACCACCAAGCCTGGATCCAGCCTCTTGAGCAATAGTTTTGACTGGCTCCTTCCTGTCCAGAGAATTCAATTAAAGCCTATATTGGTAACAGAGCACTGATTTCCCAACACAGAATGCTTCAAAAACAACAACAAAGGGGAGGGATGGCCAAGGCGAAGGCAGTGAACACACCAACTACAAAGCCTCGGAGACACAAGGCTCTTGGCTTTCTACGTTAAGCCTCTGTCTTCTTAAGGAAACTGTGCCTAGCATAGGTCCCGAGACACCGAGGTACTCGGTAACGAGCTATTGCGGAATCGAGTCTATAAACCAAGGATCACAGATGGGATCATGGGTATCAGGTACAATGAATCTGTCTCCAAGGGATCTTAAGGGTCAATACAAATTGAGGTCACAGCATCATTGTTCTTGACAATTCTGTCTCATTTTACTTCTACCTTTGTTTTGTTTGATTTCAAGTCAGGGTCTCACTATGTGGCTCACTACCCTGGAACTCGCTACATAGACCAGGCTGGTCTCTGCCTCCCCTGAATGCTAGCATTAAAGGCATGCTCCACTGTGCCCAGCTTTACCCTGGACATCAAAACCTCTCTCTTATGGTGATGTATATCATCATCATCATCATCATAATAATAATAAAAACATTACTCCCCAATCACTGTGTTCTACACATGTGAGCCTGGGCATGTCTCCAACAGTCCTAACACAGAAAGTGATGGGATCCCATTCTCTAAGCAAAGAAACTGAGGCTCCACACGGATAAATAATCCACTTACAGTCAAAGACTCTGCCCAAAGTCATTCTCTTCCATAACTAGAAAACTTAACAGCCAGAACACTTCAGCGTCAAAGCATTGTTTTTTCAAACCATTTCATGACTGAGACAAACTAGCATAATATTCAGTAAACACTAAAAGGCCTTGAAATCGGCCAAGCGTGGACCAGCTGTAGCACTGGCTGTCGGTCCCAATTACCGTTCCTTTATGTGGACTCAAACTGAAGGATCACAAGAAGACCCCGTGATAACACTCCACATCCCGCTCCTTTGAAGGCAGAAATCAGCATTTTTTTTTTTTTTTTTTTTTTGGTTTTTCGAGACAGGGTTTCTCTGTAGCTTTGGTGCCCGTCCCAGAACTAGCTCTTGTAGACCAGGCTGACCTCGAACTCCCAGAGATCCGCCTGCCTCTGCCTCCCGAGTGCTGGGATTAAAGGCGTGCGCCACCACCGCCCGGCAGAAATCGGCATCTTTTAAGAAAAGATTAGCTCCCATTACATAATTATGTCTGTATGGAGGGGATGGGCATGTGGGTGAAAGCGCCTCAGTTTCCCCTGAAGCTGGACTCACAGGCAGTTGTGAGCAGTCCAGATGTGAGTGCTGGAATCCCAAGACAATCCTCTAGGAGAGCAGGGAGCGCCGTAACTGCTGAACTGTTTCCCCAGCCCCAGATATTAGCATCTTGATGTCTGAGCTTCAAGTCAGTTTTTCTAAGCAACACTCTCCAACATCCTCGCAAGTGGAACCCACAGACATAATTTCCTACAACACCCCATTTTCCTGATAGGCAAAGCAGAAGACACAGGAGGAGGAGGGCGTGCTTTTATTAAAGACAACAGGTAAAAGCTTGCGTTTAAAGAGGGAGCAGAATTTAGGTTACAATCTTCCTGAGAGTGGACCAGACGCAAACAGGGGTTGTCCCCGGCCTCCCAGGCATGATACTCAACCTCTTTTGTTCTGCAAAGTTCTTCACAGAAGGTCTAGAAGATACATCTCCCATGAAGGTTTGATGACGGTCATTTCAAACAAAGAGGGTTAAAAAAAAGATAGGTGTTTAAAGGCCTCCCTCACACCTACCTATTTAAAAGCACATATAAATTTCCCTGAGTCTATAAAATCATGACTCTCATGAGCATATTCCTCAAATTACAAGCAACCAAACCACTTTACAATCACACGACAGACTGCTGACTCTCTTTTAAAAGGAGAACCAGCTTCCCGTGACCAGCTGAGGGGATCTCGGCCTGACAGAGCAGCCTTTGTCTGCAGAGGAGAGGCTCTCCGCTGCTGTCTCCCTCACGTTGATTTTGGAAGACTCGCTGGGCGAACAACGCTTCCCAACGAGGAAAAAGGAACAGAGTTTTACTGTGGCCATTGAATAATTCTGCTACCAACTCGGCAAACAGTCAATTCTCCCACCCATTACAGATCTCAAAAGTAACAACAGGTGAGACAGGGCCCTGTGTTCCCTGCAACCGGCATCCGGGTATGCCATCTGCCCAACTGGCCTGGAACCTAGAACAGCAAAGAGCAACGTGTCTTCAGCATGCATAAACTCTGCCTGTGCTACTTTCTGCTGTCATGATAAAAGACTCTGGCCTGAACAAAGGATTCATTTCAGCTTACAGGTGGCAGGCCACCACCGAGGAGGAAAGCCAGAACAGAAGTAAGGAACCTGGAGTCTGGAACTGTGGGCCATGGAGGAACAGTAGCTGCTTGTTTATGGCTCCTTTACCTCTTTCTTAAATAGCCTAGGTCCATCTGCCTAGGAATGGCACCGCCCACAGTGGGCGGGGCCTTTCTTCCCATGTTAATTAGCAATTGAGAAAGTGCCCACAGACAGACCCATGGGCCAGTCATATTGAGGCAATTCTTGAATGGAGGTTCTCTCTTTCTCGATAACTCTAGGTTTCTGTCAAGCTGGCAGGAGAAACCATGACAAACTATAAATGGCAGCCCCCAAGTCACAAGCCTTCCCACTTTCTGCTTCAAAGACCGCCACAGAATCACATGGCCGAAGACTAGGACCCAATGGCGTAAGAAGTAGACATGGTTGAGATTGGCTGAACAGTGGAAAACCAGGCAAAGATGGACAAACCAAGGCAGCCTGTCTCTTGCAGAAAGACACGGCATGAAGCGTTATTAAACAGAACAGGAGCAGAGTGAAGCCTGCACTCCTCACTCCTCTCAGGTAAAGCTCAGGAGAGAAGCCACAGGCAGTTCCTCTGAGCCCAACTTAGTGGGTTCAAGGTCCTTATGACGGTCTGGCTGGATACTGGGGACGGGGGAGGTGGTGAGGGACCCTCGGGGATGACCTTGAAAGTCTGTGTTCAAAGACGGCAGACCCAGAAGATGGAAGGAGCCTGGGTTCCTGAGGCAGCAGATGGGAAACAGCTGCTGTGGGAGGGTAGCTTTCTCTGTGACGGTAGCAGACACACAAGGTGACAACTTGGGAGGGGGCTGCTTTGTTTCATGGCTTTAGAGGTTCTGGTCTGTGATCAGCTGGTGCTATCGCCTCAAAGGAAAGGGTTTGGCAGAACCAAAGGACTCTCCTGGGGAGAAAAAAGGTGTCCTCTGGAGGGCACACCTCCAGTGACCTGAAGACATCCCAGTCAGCTCTGAAGGGGTCTACTACCCCCCAGCAACACCTCCTCAGACAGCGGGCTTTGCCACACAGTCCTTTAGGGGACACTTAAGAACCAAACCCCAGCAGCCGCCCAACTAGAAATACCTACTCTAGACTATGACATAAGTGAGGGGAACTTCTCTTGTTTCATTTGCCTCCATTTGGGAGTCTTAGCTGCAGAAGCTGCTGCTGCTTTAAATAACACACACAGTACGGAGCATTCATTCACGAGTTAGGGCCCTCTTGGATCCGGCTCGCCGACTGTACGGATCTGTAGGAGGCCCATCCACAAACACTGCCCTTCAGGAGCATGGTTAGAGAGAACATGAGCACAGGAGAGAGGGAAAGGAAAATATGAAGGCTCGTCGGTGAGGACCTGGAGGATGAGCACCGTTATTTCAATGGCGGCAACAGCAACACACACGGGAGGATGAACAAACCATACACACTGGGGGACCAACAAAGCATCTGGGCTTGAGAGAAAACTGCACGCACAGAAAGATTCAGGGTCAGCTACGAGAAAGACTGACTGGCATATATCTGCAATCCTGAGAGCTGTTGCCCATCTCCCCACGCGATTTCATATCCAGAGCGGGTAATAGCATTGTTAAAAAGATTGGGATGGAGCTGTGTGGGGACCGTGCGGGCTGTGGCAAGCTGCCACGGTTCCATTCATTCAGGGGACCAGAATGAGGCGGTGTGACCCTGTTCCTTCTAGCACGTCTCGGGGTCACAAGGTTTATTTTGCTTGGTTTTTCCAACTGCGGAGTGTGCTGCACACACTTGCTCCAGCAGCAGGGCAAAGCGTGAATTCCCCACACATACCAGCCTTAAGCGAGCATCCCACTAGGAGCAGGTACCCATGGCTATTTTCCTCTCTCTCCTCAGTCAACCCACAGAGCACCCCAGGGAGGGAGGGGGACAAAGAGAGGAGGGAGGGACAGAAGGTGGGATGGGTGGACAGACAGAAGGACGGACGGAGGGAGAGAAGAGTCTAGCACTTATGGGGAGGTTGAAAAAAAGGGCCCAGTTCCTCACCCCTCCATGGTACACTCCTTGGGCAGGTGTTCTGCCCCAGTTAGCCAGACTAGCTGAGGAGCCTGTCTGGAGTGTGACTGGGAAGAGGTTCCCCCAAGGAATCTTCTGCACGGGTATCTGAGTTCAGCCCTCCCGAGGTGTGAGAACCCAGCGCCCTGGGTACAGCCCTGGTCAAAAGCGAACGTTCACTCACAGTCCAGACAGGACAGATCAGAACTAGATTCCAACACTCTATTTACCATGAGTAAGCGATTTGAAATGTGTGCATCTGTTCTGGAACTTTTCATGCAGTGGAATAATTACCCAGCCTCACCTGACTTCGAGCAACTGAAGTCATGGAAAGCATAAAACTAGTAAAGAGACTACGACACTCCACGCTTCAGTCTTGGAGCTGTGGCCTTGTGTGCCTTATTTATTTATTTATTTATTTATTTACTTACTTATTTGAAGCACTGGTTATTGCACCTAAGGCATCCTGCCTATGGAGGCAAGTGCTCTACCAATGAGCTACAGTCCCAGCCTGAACCCATGGCTCTAGGATAGATAAATTCCAAAGTCCTAGAGCTAACACACAGCAATGATGGGCTTTGCACAAAGAGCCACCCCGGGCTCTGAAACCCGAGCCAAGGCTGCCTGCCTCTGCTGCAGGGAGACACACAGGTGCTAATTACATTAACGAGGCAGCCGTGGTGGTGCCCGTGAGGCAGAGGCCATCGCCTCAAAGAAGTCGGTAAGAAATGGGGTGGTTTCTCCAATGGATGCTACTAAAAGCATCCTGAAGGAGCCAATCCTGCCTAGGTACCAACTGTCCTGCAGCATGCTAGCCACCAAATGCATTCTAGCCACCAAATGCATGCTAGCCACCCAATGTGGCCATCGGTGCTGTCTCCCAGCAAGCACTGCTTCTCAGCCTCCCCGTTAGCTCCCATGTTTGTTGCTTCACACATGCAGGGGGCGGGGTGAAAACGTTAAAAGACTAATTGCAGAAAGAGCTGATAAGTTATCACTCACAGATCAAATTATCTCCATCTAATTACATTACTTCCTGTCTCGGAAGATGACTGGCCTAGCGTTCTCATTAAGGTTTTACCGTTTGGGGGATTTCTTCATCACCACCCTAGGCCAGCAGGTTGAAGCCCTCTGGTCAGCTGCTATGAAAACCAAGAGCTAAGGTGGGATGAAGGAGGCAGGTTGAGGGGAGGGGTACCTGAAATCACTGTTTGTCACTGCGAGTCCAGATCCAAGCCACAAAGTCAGGGGAAAGGGAAGACGGAGTCTACCCACAACAGAACTTTCCCTGACAGCAACCAGGACTGACTGCCGAAGTCCCTGGGGCCTGATATAGCATTTGCCCGTGTGGAGTGGAGGTGAGAGTCACCAGCCACCTCCTGAAGAGGCTACCCGCTGGCCTCTTGGACTCCTCCAGAGCAGGGCTCCTCCATCCAGCATCGGTCACTGGGCAGGAGTCTGAAGGAGCAGGAGGTTTGCAGACTGCAACTCTCAGCTTCATCCTCTCAGGCCTGACTGCAGGAGCAGGCTCTTGGCTGTCATTCCTCCGGCATTCTCTGACTGAGTCATGAAGGCTCAACGTCATCAGTGCGCTCACGCGTAAACCCGAACCCACTTCAAAGGTCTGCTGAATGCGTTTCAGTGACATGCCCTAGGTCAAACCTCTAGGAAGTAGACGGATCAGGATTTAAACATAGGATCAGTCTCACAACCACATGTATGTTACATGGGTGGTGGGATGGGGGGGGCGGGACACTTGGGATCCAGATCCCTCTTCCTGGTACCTCAATGAGATTACTGGCAAGTTCCAGATATCTGCCTTCAGGATGCTGGACCCCAGAGCTCTACTGTGTCCACCTGGAACATGCTGGATACCAGGGTGCTGTGGGACAATGGTCTATACCCTGTCGACTGCATTTTAATAAAACGCTGATTGGCCAGTAGCCAGGCAGGAAGTAGAGGTGGGGCAAAGGGAACAGGAGAACTCTGGGAAGAAGAAAGACCTAGTCTGTAGTTACCATCCAGACACAGAGCAAGCAAGATGAGACTGCCTCGCTGTGAGAGGTGCCAAGCCACGTGGCTAACACAGACAAGAATAATGGGCTAATATAAGTTATGAGAGTTAATAAGAAGCCTGAACTAAGAGGCCAATCAGTTTGTAACTAATGTAGAACCTTTGTGTGATTCTTTGAGACTTAAAACAGCTCTCACAGCGAAACACTTCCTCCAACAAGACCACACCCACTCCAACAAGGCCACACCTCTTAACTGGCCTCCACTCCCTTTGGGGGCCATTTTCTTTCAAACCACCACAGAGAGGGAATGAGAGATTTTGTTCAGTCCCTCCCAGGGGACTCCCCTTATGCCCCCACCCCTCCCCTGTTCCTACTGAGACAGAGCACCAGAAACTTCCACCCAGTATAGTCTCTGAGCTCCACAACAACCCAGGGGCAAAGGGCTTTACTATTCCTCCCAGCCCTTCATTGCAAGAGCCTGGAACTCCCTTTTCTCAACTAGGCTGGAGACAAGAGAGGGCACACATGACCGCAACTGCCTCAGTGTTAGCCTAGCTCTCTGTAGCATCCGTGCTACTATGTGGACTACAGTAGCATCTGTACTACATGTACTACGCCTGTAGATTACCGCCTGCACTACGGAGGAACGGTTTGCGGTGAGCCAGGCAAGGGGCCTGGAGTTTGAAAAACACACACACAGAGAAAAAGAGACAGAGACACGGGTCATACTTAAGTTCCCCAAGAATGCCCCCTTTATTGTGCTCAGGGGCAGCTTATATAGGCTCTGGCCACGCCCCAGCTCTCGGGATCTTTCAGCTGCAGACCCACCAGCCTGCCATCAGGGTCTCGTGCTCAGAGCAGCTGCAGGCTGCTCAGAGCAGAGGAAAACAAGTTGTTTACAGGGAATTCAGGGTCTGGTGGTCCGCAGTCCCCAACAGCTCTCCACACCTGGCATGCCCACACCTTCTTAGCTGCCGTTCTTTCTACTTATTTCCCGGGGAAACATCAAGCTAAAATAAACTTTGGGGTGGTGTCCTGTTAAGGTTATTATTGCTGTGATAAAATACCAAGAAAAGGGTTTATATGGCTTACACTTCCATATCATTGTTCATCATCAAAGGAACCTGGAGGGAGAGACCATGGAGGATGCTGCTTACTGGCTTGCTCAGCCTGCTTTCTTATAGAACCCAGGACCACCAGGTCAGGGGTGGCCCCAACCACAATGGGCTGGACCCTTCCCCATCAATAGGACAATGAAAAAATGCTCCATCTCACGGAGGCATTTTCTCAGGTGAGGCTCCCTCCTCTCTGGTGACTCCAGTTTGTGTCAAGTTGACATAAAACCAGCCATCACAGGTGGCAAACATGGAGGTCACAGTTCATTGTCTTTCTACAGGCTCTTTCATTTCTCGCATCCTTGGCTATTTTTTGCTCTCCCAAACTATCATTCATGTGGCTTAAAAACAGGTATTTGAATTGTCTGTGCTGCATGCCACTGTGTCTGAGGTAGTCAATCTGAACTTTCACCTCCCAAGACAAAAAACGTGAGGTCAATAAACCCTTAGCGGTCACCTCCTCCAAAGCCAGGCAATTCCAAACATTCTGGAAACGAACCGAGCTGAGCTCTCAGAAAAGGCTGACAGTGTTCTGTAGAGACAGAGAAGAAGGCTTCTCCACATAAGGGCAAGTGACAATCGAGCCTCTGAGCTAACAAATCAAAGGGAAAAAACAAAACTGGGAGGCCAGTGAGTATATCTCAGAAGACAGCAACAAGGAGAGAGTCTAAGAGTCACTGGGGTGCGGGCTCAGAAGCGAGGAGAGTCTAAGGGTCACCAGGGCATGGGGTCAGAAGCACAGAGCCAAGAAGGGCAAGGATAGATGGCTTGTGTTTAGCACCACAGGACCGTGTTTTGGTTCCCACTGAGCACTGGACTGGCTGTCACAGGTGTAGGGGGCTCAGCAAAGGTCCCCACATGAGAGGAGCCCAAGGAGGATGAGAAGCTAGCATTGAGGGCCTGGACGAATGACAGGCAGCTCAGGACCCTCTCTCTCTCTCTCCCTCCCTCCCTCCCTCCCTCCCTCCCTCCCTCCCTCTCTCTCTCTCTCTCTCTCTCTCTCTCTCGTGTGTGTGTGTGTGTGTGTGTGTACATTTGCACACATACCAAACTCAACCTTCGACGTCATTCCTCAGGTGTCTCCCATCTTTTCAAGCGTGATCATTCACTGCCCTGGATCTTGCTAAGCAGGCCAAGCCGGCTAGACAACCAGCCAGAGTCTCCACTCCAGCATAACAAGGGCACAAGCCCATGCCCGGCTCTTATATATAGATCTTAGAGGTCGGAATCGGACCCTACTTTACTAGCTGAGCCACTATCCAGTCCCTGGTTTTGACTGGCTCCTTTCTCCTTCCTTCTTTCTGCTTCTTTCCTGGGCTGAACTCCTCCAGGTCTGAGCGTCTCACTGTGTGACGTAAACACCCACGTGACTTACCCAATGACAACCTATTCACACTCACAAAAAGCTCTTGGGACCCGCAGGAATGGATCTGCACGCAATCACCAGGATGCATCTTTTCTTTTCCAAGGCTCCTCCCAAGGTCTTCCCAGCGAAGCCAAGGTTAAAGAATGCAGTCTGGCCCAGAATCCCACAGTAATTGTTCTGACGCTCAAGGACTGCTCCAGGGACCTGGCTAATCAATCTCTCTATACTCACGTGGACAGAGACCAGAAGGAGGCGAGCTCTTGGGGTTTCAGTGGCCATCCTACCTGGCTCTGCCCAAAGCCCATACACCCCTTCCTCTGCTTCTACTGACCCCACAGTCTGCTTCCTAGTAGCTTTATAAATACAGAATGGAAAACTAGCACCTGCATCTGCTCTAAATCCAGGAGGTACTTGCCCCATCCTCACTCACCTCTGAATTCTGTAAGAACTGAAAAGTAAGCACGACTGTCCCTACCCACAAAGAAATTATAGCCCACACAGGGACCTAAATTAGACTAGATCTCGGGGGAAAGGGAGCAAAGGCTGGCAATAGTGAACCCCGGAAGGCTGAGGAGTGGGTGAGCAATGGCTACGGTGAAACAGGACTAAGGCAATCGATGAGTCGGAGCGGAGGCTATGGATCAATCTGTAAGGGGCCTGCTGTCCAGGCATGAAAACATAAATTGGTATCCCTAGCACCCACGTGAAGACTGAGCACGGTGGCTCACACCTGCAAACCCAATGCTTGCAGGAAGAAAGTGTCCCTGGGGCTTGCTGGCCAGTCAACATAGCCAACTAGTGAGTTCTGGGTTCAGTGAAAGACTGTCTCAGAAAAAAGCATGTGCCCACCTGCACACACATGAGCGAGCACACACACACACACACACAGAGAGAGAGAGAGAGAGAGAGAGAGAGAGAGAGAGAGAATCATAAGAAAATCAAAATAAAGCTGCCTCTCTCTTGCCACTGTTTGAAAAGAATATAAAGCAGACGAAGTATCCCCTAAGGGGAACCTCAGCAATCCAGCCGCAGCTAGCTCAAGTGGCCAAGCTCTGCGAACTCACTTCCCCACATCTGCTCAAGTGGGCTCTCAGAGATCGTTGAGACTCACGCAAACAGCCAGGCTCCCTTCCTGACAAATCGGATCACCAAGACGTGAGCTCTGTGGAAACGTGGTGTAAAGGGGTGCTTCCCACAAAAGCATCCTAGAAGACTCGGCCTGATTACGTGACCTCCAGCGGAGATGATTCCGGTCGTGGGGCACTAGTGTTTGGAAATACACTCCTTTGTTCTTCCAGCTTTGTGCTGGTGAAGCCGATGTGAAAAGAAGCCCACCCTGGAGGCTTAAGAGCTACTCACTTCCCATCCTACCCACCTTTTTCAACAATGGTTGGCAAGGATGCTTTTAAAATAGAATAAACACATATGCTTCGGGAAAGGGGGAGCCTTAGGCACATGGTAGGGGGAGGGGTTGTTAAAGCTGGGGCCTTGTGTGTGCTAGGCAACATTCTACCACTAAGCTGGGAGTCTCACGTCACAGATCATGAAGGAGAAGAGCAATAGCAATGGCAATTGTCACCGAGATGGAAGATGGAGCTAAGCAGCTGACATAGTGACTAGCAGGATGGAGGGACATTGTAGCTAGCAGGATGGAGGGACACTGTAGCTAGCAGGATGGAGGGACACTGTAGCTAGCAGGACGGAGGGACACTGTAGCTAGCAGGACGGAGGGACACTGTAGCTAGCAGGACGGAGGGACATTGTAGCTAACAGGACAGAGGGACATAGTAGCTAACAGGACAGAGGGACATTGTAGCTAGCAGGACAGAGGGACATTGTAGCTAGCGGTGTCTAGAAGAAGTTCCCAGGCAGTCTGGGAGGGGGTGCAGAGTGGGACCAAGCAGGTGCCCACATGTGTGTATCTGCAAGTGGTTTATAAGGAGACAGCTGACTTATCGTGTTTTGATCACGTGGCCTCCAGTCTGCTCCATCTGTATGTACTTGTTAATTCAGGAAGGGTCTGCTATGGAGAAACAGTCGGCAAAAGCAACCTTTGGAATGAGGGGTTTACTTTGGCTCACAGCTTGGGGGTACAGCCCCTCATGTCACAGAAGGTATAACAGGAAGAGAGAACATCTGGTTTCGTCACACCTGCAGTCAGGAATCAGGCAGCAATGAGCACCACCACTGGGCTCAGTCTCTCCTCTTTATTCATCCTGAACCCCCAGCCCAGGCTATGGTACCACCCACACTCACGGTAGACCTTCTGGAAACACCCTCACAGACACAGGCGGGTGCTGTTTCCATGGTGATCCTAAACCTCCACAAAGCTAACAGCCATTAACTACCCCGAAGCTGACGGTCATTAACTGCACATGTGTGCGCACGCACTGTTTTTGCCTTTACAAGCCAGACAGATGACTTACCAGGTGATCACCAAGCTCACTGCCCTGACCTGAGTTTGATCCCCAGACCCACATGATAGAAGGAGCAAAGCAACTCCAGAAAAGCTGCAAGCTGCCCTTTGACCTCCACGTGGGTGCTGTGGCACAGGTGTGCCCACAATCATATGAAGAAATAAATGTAAAAACAACAGAAGTGCTTACAACAGTCTGACCTCTGAGTGACAGTTTCTGAAGTGACCAGCAGGTGTTTGGTACCCATGAGACCCTGCGAGGGAAGTATTCTCATCCCGAAGCCATCAGCAAGGGTGCCAAGTGTCCCTGTCACACAGAGACTAATGGACAACCAGAAGTACAGAGGCAAGTTCGAACCCAGCAGGCGCCCAGTTACCCTGTCTCCAAGAGCTCTGGAAGGCTCTTTGAAGATGGAAAACTCTTGCCAGCTGCCCCATCCCCATCATCAGCATGCACCCCAAAACACCCTCCAAACACTGCAGTTCTGTAACAGGAAGCAACATGGGGACTGTTTTCCTTGTCATGCTTAAAAAGACACACACAGAGGCTCTGGGGACGAGTCTCTGAGTGTGGCTCTTAACAGAGACACAGAGACATTGCCTTATAGAAGGGAAAAACAGGTTAAGGGAACAGAGCCGAGGGCGGGGAGTGCCCTGTCGGCTCAACTCTGTCCTGTTAGATAGAACAGCCCGTGCTGCTGTTTCTGATAGCATTAGCAGATGTGAGGGTGAGATGGGTCCCCGACTTGAAACATTGTAAACTGAAGCATTTGTGAATACAATAACCACACAAACATTAAAAGCAGAAACCGGCCATGGTTTCTGCAGAGCCTAAGAGGGAAGGAAACTGGACGGCAGTTTAGACCTCTGCAATAAATAAATAAAATAAAATAAAATGTAACCCTGTCTCAAAATAAACAACCAAAAAAAAAAACACACACACACACAGACACAATTATTTCACATTAACTTTTGATACAAATGACAGTGTGTCTTTTCAGAAAATCTGGAGCACTAAAAAGACCCCTCTAATGTAATAGCATTAATTCAACACACCTTCCCTGAACACATGCACACACACACACACACATGCACACAAAAATATGGGAGGTGTTCACAGTAAAAATCAAATTCTCAATTGGACACCGCTGAGGAAATATATTCAAACTTAAAGACAAGCATGAAGACACTGGAAGTAGAGACAGGAGGAGCTTGGGTCAAAGTCACCCTCAGCTATATAGTAAGTCCAAAGCCAACCTAGGCTGTGTAAATTAAAGTTCAAAATATGTCTCTCTCCTCACATTTCCCATCACTTCTTCAGCAGTTAGGACTCAGAAAAAAAAAAAAAAAAGTACAGCTCCCTTTATAGGTCAAGGTCCAAGGAGCTTGGACCACTTTATAGAGA
The DNA here is from genome assembly GCF_950005125.1 of Chionomys nivalis. Taxonomy (NCBI): domain Eukaryota; kingdom Metazoa; phylum Chordata; class Mammalia; order Rodentia; family Cricetidae; genus Chionomys; species Chionomys nivalis. Next base: position 3,100,926 of record NC_080110.1, read on the forward strand.
GCCCATGTCTGGGCCGCTGAGAGCCCGTGTCTGGGCCACTAGGAGAGCCCATGTCTGGGCCGCTATTAGAGCCCGTCTCTGGGCTGCTATGTGAGGTTTCTGTGATGATTAAGCAGGGTCTCACTCCAAACTGTCACTTCCCCAGCCCACCAAGGCCACCCAGGAAGGGTCCCTCGTCTACCTATGACACCTTTCCTGATGGAGATAAGTTCAAGGTGTGAACTGTAGGTAGTGACATCAGCTAAGAGGAAGCAGAGAACCCCCTGGAAGTCCAGGGGTTCAAATGCACACACAGGTCTTCACACACATGTCTAAGCACTGCCATTCCCAACTGAAAACCAGGGTACAAATGGAACCTCCCTCCTAGAGCCGTGATGACAATCGCTCAAGTCATGCAAGGGGCTTAGAATCCTTCCTAAGCACTCAATAAACAACGGTTATTAGTTTCACCAACCCTAATTTATATCTTGATTACAACATGAAGCACAAACTAATAAGACTGTATTGTTTAGCCATGGATCCCCTCTCGTGCCCACTAGGACATGATCAAAAAGAAATGAGAAAATAATCAGCGTTAGGAACGTAAAATGGTGGAGTCATTATAGAAAACAGCATGGTGGGCCTGCGGGAAATTAAAAATAGAATTGTCTCATAGCGATCTGGAAACATTAATTCTTGGTATGTAGCTAAAAAAACGGAGGCAGGATTTCAGAGAGACATGGATGGGTAGGTGGATTGCTTGCATACCTGCCTAGCATGCATGCCGTGCTGGGCATGACCCCCAGCAACACGTAAGTGGGCCATGGTGGCACACACCGGTGATCTCAGCACTTGGGAGGGCATAGGCAGAAGATCAGAAATGCAAGATCATCCTTGGCTACAAAGCAAGTCGAAGGGCAGCCTTGGCTACTGGAGACCCCTGTCTCAAAAGAAGAGAGATGCGTGAGCAACCATGTGCACAGCAACATTACCCACAAGAGCTAAGCTGCAGGATCAACCCAGGAGCCCACAAGTCATGGGCAGGCCAAAGGTGGTAGAGTCACACAGGATGATTCAGCCTTCAGAAGGGAATCCTGGCCAGGTGAGGTGGTACACACCTGGTGCACACCTTCAATGTCAACACTTGGGGCAGAGGCACGTGGATCTCTGAGTCTGAGGCCAGTCTGGTCTACATAAAGAGTTCCAGACCAGCCAGGGTAGCATAGTGAGATCTTGTCAGATAGATAGATAGATAGATAGATAGATAGATAGATAGATAGATAGATAGATAGATAGATAGATATCCTGCCACACAGTACAATATGAATGAACATTAAGAGAACATTAAGCTAAGGAAAACAAGACAGACACCAGAAGAGAGCAAGTGTGCCAATTCCACGGGTGACAGTGTCCCATGCGAGCAAACCCACAGGAATAGAAGGGAGATTGCACAGGGAGGTAGAGACTTCAAGGAGGGGGTAGGATGAGAATTATTATCATGTGGCTGGCTAACACTCTCCTCTCTGTAGGTAAGAAGCCCCTCAGGTCCGTCTCTGTGACTCTGCTTAACCCTACCACACCTTATGCCCAAATATTTAAAACAGTAACCATTAAGTTACTTGTCTTTTCTTAAAAGAATTTTGATTGGAATTGGTGGTGTGAGATAAGGCTTTATGGAGATCAGGCTAGCCACGCACTCTCTGCTTAGGATGACCCTGAGCTAGGATCTTTCTGCCTTCACCTCCCATGTGCTAGGACTGCACAGACAGGAGACAGCTTTCCCAGATCAGGATTTTAATTATTTTTTAAAATCTATCCAAAATTGTACAAATCTTCTTTTAAAAAATAAAACTTAGAGCCCTCTAAATGGACTGGCAGCCCCCCGCCCCCCCCCCCCCCCAGTCATCACTGCAAAGTAGTGAGGTCTCACAGAATCACTGCACCTCACAGGAGAGGAGTTCTGGGGAACAGCAGGGCCCTCCTTGGGTGCCAGCTTCAAGCAGATCCGGATGGGGGGTGGCGTTGGGGTAGTTGACTTTAAAAGGAGATTCTGACTTACAATGGATTCTATTTTAACGCCCTCTGACAAAAAAAAACCTTTCCCCAGGGGAAACTGCCTCCAACTCTCTGTCACATCCTCAGAAGTGGAGGCCCCAGCTGTCATTCTGAGATGTCATCCCCGAGCCACTTCAAGAAAAGAGACCGTGACAAGAAACATGATGTCTTCAGGGAAGTGTCTGGCCGAAGAGGCCAGACCACAAACCACTATGTGCCAAGCTTGGCCCTGTGAAGGATCTCCCACCTTGCCTCTCCATGGCCTCTTTTCAGAGGGGACCCCCAGACACTTGGAGAAACCAGCCATATCCTGCCACCAAGGCTGGGGTCAGAATCCTAGTGATCACGGGCAACACAGGACACGTGTGATGCCTTGAGAAGAGGCACCCCCAACTTAACGCAAAGCTTCAGATAGGACTTGTTGGGAGCTCAGCACGTCACCCAGAAAGAAGCATCGTGCACTGGAAGCCTCATCACACACATCAACACACAGTGTTGGCAGGAGTCGCTTTCCCAGGAGGTGTCTAGGTCACTGGGGCTCCACCTCCCAGTGGACTGACACAGAAATGCAAGGCATGAAGTTACCTTTTCTATGTACCAATCTCAGCCCACACCCATCTGCAGGGCGCTTGAGCCTCAACCTCTGCCCTCCACCCGTGACACTGCGTAGGAGGCCTAGTCTAGCAAGGTAGGCTGTTGTGGCCTGCCCAGACACCAGAACCAGGGCAGATAAATTTACTCATGACAAACGACCCGGCCTAGGGTCATAGCACAAAATAAACTAGGACATAGACCTGTCTTCCACAGACCTGCAACAGGGCTATACAGACAAGACTCTTGTCCCCTGGCCTACCAGGAGGGACGGTTCTGAACCTTGGTCTAAGCCATAGTAGAGGTAGGGGAGAAACAAAAGAGAGACTGGAGGGGGCGAGTGGAAGGAGGAGGACGTGTCCACGCATTCTCAAATCTTCCTCTCGCAGGCTGCCACCCTTCCCAACACGCCTCCCACAAAATTCCATAGCACCTTCATTATCACTTTGTACTTCTCAGCCTCTTGACTCCATCAAGAATTATCATCTCCAAAACATACGGCATTGACCGTGTGACCTCCACTGGGCATGCTCAAAGCCAGGTCACGTCAACACGGCTGTGCGGCTCACCTCCGTGCCCGCAGCACCTGGCACTCGGCGCCTCTCTGTGAATGAAGCAACAGGTGCACACTGACAACACCTGTGTCTGTCAGAACTCGCGGCACCAGCCTGTCACCCCGGCACACAAGAAGCAAATGCGGGAGAAGGATCATGAGTTCGAGGCCAGCCTGGGATCCATAGCGAGCTCCTGTCTGAAGAGCAAAACTCAGAAGAATGCGTATGTCTCATTAATGGCTGACGACATAGCCCAAGTTCACGGCTCCAGACAAAACATTCCCCCCACCCCATCCCGTGATAAAGGCCTGTCACGTTGCTAGGCACCAGCTCCTCACCAACTGTGTAGGCCTGAGGTTCCTGCTCACTGTGCCAGGCCAAAGTGTTTCCTGTTTCTCACAGACCGCTTTGCCGTGACCCATCCTCTTTGACTTTGCTTTTCTTTCCCATCTCTTTGGTGGGGATGGGGATAAGAATATCTGGCAGGGCTGAGAGCAAGAAACACAGTCCCAGGTAGATCTACATACGATTTCGGCCCAGAATCTTCCTGTTACAGTCAGGATCTCGCCCCAGCTGGCTCTGAGGTGTCTTGGTTACCCCTGGCACAGAGCACAGATCAGAAGCCGATGCATGATTGTAAAGAGGAAACCCAACATTCCAGCATGGCTATACATTCCTACAAACCCCCGAATTCAGGGGGCTGAGGTGGGAGGTTCATAAGTTCAAGGCTAGCCTGGGCTACACAGAAAACCTGTCTCAGAAGAGGGTGTTGAGCATGGTGATGCATGTCTTTACACACAGCACTCAGAAGGATGTGACTCTCCAGCAGGCAATGGGTTAAATTCCAGAGAGGGAGGAGCAGAGTCAAATGCTGAAACCCATGGTCTGGTCTCTGACAGCTTCCACTGTGCTTAAAAGATAAACATAGTTACAGACAAGTGTGTGGTTACAGGGAAACAGTGGGCGGGGTGGGGGGGCTTCCCATCATGATCAGCCATGAGAACAAGATCACAGGGTGACGAGACAATCGGAGGTGTCTCTGGGGAGGAAGCCAGGAGTTGTGACTGGCTGAAATACCAGGAGTCTTTGGGAAGAAAAGCATTCCAGGTACAGGGAGGAGCAGGTGCAAAGGTCCTGGGGCAGGTCTAGAGAGAGATCACGGCGGATGACAGCGTTTCTTTGCAACACTGAACTGCACATGATGGGGGCTGAGATCAAGATGAGCGCTGTGGCCTACCTCCTAAAGGTAAGAGAAACACTACGTAGGGACATCCAGCTTCCACCAGAAGGCTGCAAGAGCAATGATGTCATCTGCCAAACTCACCCTTAAGAGCCCCACAATCTCACTGCACACAAGAAGAAAGCGACGCTGGGCCACATTCGCAGCTGTCCTGGGCCACATGTGGCCGACGAGCCAGAGGCTGGACATCCTCGTAAAGAATTTGAAGGAGGAGACTCGATTAAACCAGCCTTTGTTTCCTAAAGATCTCACAGGCTGATACAGCCCAGCAAGAGAGCTCTTTATTACAGGTATCTTAGGGTTTCGATTGCTGGGAAGAGACATCACGACCACAGCAACTCTTATAAAGGAAAACACTTGACTGTGGTGGCTTACAGTTCAGAGGTTCAGTCCATTATCATCATGGTGAGGCATGCCAGCATGCAGCCAGTCATGGTGCTGGAGAAGGAGCTGAGAATTCCACGTCTTGCAGGCCACAGGAAGTAGTCTGAGACAATGGTTGGTATCTTGAACACCTCCAAGCCCACCCCACAGGGACACACTTCCTCCAACAAGGCCACACCTACTCCAACAAAGTCACACCTCCCAACAGCACCACTCCTTTGGGGCGGGGGGGGGGCATTTTCTTTCAAACCACCACACCAATTCTCCAAAACCTAGATCAAATGGGCTGTGGACAGTCCAGCAGGCACCAGGCTCTCCAACCTGGTCAAAGAAAAGTGTGTCAGGGGAGACTCAGCAGGGTGTTCCTCCAACAAGTGGGAGCATGCTGAGGAGAGCCTCTGCCTTGTCCGGACGCTCCAGGGCCTCAGAAATATTTGCTAGATAATTGGATAAATGATTAACTGCAGCAACTCCCCAGAGCTCCAGGCTAAGACAGAAAAAAAGCCAGAGATTTTCCAGCCCACACGGGGAGCAGAATGAACACAGGGGCTTGAGAACTTAGAGAAACCAATGAAATGGCAACAAAATGGCAAGCGTGTCCAAAGACCGTCAACTGTTGATTGCTTCTCAGTCTCACTCTGGAGTTCTGGAAATGGTTCAACACTTCTGAGAGCTACAGACATCTCTCCAAACCCACCAGACCCCTACACGATGCCACGCTGACTTTTATAAATGTCAGTTCTCTGGAGAAATCCATCTTCGTCAGAGGGTGAAAGCGGCTCACTTTCTTCTGAAGTTCAAGTCTCAACACAGAATAAGAATGCAGCCTCCTCTACGACGTCACTCGGTGCTGCACGTTTTTTTCTCCTTCAATCAATCTCTCTTTCTTTCTTTCTTTCTTTCTTTCTTTCTTTCTTTCTTTCTTTCTTTCTCATTTTTTGGTTTTGTGTTGTTGTTTTGTTTTTCGAGACAGGGTTTCTCTGCCCAGCCCTGGCTGTCTTAGAACTCACTCTGTAGACCAGGCTGGCCTTGGACTCACAAAGACCCACCTGCCTCTGCCTCTTGGATGCTGGGATTAACGGTATGAGCCATGACCACCTGGTTCTTTAATTTTTCAAGAAAGGAAACTCCCACCGGCGTACTTTGATCTGGAAACAGTGCTGGCATCAGAGAAAGCACTGATGAGCCCATGCTGTCTACAGTTTATTTGCCCTGAAAGGCTGACGTTGACTGTGGTGTTGCGCCTATCCATGTTAATTTTGGTGCAGTCAGGAGTCAGCTGAGGTCCCTCAAGCCCCCCACCCCCAGGGGTGGATTTGCCCAAGGACCGGAATTCACACCGGGCACTGCACGCTGAAAACAGAGCAGGGGCTTCATTTGTCTTTGAGATTTGATGCCACTTGGTAGCCCAGGATGACTTAGAACTGGGGGTCCTCCATCTCAGCCTCTCAGTGCACTCAGAGAGACCATTCTGTTGTCACGCATACCTCAGAGTCCCTCACCTAAGCTGGCATGGTACAGAACAGCCATTCAACATGACCTCATGAAGTCAAGAGATGCTAAGAAAGAAGGGTTGCGAGGCTGACAATAGAACAAGACAGGCTGTTCGACAATAAACTTGTTTTAGCTGAGCATAGGCTCAGGCATCTGTACTTCTAACACTTGAGAGGGCTACGTAGTGAATTCCAGGTCAGCCTGGGATACAGTGTGAGACCATCTCAAAAAGCTACCGAAAAGTAAGGAAGAAGGAAGAGAAGAAGGAGGAAGAAAAGAAGGAGAGAAAAGCCAACTTGTCTCACAGTTGAATCCACACTAAAATAGTGATTAAAAACTGAAGCGGAATGAACATAAACCGGGACCAACAAGATGGCTCAGCAGATAAGGGGGCTTGCCACTAAGCCTGACAACCTAAGTTCAATCCCTGGGAGACACGCAGTGGAAGGAGAGAACCAATTCCTGCAAGTTGTCCCTGGAACATACTCACGCACTCACACACGCAAATAAAGTGTAACAACGTATTAAAAATTTTAAAAAGAAGGATCTGAGTTGTGTAGTGAAGAGAAGACCACTTCTAAGCAGACAGAAACTAACCATGCAGGGATCTACTCTTCGTTTACATGGATGCTGGCATCACTCAAAGGATTTCTGGGCACCGTGGCACAGGTCTGCCATCCTACCTACTGGGGAAGATCCGAGCTGAGGTAATGGATTGCAAACCCAAGGCCAGCCTGAGCTACACGGTGAGTTCAAGAGTAGCCCTGGACAACTCAGACTCTGTCTCATCATCATCTCCATCATCACCATCATCATCACCATCATCATCATCATCGCCACCATCATCATCTCGATCATCACCACCATCATTATCATCGCCACCATCACCATCATCACCATCATCATCACCATCATCGCCACCACCATCATCATCATCGCTACCACCATCATCATCACCACCATCATCATCACCATCATCATCATCGCCACCATCATCATCGCCACCACCGCCATCATCATCATCATCATCACCATCATCATCACCATTATCACCATCATCATCACCATCATCATCATCACCATCATCATCATCACCACCATCATCATCATCGCCATCATCATCATCACCACCATCATCATCATCACCATCATCATCACCACCATCATCATCATCATCACCATCATCACCATCATCATCATCACCATCATCATCATCATCATAAATTATGGCTGAGGATGTGGCTCAGTGGTCAAACACCTAGCAGGCAGAAGGCCCTGGATTCTATCCCCAGTACTTCAAAGGAGTTACCAAAATCCAATACGGAACTTCCAAATGTCCCCCTAAGAACCGTGTTTTGTCTTGTATCCAGAACCCCAATCACCCAGGGTAGCTTGTCACACAAGACTACTCCAGCAGACGGCCAAACTGTTCCTTATAGGCAGAACAAAGCAGAAACCTAGCAGGGCCAGCTGCACCCTGTGACTTCAACACAGTCCTCCACAGAAATCACTTCAGCCTACGTGCAGGCAGGAAGAGCCCTACACCGAGTCCTCCCTCCTCCAGGGAAGAACTCCGATCACTGCCAGCCTGCTCACGGCTCTTCCCAGCTCTGAGATTCCATGACTCCATAGCTCGGTTGGTCCCTGGGAGCAGTCTGGCAATGGAGCCTTTCATGTGTGGTCATTAAACAGTCGCCGTGGTGAAGCATGACTGCAAAGTTCCAGGTACACACCCTCCACACAGGCTCACCGGCCAAACACACAAGAAACAGCCCACGGCCTTTCAAGTCCCTCCTGCAGCCTCAGATCAAGCTCGTGAGCCCCCAGCCCTCTACCATGCGGTGCCACCAACAGGCAAAATTCCAGGACCCCCACCCAGAAAGCCGAAGCTGCTCGTCATTTCCAAAAGTCAGGAGTGCCCGTGTCCACCCCCAGATTACATAGCCACAGGTACAGAGTGGTCCCCCCCCCCCAATGAAGCTTCTTTTCTCCCTTGCTTAAAAGTAAACATCACACCGACTTTGAAAGCCTTTCCCCCCTGGATGCAAAGCGCGGTGGAAGACTGCCCAAGACTGGCACGCATCTGTTCTAGGCTACAGATTAATGATCAGAGTTTCCCTGAAGAGCGAATCTTAAAGGTTAAGCAGGCATGACTAGCAGCCTCGTGGGCTGGAAGGATCCCAGCAAAAGCCAGTGTGGGAAAACCTGGGGCTGAGCAGAGGAGGCTCCTGGAAGAATGGGACAGAGACAGACAGGGAGAGGGATGGTGACTGATGTGTGTACCTGGTGCACCCCAGAAGAGAAAGGGGGGTCTGCAGAGGTGGGGTTCTGGACTTTTCACTCACACTGTGGTTGCTCAGCATGGACGATGCTTTGCCCCAACAAGAGCCAGACCGTGAAGAGGAGTCTGAGGCAAGCTGTATCTGCAGAGAGAAGTCTCAATGGACCAGTTTAGCGAGTGTGGATACACCAGTTCAGCAAGTGCACCCCCAAAATTGGGGCTATGGGTAAAGAGTAGACCCACCCTAGCTCCCGCACAATTGGGCTTAACACTCCAAACCAGACACCAATGTCTGGCAGACGCCCCAGCCACCCCTCCCTCCAGGGCTGTGCTGGTGGAGCAGCAGCCATCAGACACTCGGGTGAGCTCGGCCCTACACTGATGCAGTTTTCAAAATGAGATCTGTGATCGGTGACCCCTGCCTGCAGCAGACACCAGACCCCATTTTCAACCCACTGCCTCCCTCCTGCTGTCTGTGAGGAAGACGCTCACACCCAGGGAAGGGTTGGAGCCTCTGTCATGAGGCTTAAAAGAAATATCGACATATTGCTGGACTCCCCCAGCCTACTCAAGACTGCCTTTGCCCGTTAATTGCGAAAGACAACCTAGTGAATTAAACACCTCAGAGAGTACCCAAACTGTAAAGCGCTGGCAAACATCTGTAATACCCAAAGAAAGTGGCTTTTGTCCCCTTCCCATGCTTTCCCCAGACCCCACCCAATCACCATGGTTCAGCTCCAACAGGCTCTCTCAGCCCAGAGCCTTCAGTGACCACAACCCAGCAGTCATTTGCACAGTCCCCGCTCAGCCTCTGTCCTTTGCAGTGCACTGTTACGCAACACATGCAACTGTGTGACCGTTTACCACCTGCCCCCACACACACATGCACGCACGCGCACACACACACACACACACACACACACACGGGGCGGGTAATCACACAGCTGTGTCGTCACGACAACCCACAACACGTCCAGACTGCTCCACACACCTTCCACCTGCATGACCTCATCCAATTCGGCCCCCACGCTAACACTGTGAAGGCAGACTGATGTGATGTCCTCTTAGAGATGGAAACGCCAGAGCTTCCACGCCCCTCCAGCTCTATTAAGGTTCTGTGGTCGTGGACACTGGAGAAATCCTTGACCACTCACAGCTGACTCCTTGACTGCAGGGCTTCTCAGAGCATTTACTGTGTCAACGAGGTAACTAATCAATTATCGCCATCATGATAATCAATTATCACCATCAGGACAAGGCTGTCCCTTTGTCATCTCAAACCAAGGGCTATGAGTGTAAAGAAAAACCTGCTAACAGCGCCTCCATAGGGCCAACTTGTCCCAGCATCTCTCTCTAACTGGTTCCCAGACAGGGAGCCATCAGGAAAGGGGCCCTCTGACCGTGATCCTAACTAATGCCATCTAACTTCCCAGTTTCCAACAGTAATTACTGGTCAAAAACAAAACAAACCAAGACTGGGATGTGGGATAATCCGCTGACCTTGGCAGCCAGGGGTAGGAAAAACACAGGGCTACAAAATCAGGCAGATGCAGGTGAACCCCCTCCAGGGTCTGAGGAGTGGAGCATGAACCTGCAGGAGGAGCTGAAGGCCTCCACCTCAGCCTTGGCCTCTGCCTCCTCCACCAGATCAGCCTCCGCGACAGGGAAGGAGAGCGCCAAGGCTTCCTGCACACAGACTGCCCTGATGGTCCAGCCACTCTCCATCCTTTCAGCCATTCTGCCTTCGTGGACATCGCTCTACAGGGGACAGAGCTGGGGAGAAACACTCACGGGGTTTAAGTGACAGGACACGGGAGACCAGAAACAAACCCAGACACACCTTTGTACTGGCTACTTGTCTATTGCTGTGGTAACACACCACAACCACGGCAACTTACAGAAGACAGTCTGTTGGGGCTCACGGTTCCAGAAGGTCAGGGTTGATGACGGCATGGCGGCAGGGGCAGGAAGCCGAGGACTCACGTCCTGAACCTCACACATGAAGCAGAGAAAGCGAACTAGAAATTGTGTGAGTCTTTTAACCCTGGAAGCCCACCCGCCCCCAGTGTCACACTTCCTCCTCAGCCTCATCAAACAGGGGTATCAGCTGGGGACCAAGGTTTCAAACACATTAGACCATGGGGGGGGGGGGGCGGGGAGCATCTTCCATTGATGCCATCACAACCCTACTATTCAAATGCAGTAACCAGAGACTCTGGTGAATTAGGAGTCCACACCTAGTACCTTAACTCTGTCTCTTATTACCCAAGTCCCAAAAGACTCATGGATGGGTTACCGAGGGATCACCATGTGGACAGACAGCAGTGGAGAAACCTTGCAAAGTAAGAAACCATAACCAAGCCAGGTGGTGGTGGCGTACACCTTTAATCCCAGCACTCAGGAGGCAGAAGCAGGTGGATTTCTGAGTTCGAGGCCAGCCTGGTCTACAAGAGCTAGTTCCAGGACAGGCTCCATAGCTACAGAGAAACCCTCTCTCGAAAAACAAAAAAGAAAAGGAAAGGAAAGGAAAGGAAAGGAAAGGAAAGGAAAGGAAAGGAAAGGAAAGGAAAGGGAAAGCAAGCATGCATAACCGAGGGATCCAATACCAAAGCAGAGGGGTTACCTGGGGAAGGACACAGGCCTGAAAAGTGGAGAGCACTTTAAATCAGAGGGAACAGAAAACACAAAGTTCCCACCACAGGTAAGAGCATTGTTCTTGTAAGGAACTGAAAGGCAGTGTGCCTGGGAGTCCAAGGCACAAGGACACGACCCTGAGGTCAAGCCAAGGGCTTGGCTTTCAGTCTGAGTTGCATGGCGGGCGGGGGCAAGGGTGCAGGTTTGACCGTTTCTCGGCAGCAGCTCACGCAGGCCACGGTTTGGCAAGCGGTTGGTGGTAAAGGATAGGCAAAGCTGGAGACTGGGTTCTAGTTGTATAAACCCCAAGGGAGAGGTGATGGGGGCTCAGCCAGGGTAGCAGCAGTGGAGCTGGCTACACTGTAGGTGAGGCTCGGAGAGTGCAGAGCTGCAGTACAGAGATGCTGGGGGGTCCGTGACACACAAACGCATGGCCACGCTGCTCTAGGCTTAGCTGGAGTTGGGACCAGGCTCACGGGATGGGGAGGTGGCTGTCAGCAAAGTCTTTGCTAAGCTAGCATAAGGGGCCGAGTTCGAGTCCCCCAGAATCCGTGTTTTAAAACGTACACACTCATACAACCAGGGACAGCAGAGCCTGCTAATCACTCCAGTACAGAGAGCAGAGGCAGGAGGATGGCCAACAGGAGGATCTGTGGAGCTCGCTGGCCAGTCAGGCTTGAGGAATCAGTGAGCTCCAGGTTCAGTGTAGAAACCTGTCTCAACCCAGATGTGGACTGACTGAGGCACCTGATATCAACCCCTGGCCTACACACACACACACACACACCTACATATAGATGCCCCCCACACACAAAAGGACTGAATTATAAACTGGCTATGACATCTTATGTCTTTAGTCCCAACACCCAGAAGGCAGAAACAGGTGGATTACCACAAGTTCGAGGCCAGGCGGACTGGAGCAGTGTAAGATCCTGTCTCAAAGTAAATCAGTAAATAAGGATCAAACCCCGCAGGCGGGCAAGTGTGAGCGTGTGAGCCGAGAGGGTACGACCTCCTAAAGCTTTGGGAACTGGCTATTGCTGCTGCCAGCCACGGGTAGCATCACACTATTTAGCAAGGGGCTGGATCCCACTGGCTCTCCTTGGGGTGGTCCTGAGGACTCTGATAATTGCTGTCAGAGGAGGCTGGGGGGACGGGGGTGTCATTCTTAACTGCTAGCAGAGCCCAGCGCCTGCGCCAGACCCAAAGATAACCCAAGTTAACTGACCACATCCTATCCGACAGGAAACCTAATAGCTGGCTATTTTAAACCCATTCTCACTTCCTCTCACCGGCTTCTACAGCTGGCTTCTACCGGCTGCTGGGCAGTCGCGGAGGGGCTGCCTCAGAACTGGGACCCTCAAGGCCTGGAGGAGCAGACCCAGAAGAGCTGTGAGGCCCGGAAAGAGGATCTGTGTGGGCTGGCAGAAACTGGGGGCAAGACAGGTTGCCTTGTGGGGAGGCCATGCTCTTGCTACTTCAAAGCAGCAGTCAGAAAGTCAAGTGTATCAAAACGTTTATCCTAGCTGGTTTAAAAGATTGGGTTTTCTTAACGTTCAAGAAACTGATTAGATTAAAACATACCCAGGCCTTGCCTTGTAGGCACAGTGACAGAGCCCACACAGGGAAGCCCCAGTACATCTGCTGTGGAGTAGTTGTGTATGTGCGTGAGCGGGCAGGGGGTGGGGAGGGAGAGAGACTGAGTGGGTTGTGTTTTGCTGTTTTTCTCTCCTCTCCTTCTACCTCCCCCTCCCCCCACTTCCTGTTTAGAGGAGGTCTGCCCCCCCCCCATGTGACATCATCCACACACTGCTTCCTGAAAAGGTTCCATGGTCAGGGCACCGATAACCATCACCTTTCTGAGAATGAGGCGGCTTGACCCTCGTCAGAAGCACCCCCCACACCCAACCAAGCGCCTTCCTCCAACGACTGAGCGCCATGGGCACATCACCACCTCAGCTAAAACGACATCTCACCCGCCAACCGCCTGCCAACAGAAGGAGTGCTCCTTGTCTCAGGCAGTGGGCTGCTAACAAGACGCCTTGCCTTGCGTGGCTTATAAAAAAAAAACCTGACATTTACTGCTCAGCTCTGGAGGCTGGGAAATCCAAGAGGCATAGGAAGATGTGGTGTGTAGGGAAGGCACCTCATGCTGTCCTTCCATGAGACAAGGGTCTGTCACGGGGCTCCCCTGTATGAAGGAAGGCACTAATCCCACTCATGAGGGCAGAGTTCTCAGGGCTTGCTTCCCGAGGTCGCACCTCTCTGAATGCTGCCCACTTGGGGCCAGGCTTCAGGTGAGAAGAATTCTGGGAAGACAGAATTCCTTATGTATTTCCTCCCTGTTACAGGAGCGCTCCTCACTGGCACTAGCCCCACACAGAACAGAAGTCTGTGCAGGGTCCCTGTGGCCACGTGGAAATGATACTTAGGTTCCATTTCTCATAAGCTGATAAGCAAACGCAGTCATTCGCAGACCTGAGAACAGCCTACAACTAGAGAAGCGGCCACGTGACTCACCTGTCACCCAGCTCACGTGAGTGTTCCTTTCCTGCAAAGTCTGAGGGAAAAGCACTTTCTGATGACGAAGGCGTTCTCTCTTCTCGACTGTCTAATAAACCCTTGCCCTCTCAGGCTCTGTCATCCAAAACAAGCAAAGCACACAATCAACCAAAATTCACTCTGCGCCTGTCACCAACCAGCACCAAAGAGGCAGTCTGTGCCCTCCTGAACCCCACCATCCTGCGTGGACCAAAAAACGAAACAGAAGCCTGGGCAGGAGCCAGGTCATCATGGCTAGGATGCATTCACACACTCTGGTGGGAACATGAATGAACACAACATTCTAGAAAACAACCTGAACACAAGTCAGATGGGACTGGGGATGGAAAACTTGTCTATAGAGCACAAAGCCCTGGTGTTCCATCCCCAGCATCATGGAAAAAAGGAACGGAGGGAGGGATGGAGGGAGGGAGGGAGGGAGGGAGGGAGGGAGGGAGGGAGGAAGGAAGGGAGGGACAAAGGGAGGGAGGGAGGAAGGGACGGAGGGAGGGACAGAGGGAGGGAGGAAGGGAGGGATGGAGGGAGGGAGGAATCATGACACTTTTAAAAAGAGAAAACCGGAGGCCTGAGAGGTGGTTCAGCAGTTCAGAGCACAGGCCCCTCTTCCAGAGGCTTGGAGTTCATTCCCCAGCACACACGTGGTGGCTTACAACCACCTGGAACCCCAGCTCTAGAGGCTCTGGTGCCCTCTTCTGGCCGGCACCAGGCACCAGGCACACATATTGTGCACATAAATAACATACGGGCAAACCACGCATAGACATAAAATAAAGATTTTAAAGACACGGGGGGAAAAAACCTTTTTCAGAGCTATTCAACAAGAAAGCAGGATGAAATTAAATGCATCCACATGACAGGATAGTACGATGCTTTCTGAGAAAACTATGTTTCCGTGCTAAGCGGTCTAAGCAAGACACACTGTAACACACGTGTTTCGTCACTAAACCAGAAGGTGGCCAGATCCTTCTGGGTGACATGGCTCAAGAATGAAATTTTTTAGAAGTAAATCCTTTCGCAAGATTCTCTTTTCTACATGTGAACTCGTTCCACCGTCGGTAATGGATACAGAACACACCCCAAATGCTTTACTGAGGCGTCATCGAGTAGACAAGAGGGCTACAGTAGAGAAGGAATCTACCAATGGTGGTGCTGCTAATCCACCGGATAAATTTACACCAAGCCGGTGGACTCCACCTAGACAGAGGTCTTCTGTGCACTGCTCCCTGCTGTTTGCACAGCACCCGGGAGGTCCCTGGCACAGACGTGAGGCATTCCATAAAGTCCTGTTAGCAGAAGGACAGGAGTCCAGCTCAGACCTCCCCTAAACTAATGACTCCCTTTCTTCTCAACACCCTTAGCCTCTATCACAAAGGGCTGATGCTACCAATTATAGTTCCGGAGTCACTCGCTAATTGCAAGCTATCTTCACGCAGGGGCCAACTCTCATTTGGAATGGTCTCTTCGACTAGATGAGTAAGTGCTTGCTGGTTGGAGGGGTGGATGGATGCTAGTCCCTTACCATGTCCAACATAAATGGCAAGCATTCACTTTATGAACAGCTCTCCTAGAAACGGGCCGAGAACCGCTAACAGTGAGAGCTGAGCGGGGAAGAGGTAGGAAGGGTCTAAGCAGTGGAGGGCAGAAAAGTGTGGCTTTTGCCTCACGTGCTTTCTTACAGAAAAAAAATAAATATTTCTTTGAACCTCCAAAATAAAACAAACAAACAAACAAAAACTCAAACCAACAGGGAGCAACGGTGATGAGAGGAGGCTGCCAGGAGCCCTCCCCACTTCCTCATTCCCCTCGTACCGCCCCCCCCCCAGACTTCTTCTGGCCTTGGCTATGAGCTTTGACATCATTTTGAAAACGCTTTGTTGTGTCTACCTGCGGATAACAGTGGGGGAATCCCTCCAGAAGGAAACAGCAGCAGGGCCAGAACCCAGGTTCCCTGGGGACACCCTACCTACTGCCCTTTCTGCTTAGCCGCAACCCCTTCCTACCGGTTTTTTGTTTTTACAACAGATCAAGCATTCTCTGATGGGTACAAATTCCTCATTCATCCCCTAGGAAAGCAAAGAGGGAGTTGTGAGGGTGAATGGCAGCATCCCTCACGCCTCCTGCAGAGAGGCCCTTATGATAGGGCCCCATGGATGTGCTTTTTACAGTCCCGGGAAAACAGAAGATTTCTTCCCCTGCGTCAGGGGAGGCCTGCATGACCACTGAGCGAAGCGGACAGACAGCAACCTTCTCTAACACACAGGAGCTTGCTGTCCCTGGCTGGCTGTTTTACGGGGCTGAGGATCAAAGTCGTGTGCATGCTGGGAAACTATCCTACCCCGGAGCCATATCCCTGGCCCTGCAGCAAGTGTTTTAAGCCCACAGCTGTCTTTACAGGGTGCCTCACACGCACCCAACAAAAGCTGTTTTGCCACAAGCGACTGCAAGATTATCTGCTCCGTTTCTGGTTTCAAATGCACACTTCCGACTCCGAACAACAAAATTACACGCAGAGCCATTCATACAACAGAATCACAGCCCTTAACTTCACCATCCATTTCTTACCTTCTTAAAATAACTTCCAGAACCCTGCTCTCAAATATACGCGTTCCCTTGATGAGATCTTCCTGTCTCTAGACACAAAATCCCAGCAAGTTCAAGTACAAACTCAAACCCTCTTCCACCTGGCTGTCCACACACATGCCCCCTTCAAAACGTGATGCCCACCAATGCTGACACTGTATTGCTTTTTAAAAATTACGTCTTTGGGGATCTGGGAAGATGGCTCAGTTGGTTAAGAACTTTCTAAGCAAAATTAATCCCTAAAGGCCACAGCCCACCAAAAAGAAAAAAAAAATGTTGGATGTGGCCCTGGGGAGGCAGAGACAGGTGGTGGGCCCCTAGGCCTCACTGCCTAGCCAACTTAGTCAGTGAACTCCAGGTTTGTGAAAGACCGTCTCTTCAAAATGCAGCGGGCAGCACCTGAGGGACAGCCCACAGCAAACCTCTGGCCTCCACAGGAATGCACACACACAAACATGCACACACACAAACATACACACAGACACGAACATGCACACAGATACACATAGAACATTATGCCTTGGGGATGCTTCTTTCTGAGGTAGTGAGGTGTCTAAGGAAGCTAAGAAAGACACTACAAAAGCCCTCTGCAGGGGACTGGGTAGGAAGATCAGAGCCCTCCAGCCTCTGGGCCTCAGTAAAGAAAAGAGGCCTTTGGCCCAGTTCTGTACCATGTCTATCCAGGGCAGCCCCATAGCTGCAACCTGAGCCTAGATATACTGTGAGCTGGGCACAGTGCACGGCTCTCCCGGGATTAGGTATACTCTCTCTCCATCCTGCCACTCCTCCCCAGGCCCTCTGAGAATGAACCTGGGGCACCATTAGCAGCGGAGAGCCTGAAACTTAACCTCGGAGGCCTATAATTTTTGCAAACAGTGGAGTTTTGAATCTGGCCGGAGCAAGCTTTTAAGCCCCTTCTTAGATGGTACGTTCGTGAATTCCCTCCCTCCCGACAAAGGATAACAGAAACTACTCCAAAAACCGGCCCCACATTCACTCTGAGAAAGCAGGCCTTTAAATTTTGGCATTATGCTAAAACAGGAGAGTTTAAATTCAGCTTAAGTTTCGCCTTATGGGAAACAAAACCCTAAACCTTCTATGGCTTCCTAGTCTCAAGAATAAAAATTTAAACTTGAGAACACCAAGAGGTCATGCAGCTCACCCCCACCACCAGCCCACCCCCCACCCTCTCTGGTTGCTCCCTGCTTCTCTCTCAGGCTCTGCCCCTGGAAATCCTTTCCTCCCTGACTACAATCCAAATCAAACACCCTATGCTCTCTCTACTTTAGTCCTCAGGAACCCCAATCATGTGTGCACCCCCCTCCAAATGAGTTTACCCTGCATATTCTGGTCCATCCAAATACACTGAGTCTTCCTGGGGCCAGACTTTGTGCTCAGGCGTTCTAAAGGAAGCATAAAAGCCTCTCCCTGGGTGCTCTGGCCACGGCCTCTTCTGGAGACGGGAATTCACCAATGAACTATCTAGTACCTTCCAGGCTGGAGCAGCTTAAGCAAGCATGCAATTCTGCAGCTTGCATGTCCTGTTCTACCCCAAGGGCAGAGCTCAAACTAAGAGAGAACTTGTCACTCACTGAGGCTGGGGAGAGCAGGGTGGAGGGGGTGAGGGGAGGGATGCACCCCCAGGAAAATCCTTCCCATCCTTTGCAGCTTCTCTAACAGGGTCCAGCAGTCACTCCTCACAGGAGGTGACTGAGCACTGGAAAGGGGTCACACTGAACAGAGAGGTGCCAAGTACACACTGGAATTCTGAAGACAGTGATCAAAAAAAATTAGAAAAGACTGTTTTTTGTTTTTTTTTTTTATCCTTTTGAGATGGGATCTCCTGAAGCCAGGCTGACCGCAAATTTGTTATGCAGCCGAGTGGCTTAGTTAACTTTTCTATTACCACGACCAAGGAAACTTATAAAAAAAAAAAAAAAAAAAAAAAAAGCATTTATTTTCAGGGCTTCCAGAGGGTTCCAGAGGGTTCAAGTCCATGACCGTCATGGTAGGGAGAATGGCAGCGAACAGGCAAACGTGGCCCTCAGCAGCTGAGAGCTCACATCCAATCCACAAGCAGGAGGCAGAGAGAATGCTAACTGGGAACAGCTGGGCCTCTGAAACATCCAAGCCTTCCCCCAGAGACACTTCTTCTCCAACAAGACCACACCTCCTAATCCTCCCCAAACAGTTTCTCTCATCAAGGACCAAGCATTCCAAAATGAGCTCATGGAGCCATTCCCATTCAAACCACCACCCAAGAATGATCTGGAACTCCTTAACCCTCCTGCCTCCATTTCTTAAACGTTGGAATCACAGATGTGTCCGCCACACCCCACTACAGTCTAAGCTGGCCTGGAACTCACTATGTAGCCCAAGTTTCACGAGGCTGATAGCATTTCTCTCTCCACGGCCTCCCAAGTGATGGGCTCAAGGGCGTGAGCTGCCACATAGAGTGAAGGTTCTGTCCTGGCAGGTGGAGGGAGGGCACTGCAGGAAGCATGGTGCCTGGCCTCCAGGAGCCAGTCCACGGCACTTTAACATCACGGAGATGCATCCAGAAGAAGGTCATAGGGCAGGCAGAGGGCGTTTCACCCAGGAATAACATGCGAACTGGATTTTGACTTCCTGACCCATCTCGGTTGAAGACAGGGGACATCTGAACAAGGCTGACACCTCCAGTCCCCAGAGGGCTGGATTCACCAGGGATAAAGTGTAGAGTAAGGCTAGAAGGCCTATCACTGAATGCCCCATCCACTTAGCCCACAGCTGAGCTCGAGGCTCTTGTAAAATAATTAGCTCTTGACCTAATTAGCTGAAACCAAGACCAAAAAGATGGGCCTGGGAGTGGGGGAAGAAGTGTGGCTCGGGTGGCAGTCAGCGGGGGTGGGGTAAGAAATAAAGCGATGGTGGCGGTCGGTCTTAAGCCCAGATCCTGGACCAGCTTTCCAGGCAGACAAGTGCCTGAATCACAAATACTCAACGTCTCCACCTGCATAATGGGACTGTCAGCTGCCTACTTCCTAAGACTCCAGGAGAGAGCGGATGGTGCGAGTCAAGGACAGAAGCCAACACACTGGCTGCCACGATTAGCATGTCACCATTTTCCCTAGTGTTCTCGAGCATCAGAACACAAAAGGGTTTCCCATACTGTGTGAGCATGCGAAACCCAGAGGCTGGCATCAGGTATCCTTATCAGTATTACACATCTTGCTTAGTTTTCCATTTTATTATCATTGTGTGCACATTTTTATGACTGTGTACGTGCGTGCGTGCCACAGCACAGGTTTGGGGATCAGAGCACACTTTTGTGGACCCCCTTCCACTTTTACATGGGTCCTGGGGACTGAACTCAAGACTCCAGACCCGTGCTGCAAGCACCCTGAGCCAGCTAGCCATCTCGCCTGTCCTCCGCCTTAGCTTTTGAGACAGGGTCTCTCGCCAGTTCAGTCAGACTGGCCAAGGAGCTCCAGGAATTCTTCTGCCTCCACCTCCTAGCACACTGGGGTTCCAGCTGTAACCGCTCCCGCCTTCTTACGTGGGTGCCGGAGAACCACATCCAGGTCCTAATGCTTGCACAGAAAGCACTTACGGCACTGAGCAGCTACGCATCCACCACAGCGACTGCAGGGCGGGGGCGACCTGGGTCGGATAAGGGGTTCAGCAGCCTGACCTCGACCCATTAGATGTCAGGGGCAATCCCTCTGTACTGGAGACAATCCAAATCTCCCCAGGTACTTCTCCTGGGGAGAGAAGAGAAGGCAAAGCAGGCCCCAGGTAAACAACAATATTCTACTCAACAATGAGATGGGAAGGATCCTGGGAAGGCAAAGTGGGCCACATGCCTAAAAGGACAAAGAGCTTTTCTGGCCTGGAAGAAAATGTGAGCGCTGACAGACTCTCCAGTCATCATGAAAACCCTACTGCCCGATGGTGTGTGTGTGTGTGTGTGTGTGTGTGTGTGTGTGTGTGTGTGTGTGTGGCGGATGTGCCCTTGCCCCCTACGGAAGAACTCAGGGCCTGGCTCAAATCATTGCTACAGAGTCTTTTAGCCAATGTCAGAGTCTTGGTCTGAGGACACTGGCAGAGTGTACCCCAGCTCAGCCACAAATGCCATTCACAGAGCACGCTCCGTGGCCCTGCAGGTCAGTAATAGGTGACCGGCCTCCTAAGTTCATGACAGCACGAGGTGGGGATAAAAGCCAGCCAGCTCTGTTCTCGCCCAGAGCCACAAGGGCAGCCATGATGCGTGCGGTTGCTTCCACCTTGGAGACCAGCCTTAGAACAGTGCAGGGACCAGGACCCCATGCAGGTTATTTCTCGAGTCATTTTTTTATAGCCAAGGACAACCTGCACAGTAGTTATATGCATAATCAGGGGGAAACAGTTTTTCTTGCATACAGCATGAAACCACAAAGTTGGCTTTTTTTTCTTTTCTGCCAGATATGCATCCTTTTGCAAAATGCTCCCCAGGGACAAAGCTAAGATTAAGCATTGGCAGGGAGACGAGCCAGTTAGCACCAGAAGGAGCTTCCTAGGAGTCTAGACATCAGAACCTCTTCTTTTTTATTTGTTTGTTTGGTTGGTTGGTTGGTTTGGTTTTTCGAGGCAGGGTTTCTCTGTGTGACAGCCCTCCTGGAGCTAGCTCTTGTAGACCAGGCTGGACTCGAACTCACTGAGCTCAGCCTGCTTCTGCCTCCCGAGTGCTGGGATTAACGACGTGCGTCATCACAGCCCAGTCCTCTCAGTAAATCTCTTAGTGCATGTGCGCTCTGGATGAGAGCTGGCTCGGGTTTCAGGATGAAATGTTGGCGCTACTGAAGACAGGAAGATGAAAAACAGAGGAGGAAGAATCTACGGCTCTCACAACGTATCACTGATAAGAAATGTATCATTTAGAATAACCATTTTACACGCTTTCCCATATAATCCTCGCCACACCACAAAGAGGACAAAGAAATGAGGGGGCCACCTGCACTCAGTCATGCATTTCATTGGCTATTACACCCTACAACGGGCCGCCACTAGTCCAAATCATGGGGACAGCAGGGACCAAGTCAGATGCTGTTTACGTAGAACCATTTAGCAGGATGGTGACAGAAAGACCATTACTTCTAAGTTCCACTCATTCTTTACAGTTCTGGGGGGAGGCATGAGGAGGAACACACACCCTCTGCAAGGAAGAACCCCAGCTAGGAGTGCACAGCAACAGACAGGGGGTCAGTTCTAGCTCCATCCCGTCTGGACCTGAGGTCTCAGGAAGTGAGATTCTGTAAGCCCACCTTCACTCTCGGAAGCTGGAAAAATAATAGTGTGTGCCTCAATACCCTGTGTGGATTAGTGTATAGGAAACGCCTGGGCCAAGTTGGCCTCTGTGAATAAATATCTCCACTATTTTATCTGCTCATCGCCCCCATAAACTCCCTCAGTCTTCAAGTCCTCCCTCAGTCTTCAAGTCCCCTTATCTGAGAGGCCTGCCCTTGTTATTTCAAATTGCAAGCCACCCGCAGGGCTGCCCTCTCAAAGAGCCTTCCTTGTTTACTGGTTTCCCCACAGCATCTGTCCCCGGGAAACACGCCCGAGAAACACACATCTGTCGCGCTTCCCCGTCTAAACGCATCATCCACAAAGACATGGGTTTTCTTCTGTTCCGCCTCTGGCATTCAGCAAAATATCTTGAAAACCAGGGAATGGTAACGGTGGACAGCCAAGCCCCACATGCTGCTCTCTGGGTTCTAAATTCTGTGCACCTACAATACAGAGAGTGACTACATCCAGGGAGCTAAAGTCAAGGCATGTGGACTAGGGAGACCTTTGATCCATCTTCTGGGATTCCTTGACATGAACAGCCTTGAACTGAAATCAACCACCATTCCTTTCTACTTGGGATGCCTTTGTGGGCTTTCTTCCCCAGAGCTAGCTCTTCTGTTAGCCATTCAAGGGAAGGAGAAGGAGCCAATGATGACAGGACCTGTTTCTCTGAGACACGTGAAGTGGTGATGTTGAAACAGCAGCCCTTGCCCCATGCTTAGTTAAGGTCAAACAGACCCCCCACAATTCTGGGGTCGCACTGGACTGTGACCCAAGGGACAGGCACTTCTGATAATTACTGATTATACTCAAGACAAGTCCAGATGAAACCTAACCCCAAAAGGGTCTGGGAAGGAGCCATTGGATCTTCCCTTTATTATTTAATATATAAAAAGTGAAGCTGGAGCTAAGGAGATGCCTTAGTAAGTAAAGTGCCTCTTGTGCAAGCATGAGGACCTGAGTTCAGGTCTCCGGCACTTACATAAAAAGACGGGCACAAATACCACACACCTGTAACCACAGCACAGAGTGAGCAGAGATCATCAGACTTCATCGGCCAGTCAGCCTAGCCGAGTCAATGAGCTCCAAGTTCAGAAAGAGCACCTATCTCAAAGAATAGTCAGAGAGTTATTAAGTAAAACACAGGACATCAACCTCTGGCTGCCACAATGTGCATGGGGCACACGCACGTACACGCGCGCACACACCACCACCACCACCATGAAAATGAAAATGAAGCTGGACCTAATCATGGTTGCCTACAATGTCAGCACTTGGTAGAAAAAGGCAAGAAGATAAGAAGTTCAAGGCCAGAGTGGTCTACAAAGGTGTCTCAAAAACAAAAATACACCACACAAATTATCAGAGACAGTCACCCCCACAGACACCCATATCTAACCTGTCACCTGAGGTTACACACCATTTGGGACATTTTGGACAAATATTTTGAGGGTAGGGACCGACTGGCAATCACAAAATGGGACCCACAGTGGCCACCTCAGGAATTCCCCTGCTCTGGGCATGTTTCACTAGCTGGACACGTACAAGAGAAACTCAAGCAGGTGTGTCTATGCTATGGTCAGCTTGAACAGACCTACGGTCAAAGAGAGAGGGCGGGCTTAAGATCACAGCACAACCCAGGCTCATAGAGATGGCATCTTTCCCAGGGACCAACGGGCCTTCCTGGGCCAGGTTACAGTGTAAAAAAAGTGACAATAGAATCCCAGTTGGAAGAGTCAATCGATGGAATTATCCAAAAAATGATGAAAAAAAATAAGTAGTGACCGTGGCTAGAAGTGACCCTAGCCTAGATATTTACATGATGATACAGTAATGTGTGTGCATTATTTATAAACCGAGCTTATATGGCTGCTCAGATGTGTGAGTTCTCTGACTACATGCTCCTCATCCTTTCTACCGTTCTTCTAGAGTGTTCCACACCACACCAGAATCTGTTTGGTCCTGACTTATCCAACCTGGCTGGTCCTTCTTGTTGTGAGGTGTGTGGCTGGCCAGGAAGGGTTTAAAGAGGAGGCTTTTAGACTCACTTATCTTCTCTCCAAATATTCCCTAAGCCCCTCTGGTTATAAGGATGCCCATGACAAGATGCTTGCTCTGACAAGTCAGAAGAGAAACAACAAGAAGTCACAAGAGCAGGATATGTCTGAAAGGGCTGGAGGAAGGGCCCAGGTCAGGGCTTGTGGACATCCTCCCGAGAGATTTATCTCTATCTAATTTGAAGATCAAGTTGAAGCCCCACGTTAAATAACTTACTCCCCTTCCTTTCCCATTCCGAGTCTTAACCAATGGCATTACCAATAGCCATAACCTTAAAAAGACACCGGGGCTAGGGAGAGAGAGCTCTGTCAGCCAAGTGAGTTCGCTCCTTAGAACCCACATTAAAAAATAAAATAACAAAACTGGGCATGGTGGTACGTTTAAGATGCTAGCCCTGGGAAGCAGAGACAGGCTCACTAGCCAGCCAGCCAGCCTACTTAGAAAGTTCCAGGCCGGAGAAGGGCAC
This sequence comes from Chionomys nivalis, assembly GCF_950005125.1. NCBI lineage: Eukaryota > Metazoa > Chordata > Mammalia > Rodentia > Cricetidae > Chionomys > Chionomys nivalis. Next base: position 3,125,114 of record NC_080110.1, read on the forward strand.
TGCCTCTCCCCCAAATAAGAGATGTCCTGTACCAGAGGGGTGACACTAACCCCAGGGTTTACCTCTGATGCACACAGGCATTCACACACACGTGAACCTGCACACATAAGTGTAGCAGCACACATGAACACACGAACAGAGAGAGAGAGGGGCGAGAATCAAGTCAGGGTCTCTGCAAACAGAGTAAGCAAACACAGAAGGCAGCAAGCTGGGCAGGCTTGAAGGAGTCAGTGGTCAAACTAACCCAGCACTTCCTCACCCCAGTCAGAGACGGAACCTTCCAGAAGTAGAAGTGCCTTTGCTCATGCCCCTTATTGAGGTCACAGAGCAGGCCACGGTTTGTGAAAGGGCTCAGAGGTACCAGCTGTGGGGGTACTGTGCTACTTCACATCTACGAAGGACGCGGGCTGCTCATGAAAGGTCAGACCACAGTAAGGTGCCATCTTACTAAAACATATTAAAAAAAAGTGTCATAAAGCATAGGGAGGGACTGGGGTGCTCTGACTCAGGCCCAGGTCTTCTACTTCCAAACTACCGCTCCACTCAGCCTGATTGTGTCAGGCACCAACACGAGCCCCACAAGCATGGGGTGGGGGTTCTATGGATTGTACCTCATATTTTGCTTTTTCAAAAACTGAAAAATGGAGATGATCTAGTGTGTGCATATATGTGTGTGCATGTGGGGGTGTTGACATGGGCGTGCATACGTGTGTGTGCATGCGGGGGGTGACATAGGCGTGCATATGTGTGTGCGCATGTGGGGGGTGACATGGGCGTGCATACATGTGTCCATTGTAGGGGGGTTGACATGAGTGTGCATATGTGTGTGTACATGTGTGTAGGGGCGTTGACATGGGTGTGCATACGTGTGTGTACATGTGTGTAGGAGTGTTGACATGGGCGTGCATATGTGTGTGTGCATTGTTGGGGGGTTGACATGGGTATGCATACGTGTGTGTGCATGTGGGGGGTGACATGGGCGCGCATACATGTGTGCATTGTAGGGGGTTGACGTGAGTGTGCATATGTGTGTGTGTGTGCATTGTTGGGGGGGTTGACATGGGTGTGCATATGTGTGTGTACATGTGTGTGTACTGTGTGCTGGAGTCCTAAACACAGAACAATGCCTGGCAGAGAGGGAGAGAGAGGGAGAGAAAGAGAAAGAGAGAGAGAGAGAGAGAGAGAGAGAGAGAGAGAGAGAGAGAGAGAGAGAGAGCACGCTCCAGTTTCGCTTGTAAGTGTCCCTTGGTCACATTTGATCCAAAAAGTATAAATTATAAATTCCAGGAGATTTTAATTGATGGATCAGATGGGGTGCCAAGATTCAAGAAAAGAAAAAGTAAAAGTAAGTTAAGTCAGCAGAGGGACTTCTGTTATTTTCACCGAACCTAACCTCAGAAGAGGCGGGCTAGCCAGGACTTTCTGTACAGCATGTGTCCCCTGACCCACAGTAAGGAGAGGGCTGTCTCTCCGTGAGTTTAAGAAGGGAAAGGGTGGTACCTGCCCTGGGAGCCCTTGATTTCCTGTTTTTAAAGAACTGGGTTGATCGAGTCCACCATAAGCAAAATGATTCTCAGCCGGACAGGCACAAGCAGCGCTGGCCCCTGGAGGAGGGTGATCCTCTCAGAAGGTCCCCCGCCAGCCTGTCCCGATGCTCAGTCACCCCTCTGACTTCAGGGGACAAGGAAGTGAAGACACTGGCTGGAATCCATGAGCTCTCTCTCAGAAGGGAACGGGCCTCATCCAAGGGCTGCTACGGGTAATCCTGCAGAAGGGCAAACACCTCAACTTCCTAGGGGAAGACCTGGGACTCACAATGCCTCATCCTCCAGTTGCTCAACCCCGTTTTCGGATTCCTGACGGCCCAGTGTTGAGACCGCCTTGGCCCCTTTTCAAAGGACTTAAGGCAAATGCAGCCCTAAGTACCGGGATGATCCCAAACCTATTCTCTAGATAAGCGAAATGATTCCCTAATGTAAAATTAGCCATGTGTAACAACACAGAGATAAATGATACTGAACCACTGCTTTGAACGGGCTCAGATAAGGGAGGACACACACAAAGGTCCGTAAACTTTAAAGGCTGTGGCTAAACTCAGGTCTCAAATTTTAATAATTACTCACCAGAATGGCATATTTGTATAAAGCAGATTTTACTGATACAAAATGCATTATGAGATCTCAACTATACTCTATATATAATAAATTATTTTTACATATAATATATTTATTTACCTTATCTGAAATGATTGGGACAGAAGCTATTTGGATGTGGAACAGTTTTGAATCCCGGGAGCTCTACCCTTGTATAATGAGGTATCTTGGGAACTGGACCCAAGACTAAGCATGAAATTTATTTGTGCACCACAGTCCCCTTAAATGCACAGCCTGAAGGCATATATCTATATATCTTTATTCACTACGACCCATCATGCGAGGCCAGGTGTGGAATTTTCCGCTTGCGTCGCTGTGGCGGCTGCCAAAACCTTCCCATGTTAGAACCTCTTGGGTGTCATAATCTCTGGTAAGGGATGTTCATGTATACATTCTACACTATGGAGAGAGAGAGAAAATCCAGTTGCCTCTGAGTGACGAATAGTGGAGAATAGCTGCTCTTCCACGCATCTCAAATTCACAGGCCGGATTAGAGATGAAAATCATGCTTCCAGATGTGCCTATGTTCAACGGGATCCAATGGAGTCTTTAAATAAAGACTGTAATCTTTCCATACACTCAACCCAGGAGGGGAATTCTCAGGTGACAACGGAAGCGAGCAGACTGTGGAAGACGAGACCAGTGAGGGAGAGCTCCCTCCTTGGGAGGCTTCTCAGGAGCAGTAGCTTTTAAACAAAAACCACAATCCTAGTGAGAGACACAAAAGCCAGGTTGAAGGGGCGCTCGAGACCCAGCGCAGCCTGGGGCCTTCCAGCTTTGCAAGACGTGACAGGGTTCCATCAAAGGATTGTCCTGCTGTCTTGGGCAAGTACCTGAGACATTTTAAAGGGAGGGATGGGCTTCCAAAGGCTGCGTTCATGGAGGGGCTCATAGGGGAGAAGAAAGCACAGGCACGTGATTCCGACCTCCAACTCAGAAGTTCACCCCTATGGAGGAGTCTGTCATGAGCATGGATTGAGGTCAGTGATTAACTGAGGCCACCCTTCTCCGACATCCAGGACACGGAGAAGTATCTACCATGCCTGGTACCTCGGGAGCAGTGCCGTCCACGGTGAAGGCTCTGATCTTAATGGGTTTAAACCAGAGAACCAGGAGTCTGGGAATGGGCATGCCCCAACAGCAGCAGAACTGAAGGGAGAAGCCAGGCACTCTTGACAAGACCTGAAGCCTCTACCTTCCTGGAGCTAGAGATGAGGGGCTACTTCATACATTCCGCTAGCAGATACTTAAATATTTTATGTGTCAGGCCTGTACAAATGTCTGGATTAGAAAAGAACTCTAAGATCCTGTCCCTGACCAAAAAAAAAAAAAAAAAAAAAAAAAACACTTAACTCTGAAGGGTCAAGGATTTCTAAAGAAAACTGCCTAACTGTCAGGGGCCCACTCCTAAATCTTCACCAGCGTAACCAATGGCCAATTATCTGATGGTCAATTACTCAAGCTCACAATTACCCAGTCTTATGAGCTAGGAAAATACAAAAGACAATGGGCTGCAGACTAGAATGGGAGGGGGCATTCGCCAGCCAGAGAGCTGGGCAGCATTTTGGTTTTTGGGTTTTTTCCCCTCCTCACACCTCTCCAACCAGCAAAGAAACTAGAGTTAATTTCTTCTCTCACACATTGCTTTTCTGTCCCACAGACAGGTACCCAGAGACCTTCTGCCAGAGGACTTCGAGTGGGGGAGGGTGGAAAAGGACACAGTCTGGTCTGCATTGTGGTCCCTTCTGCCTCTGCCAAGCTGATCCTGAGAGAATTCCCAGGCAAAAAGACTGCCTGGACCATGAGACTTCAGAGACTTGAAGATTGCATCACTTTCAAGTTCAAAGCAGCAAGGGCTGGAGCTGCCTCTCCAGCTAAGAGAGCCCTGGCTCTTCTCGCAGAAAACCAAGGTTTGGTTCTCAGCACCCACATCAGGTGACTCATAACCACCTGTAACTCCAGCTCTAGGGGATTCAAAACTCCTTCTGGCCTCTGCAGGCCCCTGCACACATACAGCACACATGCGCATGCACACATGCACACACACACACATTCACACGCATGTGTGCACACACAAAATTCTTAAGGTGCTGGAGGAACGATTCACAGTTAAAGGGACATACACGCATTGTTCCAATTCCCAGAACCCATATGGAATATCTCAAAACCACCTGTAACTCCCGTTCCAGGGGATCTTATACCCTCTTCAGACCCTCACAGGCACTGTATACACACACACACACACACACACACACGGCAGGGAGGGAGCAATTAAAAATAAAATAAATCCTCTCTCTAATCTTTTCTGAAAGTTCAAAGCAGAAAAAAAAAATCACTTGGCCTCAGTTAACAACAGTGGACGGTAACAAAATGAAAGATAAGGAATAAAAAACATAATTTTGTTTCCAAAGCATATTTTTATGCCCCATATAGCAGTACTAACAGGGGTTCTGCGGCACGACCTATAATTTTGAGTAAGAACTTTCAATTAAACATCCGTAGGTTCATATCCAATCGGCGTTTTGAAAGCAGCATCCCCTGCGCTAGAAGGGGAATTGGGAAAAGCAGATTCCTCGTGATATGAATTATAAACATTTGGGGGAGAAGAAGGGGGCCAGAAAGGAACCGTCAGGACAGGATCAAAGAGGTGTATTCAGTCCAGCACAAGCTCAGACAAGGCTGTAGATCCAGAAGCTTACACTGAAAAAGAAAAAAAAAGAAAAAAAAAACCCTAAAGCCACTTCCAAGTCAATTAAAAAGTTAATAAATTTTGATAAATGCTGGAAGAGCAAGACACCAGTTACAGGTAACACGTTTCTTCCTCAGCATCGTAGAAACGGGTCCGTGCACATGGAATGCTGATGGCACCGCACAGGTACAGGAGGCTCAGGTACAGGGAGGCTCAGGTACAGGGAGGCTCGGGTACATTCCTGCTCTGCGCTCCTAAGCATTTCTGCTGAGAATTACCGGGCATGCACCGTCCCAGCAAAACTTGAATAGGCCTGAACAGAGCTCTGAAGTCTAGACCAAATCATTGGGCCCTTTGTCTAAACCGCAGGAGCCTCATTATATCTGCATACCAACCTGTCTTCTAGCCCTCTGGGGAGAGAATCTGGCTTGGTCCCGAGTGGCCCCAGGAGCCTGGCACTCTTGAGATGCCCGCCTGTCTGGTCCCACCCTCTTGCAGCCCAGAATACCAGCAAAGTCCATTTTTAAATTCCCTCAGAAGTTTCACAACCACAGGTTTTGAGCGGGGAGACAAACACCGCTTTAGTTTGCTGACATGACACTAAAAATGTGAGCAGCAAACAAAAGTCGTCCTTTACCAGGACCGGCTGGGGTGTCCTGGGGTTCCTTCCATGCGGTAGCACAAGACCATACTCTTGGCAGCCAGGCCGCCTTAACAACTGACTGTTTCACAAGGAAGAGGGGCCAGTCTGTCCCTGCGCTCTCAAGGAACCCCACAGCCGGCAGCCCTGTCTGTTTGATGCAGAGAACAGCTTCATGGCTCTGCCATTCACTAAGAGGCAGGCTTGATGAATTCGGGGCCCCGTCTACTGAAGATGTTAGATACACACTTAAATAAGGCGGAGAGGCAAAACCAATCTCATTTCCCCTGGAAGAAAATGTGCCTCCTTCTCCCTCCTCCCTCCCTGCAATTAGAAAACTAAATGATTACTCTGGCAACTCAGAGGCGACGAAAAACTAACCTTGATGCCAACGTGGCCCAGCACAGGTCTGCTGATCCAGGATAAAAGGGGTTCCTGAGACCAAGTCTAAGTCCTACCTGTTGGGCTTCTAAGCCGTGCAGCACAGCCGGGCCCAGGGCACCCCTCTCTTCACTAGTCCCAAACTTTCCTTCTGGAACCCCCCCGGAAGAGGGGAGCTTAGGTTCTCCCTATCCTGATAGGAAACGTGGAATTTAGCCGAAGCCAGAGAGGATGTGGGGAAGGATTCGTTCTTGTGCTGCGGAGTCTCTGAATGCTCAGAACCCAAGAGGAGGGGATGAGCCTAGGAACTGTACAAAGTATCTCCAAGGGCTGTGATGGCCAAACTGTGACCCCAAAAGCTCTAGAGTTCCTAGATTGGGTCTGGAGCCAGAAGGGGGTGGGTGGGCCAGTCCCTGGAGCACCAGTGCAAGGTCACTGCGGAGTTAGACCCTGGGGTGTTTCGCAAAAGATCGCGCTGAGTGGAGGGAAGTGCCGGGAACCCACCCACCCGGGAACCCACCCACCCTCTCCCCACACCTGCTCTGCGCAGCCGAGCCTGGAACACGTGGTAGCTCAGCTTAGGGCTTCTCGAGCCGGCTGCAGAGACCCACAACCTCGCCCCGGCATGCACCAGTCGCCCCGGGGTACCCAACCAGGAAGAAGCAGCGCTCGCTGGAGCAGAGCAGCCGGCTCCCGGAGCCGGTTTCGTCCCAGCCCTCAACAGCAACCGGGACCGAGTTTTGTTGGAATCCCACCAACCCTCGACCCCGACAGCTTCCAACAACCCCTACCTTTCTCTGCCACCTAGCCAACAGACAAGACACAAAGGAAAAAAAAATAATAATAAAAGGGAAAGAAAGACGGGGGTCACACACGCCGTCTCTCCTTGCGGTCTCAACCTCCAGCCTGGAGCTTGGAGAGGAAAAGGAAGCGCACCTTCTCTCTGCCCATCCCAACTCGGTGACCCGCGGATCCCGGGAGCAAGGAGCCCCAAAGAGGCCGAAGGGAAGAGGTGAGGTTGGAAGAAGCAGAAAGCAGAGCGAGAGAGGAGAAAAATATCCAACAAAACCACGCTAACGCGCCCCCTACCTGGGTGCAACATACTTTGGAAATAGAAGATGACCAAGATAAAGGATCCCAAGCAAGTGGCCAGCACCATCCGGCAAATTCTGTTCATCCTCATCACTTCCAGCAGCGCCGGCTTCATGGCTTTGTCCTGGCCGCGGGGACCCGGCTGTCCGGGAGGCGCGTCCGGAGCGCAGAAGCGGGTACCCCGCCGCGGGGAACCAGCGCCCGGGAGGTTCAGAACGGAGCTGGCCGAGCTCCGGAGCTGGACCCCACTCGCTTCACCGAGGCTCTCCGAGCCTCAGTCAGGGTCTCTGGGCGAGGGGGGTGCAAGGCGCGGGAGTTGCTGTGCAAGTGTGGAGATGCGTGGCCCCGGCCGCGCGCTCCTGCCGGTCCGCCTCGCCTCAGCTCGATGCTCCGCCGCCTCGGCTCTGCTGGCGCCTGCGGCCGCCGCTGGCTCCTCGCGGGCCGGGCGACCGGGATGCGGGAAGGAAGGTGCCACCGCCGCCGTGCACTGGCCTCTGTGACTGTCCAGGCCCCCCTCCCTCCCTCCCTCGCCAAAAGCTACTTCATTGCGCTCCAGTGATCTATATATTCCAGGGTTGGGTTTTACCAAACGCAACTCGCAGCCCCCGGCGAGGGGAGGGCGCCGGCGAGCTGGGAGGGCGGGGCCGCGCCGGGGCGGAGCGTCGCCTCCCCCGCCCCTACCCGAGACGTGGTCGCGTCCAGCTGTTTCCCCGGGAGTCCGGAGAGCCCAGCGCGCTCCCGCAGGGTCCCAAAAGCCCTCAGTCCCTGGGCGGAGCTGGGCCGCTGAATCGAGGTTGTGTGTGAACGTTTCCATGACAAACCCGGAGCGGGGAAAAAATAAGAATAAGATCGCCTTAGTGCTGCCACCCATTCTCCCGTGTGGAAAGACGAGTGGCAAGAAGGTTTGGTTAGGTGGCTTTGGCGAATGGGGGCTCCGTGGCACGCGACGGTTTAAAATCCCCTGGGCGATTTAGTAGGGGAAGTTGCCCCAAGCTCTCCTGAAAGCGGATGCCCTTTTCATGATGATCAAAACTAGGCCGTTTCTTTTTTCAAAATTCAAAGGACAGCTCATCTTGAGGGCTGCTTTTTTCAAAGAGGTTAAAGAGAGCTGAGCTAAAGTCAAGGTTAGGGAAGCTGCTGGCATTCCAGAGTCTGGTGACAGCTGATCCTCCTGTCTAACACACGCCCTCACCCGCACCCCTCAAGGCAAAGAGATTTGTGGGTTTTAAAACTGTTCTGCCAAAGGGTAGAGCTTTCTGGAACGTATCCGAAGGGCATGAAAATCAGTCCGGCAGATGTGAAAAGATGTCCCTAAAAGTCTAACAAAGTGTCGTGGGGGAAAAAGCCAGCTTAGCGTTGGCAGGTAGAGAGAAAGATGGCGCTGCTTTCCCGCATTGTGTAAAATGTTTTAAAATGTTACGCTCCATGCAGTTAGGTGGCCGTGGATCAATAAGGTGCACGCGGGTCAATGGTAACATCACGTTTATACCAGGAAAACAGTGTTATTATAAAGCCTGACTTTTATGACTTATCATTAAATGAATTTACAGTACTAACTCGATTCCTAACAAAAACAAGACATTGTACTTTCTAATGCATCTCTTCACACAGGCATTGAAAAATTCTCGTTGAATCTGAATGTAATGGGCCTTATCCCCCCTCAAATTTGACAGACACATAACTTGCTCTCTCCGAGACAAGCATCCAGAAATGCCTGTGCAGCCTCGATTCTCTCTTCCCTGAAGTTTTCCCCCCAGTGGAGAAAGTCAGCAACCTCCCTGTGATTACAAAAGGCAGTCAATTACAGAGAACTATTTACGCAGCCAGTTGGTACTGAGGTCATTTGTCCCTGTTTATGAATGAGTTGCTTGCTGAAGGTGATCAAGGAGCCCCCCCTTGTGATGTGAGGAATAGGCACTGTACCCCTCTCCACCAAGTGGGGTGGGAGGAGAATAGGCTCTTTGCAGGGGCATGTCCAAGAGAGTACCTGCAGGCGGACTCACGCCAGGGTCTTCTTTAATGCCTGGTTTTTCACTAGGTGCAGTAAAGAAAGGATTTGCATGCATTTTCTCCCACTGTCCTTCCTCCTGGGGCAGGAAAACCACACTGTCAAGCCTGGATATTCCCTATAAGCCCATTTGGAAAGTCACACATCCAAGGAAGAAGTGAGAAATGATTCCTTTCGGGTTTTGGATGCTTGGACCATGTTGGACCATGTGCTGGAGAAGGATGGTGAGCCTTGCCAGGCATCTGGGCTTGCATCCTCAATATCTGGGGTTGGCCCCCATATACAATATGGGAATAGGCTCTGACCTGCCACCTCTTCCAGAAGTGTCCTGTAACTTCTCACTGGAGTTCTCTCTTCCGTCCTCTGTGCTGTGGGCTTTAGATCCAACCCCATCTCCAGCCACTATGCCCTGTAGACAGAGCTCTCTCCTGAAGGACCAATTGTCTTCCTCTCCTTCCACCCCACTCTGGTGCCCAGGACAATGACTCGCACACAGTACACAGAAGTCACAGATGGAGAGGTATTGTTCTTTTGGAGTAGGAAGTTAAGACAGAGCCGTCTCTAGCCGGGCGGTGGTGGTGCACGCCTTTAATCCCAGCACTTGGGTGGCAGAGGCAGGCAGATCTCTGTAGTTCGTGGCCAGCCTGGTCTACAAGAGCTAGCTCCAGGACAGCTAGGACTCTTGCACGGAGAAGCCTTGTCTTCATTTTTTTTGTTTTTTGTTTTTTGTTTTTTTTTTGTTTGTTTGTTTTTCGAGACAGGGTTTCTCTGTGGCTTTGGAGCCTGTCCTGGAACTAGCTCTGTAGACCATGCTGGTCTCGAACTCACAGAGATCCGCCTGCCTCTGCCTCCCGAGTGCTGGGATTAAAGGCGTGCGCCACCATTGCCCGGCTTGAAGCCTTGTCTTCAAAACAAAACAAAACAGAGAGAGAGAGAGACTTCTCACGTGTATGGCTATGGCCAATGGCAGTGGTCTGTGGCCCTGTTGTCCTCAGCACGTTGGCAGTGGAGAGGAAAGATTTCAGTTCCTATTCCCATGTCAAGCCGTAAACTCAACAACTACAGATTAAGCCACCTTTGCTCAGGCTCCAAAACCACAGAGAAACCCTGTCTCGAAAAACCAAAAAAAAAAAAAAAAAAAGCCACCTTTCTTCTGTCCCTAGCCTAACAGAACCTTACTGCCCCTTTTCTCCCACCACCTTACAGGTTCTGACAGGACAGTAGACTGATAAGATGTGGAGAAAGAAAAAGACTGTATCTTTCCAATGCCGATCCGAAGTAGAAAGATTGCCTCTAAAGTCCAGCTTTGGGAGCCAGGATGTAGCTCAGTGATAGAGCCCATGCCTGCCATACATGAGGTCCTGGGTTCAAACTCCAGCACAGTAAATAACATATCAGCTTTGCTTTCCCAAGACCTGCTGAAGCAGACCAAGCTGTGTGGGCAACAACAAAGGATGCCTACTTCCTGGGGCTTAAAGCAGCTGACTATATCTCCATGGGCTATTTATCTGCTATGGATGGACCGCAGGGTGACACCTGGGGGGTGATTCACAGGTGAAGCAAAGCAGCACTCTCCAGAGCAGTGTTCTCAACCTTCCTAACACTGAGACCCCAACTATAAAATTATTTTGTTACTACTTCATAACTGTAATTTTGCTACTGTTATAGATTATAATGTAATTACGATTATGAATCTCTGTTATCTGATGGTCTTAGGTCACCCCTGTGAAAGGGTCGAGACTGTTTGCAAGACTTGAGAAGCAGGGGCTTTTGGGAAGTTTCACCAGATAATTAAGTCATCCAGCCCTCAAGGACTACTTGTGGTTTCTGAGCTTCATTTATTGGCCAGGACGGGTCACAAGGCTGCCCAGCATCGCGCCTGGGTCGGGAAGTGTGGGCCTGCTATGAACCACAAGTGAACCGGGGTGAGGAGCAGCCTTCCTGGCTCTGCCCCTGCTCACTCTTAAAATCTCATTCCCATCAATTCTCTAGTCTCCCTTTGTCCATGGGCTTCTGGAGGATGCTCTAAACTTAGTACCATGATGGGACCCAACCCTGCAGGACTGAAAGCCTAGCATGGCTCTAGAGGGGAAAAAAAAAACACCCACAAACCTGGTGGAGCAGAAAGTCCAACTTATGCCATGGGTTTTGTAAAATTGATAAGAAAGAAATAGATGCAAAAGTCCACAGCTCCAGCTAACGCCTTTGTGAGCAGCACACAGACAGATGTGTACCCAGTCCCTCCAGTCGCCCAGGCTGAGCTCAGCCTCATGCTTATAGATTCTGCCCACAATGTACTGTCCTGTTAGATCTCCCAAAGCTGGCAAAATGCCCCTTTCTGCACTTCATCGGAGCAAGAAATGGACCCAGAGTACATGGGAGACAGAGAGCCCTTCAGCATCTTCCAGGAAGACGGTGAATGTGTCTCATACCAACAGGGGCCGGGGCTCCCCACTGGCTCCTCCAAGGACTGGATTTTCCCATTTGCATCTCTCTGACACCTCTAGCACAAAGTACACTCAGTTAGCCCGAACACAGTCAATATTTGTGGAGCTGAATTAAAAACCATTTGCCTGCAGCGCGGGGAGATTTGGGGTATAAATCTTCTACAGGTAGGTAAACCGCAAATACACAAGCGGGCCACTCACAACAGGGCACTGAGAGCAAGCTCCTCCTCGCCTTGCCAGCTTTTCAGAACCAGGCTGGGAAGGAAGAAGGGAAGAGAGAAATGGAAAGAGGAGAAAGAGATCTGGAGGGAGAAAGGTTTGGAAGCAATGGGGAGAGAGGGGAGAGAAATGGAAAGGGAAGAGGTGGAGGCAGGGACAGAGGCGAGGGGACAAGCAGGGAAGAAGTAGGAAGAGATAGAAAGTGAGCAGAGGATGGCAGAAGAAATGCTCACCTATTCCGTGTCACTTCAGATGCTAACACCATTCCTCTCCCCAGCTTAGGTCCCCGAAATTTCACCAATGACCTCCCAGGACTTTGGGACACTCGGGCTCTACCCCAACCCCACTTAAACTGTCCTGTCTCTCATACAGCCCAGAAATCCCTTCCCTTAATTGTGTGCGTTCCCACAAGTGAGCCTTACCCACTTTCCACGTTGGCTCCTAAACTCCACAGAACCTTGGAAGCACTCCAACACCCATCAAAGTTTGTATGTTCCCACCTTTACTTCGATGCCCTTGTGTCCGGCCCTCTCAGCATTTCCCTTCCCCATTCTCACCCTCCTTTATAGAGGGAAAAACCGAGGCAAAGAAGGCACGCCCCAGGGACACAGGAACTGGTACAGGCAGAATCAAGATCACAAAGCTGGTAGCCTGGACTCCAGGGTCACCATCTGCTTCCTGGGCAGCCTAGGAGGCAGGGGGCACGTGACATACATCCCTTCTCTAAGCCTGACTTTCTCCACCTGGTGACTGCTGGGTCCCTTCACTGTCTTTTCAACCCTACTGCTCCTCCGCATGGCCCAGGGATGGATTCTCCTCAGGAATCAGTCCTCTGGGACCCAGCCCTGTCGCGGTAAAGGCACAGCGGTGTAATCTTTCTGGATCTCACTTTGACACTCATTTATTTATTGGTAATTTATTGGAACACTTTTCTGTGTTTGTTCCCCTGCCCCACCCTCATTCTCCTTTTGAAAATCTCCCCACTCCACTGCTTTGTTCTGCAGACTTTGAACTGCCTTGGCCCACCCTAGGAATTCCAGAAAGGCTTTCAGTGACAAGACCTTAAAACCCTGAAGATACCACCCTGGGGAGAGAAACCGGGCTGTGGACAGGATCTGAGAAGGGAGACTTGAGTATCCTCCCCACCCTTTGCTTTGAGAAGCAGCCTTCCTTGGTGCCAGCGAAGGCAGGGACCTGGCCTAGTGGCTTTATTGTCACCAGGGATACCGTGCTCTGTGTGTGACTCTGGAGCTGCTGACCCACTGGCCTGACAGAGCTTCAGAGAATGAGGAGCCGAGCACACAGGTTTGGGTGAACAACGTGACCAAGAGGACTTTCTGTGACATGGGGCCAAGGCCAAGTTAAGATATCAAGAAGGCTGGTGTAGGGGTCCATGCTTGGGACCCAAGCACTCAAGAGGCTGGGGCAGATGATTGCTTTAAATTGAAGGCTAGCCTGTGCTATATAGTGAAACTGTGCAAGGTTGTCTGGGAGATCCTGGAAAACCTTTACACAAGTCCAGAAACATCACACTTTACCCTCAATAGCAGCTCCAACCTAGTCCCAGGGTGTAGGCAGTCATTCAGCCTTCATTGGAGGTTTGCCTTTTCGAGAGTTTCATATAAATGGAATCATACGGTATAGAGCCTGTCAAGCTGATCTCTCCACTTGGTGAAATTTTAAAAATATATTTTGAAATGTATAAATCTGTGTGTGCGCACGCACACATGTACACGTGTGTGTGCATGTGCGTGTGTGTAAGAGTAAGCCAGAGGTCAGCCTTGGATGTCATTCCTCCTGCACCATCCACATTGTTGAGACAGTGTGAACGAGTAATCCAAGCTGACCGGCAAGCAAGCTCCAGGGACCCTGACATCTCCTCCTCCCCAGCACTGAGATCACGAGAGCACACCACCATGCCCAGCTTTTTAACTTGAGTTCTAGGGGTGAAATTCAGAGCCCCTTGCTTTCCGCGCAAGCCATTAGCCACAGAGCGTCTCCCCAGCCCCTGGAAATTCATCTTCCCACATGCAGTGATGTTTAATTCCTCTTGAGTACTTCACAGCACATCATACCTGTGCAGAAGCGTCACCAATGTCACACCCCAAACCTCCCATCCTCATGGCAAGCACGCGTGAGTACACATATGTCTCTCATACACAAGACAAACGGAGCCTTGCAAATATCCAAGGACCGGCAGACAGTTGTTAAGGGCCAGAGGTGGGATTTGAACCAAAAGCATGCAGCACCAGGACCCACTTTAGAGTGGATCTATCATGTTTCTGAGTCCCCCTTTTCAGCACAGTGAGACCAGTCCCCACAACCGCAAGGGGCAGAGGTTCTAGACAACAGAAGAGGAGAGAGACAGGCAGAAAGGGGTTAAACAGGCTTCCGGGTCATCTAGCTCTCACCTTTGCTCCCCAGTCTTGGTCATACTCAGAGTTCCCCACCGTGCACCAAGTCTCCTGGCTGAGGCCCTCAGCTGCCTCTCCTCCCTCCTGGCGAGCCCTTGTTTAAATAGGACCATGGAGGGGGGGATGCCTGGAAACAACTGGGTACACAGCTCCACCCTTTGTCTTTCCTTGGGCCCTGGGTGGGGCGAAGGAGCATGCCACTCTGAGTGGTTTATGGCCCACTCTCTAGATGAAAGGCTTCCCCCATAAACCTGCAGAACCCTTCATAAAACATTGTGAAGTGACAGGGACAAAAATAGGAAATACCCAAATACTCCGAGTAGAGATTTCTCCCAACCAGCTCTTGTGTTATGTGGTGTAGGCAGCCTGAGGAAGAGTTGTTTGTTCTCTGCCCCTAAAATGCAAGATGCCTAGATAGCAGAGGAAAATGAGTGATGTGAAATGGTGCAGGGATGGATGATTAAAAACTTATCCATAAAATGAAAGAAGCTTTAACTTCCTGCCGAGAGTCAATGCAAACAGTTAAGATGACCCTACCAAGTTCAGTGACGGGAACAAAAAAAAATAATAATAATAATTTCTCCCTCACACAAAAAGAAACAGTTTGACAACTGGATATGTCATTTAAGTTCAGCGGTTACCAAGGCAAATCATTTTAGCCTACCCGAGTTGCAAAGGTGTGTGTGTGTGTGTGTGTGTGTGTGTGTGAATAATGCTTTCCTCTCAGGATGCAAAGGATGGACTAAGGAGATACCTGTATGTAGCTGGTAGCAGGATCCCTTTCCGTTCTCTTGGGAAGTTCTTTCTCTCAGCAGTGGGGCTGAGGCACCACACTGTGGTGTCTCAGGCTTTGGACTCAAGTAGACAAAATTTATTTGCCTTTGGAGAGTCGGCTAGTGCCATTATTAAGACTGAGTTTTCTTATCTGTTGGATGGGAACACCCTTTCCCAAACCCCCTCTCAGCCTGCATCACAGTTCCTGCTTCTTGTAGCCAAAACACCAGACCATTGCACTTTGCAATGGATAGAGAGGTCCACACAATAGCGGGGACACGAGGTCAAAGGGGACTTGGCCCATTTCTCCCCATTTACAGCTCCTTCCTCCCGGCAGAACACGGAAACAAAAGATCCCAAAGGCCGGCTGAGGTCGAGAGTCTATCGTTCAAATGTTTTCTTTCTTCTCTATATGTCGCCATCAAAATGTCTGTGAAAGGCAAGTTTTATCTTATTTTGGTTTGTTTATCTGGTTGGGTTATGTTTTTTGTTTGTTTGTTTGTTTTGTTCTTTTAATTGACAATTTGACACAATCTAGAACCCCTTTGGAATGGGGTCCCAGTGAGGGGACAGTCTAGGTTGGCCTGTGGGCACGATGGAAGACCCCCCTGCTGTGGTTGTGGGCATTCACCAGAGAAGACTGCTCAGAAACGAGTTTAAGCTAATAGAAAGTCTTTATTAGTCGGCCTGAGACTACACTGGGTGTTCAGGGTCCCAGTGTGGCACCGAGCCTACCTCAGCATGAGATTTTAAGCACAAAAAACATGGCCTGGGTTGACACACTTCAGTTAACAAGAACAGTTAGCCAGAAGCAGAACTGCAGAAGCTGAGAAGCAAGGTTGGTTAGTACCTTTAGAGACTTTCCCAGAACTATGGACTTTGATGGATGAGGTCTTTGTTTTAGTTTTGGCAGGTGGTGCTGTCTCTATGCTGAGTTTCACAGCCTGAAGGGCATTTCCAACATGGAGTCAGTTGTGCTAAGGTTTGGCAGCCTCCCAGAGGCTGGGGCCCTGGTACACTGTGGGAGGCCACATCCCCTGGGTGGGGGATCTTGGACTACATGAGGATTGAAAAGGTGAGCTGTGCCATAGAGTGCGTGCATTAATCCCTTGCTCTTGACTGTGGATGTGATGTTGCCAGTTCTCAAACACTCCTGCCACAGTGATGTCCTCGCTGTGCGAGACTGTAACCGGGAATTGCGAACGAACTAGACCCGTTCCTTTCTACATCACTTTTATCGGAACGTTTACCACAGTGGTAGAAACAGAGCTAAGACAATGTTCAGATCTGAGCTGGGTGGAGCTAAAAGATGGAACAGGAGGCGGTCCCAGCTGGGTCTCCACACACCTGCCGTTGTGTGGACTGAGCTGTGTCCCACATGATTTGAATATTGATGTCCTGGTTATCAAAGTGAATGTGTTTGAAGACAGGACCCTGTGGTGATTAATGTTTACTCTCAGCCGAGCTGGGTTAAAATCAGCGAGAACACAAGCTTGGGTGTGTCTATAAGGTTTGAATGGATTGGACGCCCATCCTGAAAATGGGATGGTGTGAGCTGCACCATCCCACGGACTAGGGTACCGCACTGAACAGAAAGGAGGAAGTGAGCTGAGCGCCACCACGCATCACTGTCTGACTCCTGACCACGCACGCATCGTGAGCAGCTCCTCAAGCTCTTGCTGCCATGCCTTCCCAACCCCGATGGACTGGACTCTCAAACTATCAGCAGAAATAAACCCTTTGTCAGGTGTTTTGCCACAATTAGAGAAAAGTAACTAATAAAGGTCTTTAAGGTAGAAACCAGTGCTAAATAAGGCCATGAAGGTGGCCCCTAATCCAATGGGATTGGAGTCATAAGAACAAAAAAATCTCTGCGCATGCGCACAGGAAAGGCCATATGGGGACACAGGGAGAGACGAGCTGACTGCAAGTCTCATCAGGAGTCAATCTTGCTGGCTATTTAACCGTGCGCTTCTGCTTTCAGAGCCGTGAAAACGCTAGTACGCGTTGTTTAAGTTGATGGTATTTTGTTACGGTAGCCCAAGTGCCTACAGTGACTTGGGTCCATCACTTTACGGAGGGCAACAGTCATGTTCGATGCTTCCTAGCCTCTTCAAGCATCCTACTAAGGCAGGAGAGCCAGCCTTGCTCTCCCAGCTCCCCGCAGGTTCTGCTCCTCAGGCATGGTGGCAGAAGTCAGGCTTGGAGCAACTGGGAAGTCTGTGGGAGTCGATCCCAGGGTCCTCTAAGCGATCCATGGAGTCAGGCCAAGAGCAGTGCAGCAAGTCCATCATGAACTTGGTGACTTAAAACAACAGAAATGTCATTTCACACAGTCCTGGGAGCCACGAGTGTAGAGTCAAGATGTCAGCAGAGGTTTGCTCTTTCTGGACACTCGGTGAGTGAGTCCTCCTGGGGCTCTTCCAGCTCCCGATGGCTCCAGGGGTTCCCTAGCGTGTGGACACACAACCCCAACCCCTGCCTGCTTTCACGTGACTTTCTTTGTATCTGTGTTGCCTCATTTTCTGACTCTTGTTTTATTTTGTTTTCAAGACAGGGTCCTTCTGTGTAGCCCTGGCTGCCCTGGAACTAACTTTGTAGACTTTATAGGTCAGGCTGGCCTCATACTTATAGAGATCCTCCTGCCTCTGTCTCCCAAATGCTGGGATTAAATTTTCCGACTCTTAAATACTTGTTATGTAGCCAAGGATATCCTAGAGTTCCCGATGCTCCTTACCTCTTCCCCCATTGGTGAGACTGTTGTAGACACCACCATGTCTGGCTGTAACCGTCTTAAGGTGATGGAGTAGTAACCCTTAAGCCAAGACTGATACATATCTGATTTTCCAAGTTTTGTCTTTCCAACTCAAAAATGCTGCAACTGGACAGGCAGACTCTGGTGTTTGGTGTTGATCTGACTGTTTTGGATTTGGTTTGTTTGTTTTTGTCTTTTGTTTTGTTTTTCGAGATAGGGTTTCTCTGTGTGGTTCTGGCTGTTCAGAAACTCACTCTGTAGATCAGGCTGACCTCAAACTCAGAGATTCACCTGCCTCGGCCTCCGGAGACCTGGTATTAAAGGTGTGCACCACACACCCAGCTAAGCTTGGTTACTGAAATGTGAACCACAAGTGCCATTAATATTACAAACACAAAGAGCCTTTTAATACGGCCTCTATGGGGGCTGGTGAGGGGATGTCTCTGGCACCTCAAAGTGATATTTCTGAGAAAAAAAAATAAAGTGAATTGAATGACAGGTACCTGGAATTAAAATCTCATTCTGTGAGTTTAGATCTCCAATATTCAAGATGTTAAGTAATCTCTTTATGAAAATGACTAATCTAGGCTCTGAAAATAAAATTAAGAATGCTGATCAGCAGCGGGAGAGTAGCAAATACTAATTAGGAACAACAGGATGTGAGTTTCCGGAACCACAGATCCAGATGGGAGTGACCCCCTCATGGGGAGTGATCCTGCTCTCATGAGGAGTGATCTCACTCATGGGGAGTGATCCTGCTCTCATGGGGAGTGATCCTGCTCTCATGAGGAGTGATCCCACTCATGGGGAGTGATCCCGCTCATGGGGAGTGATCCTGTTCATGGGGAGTGATCCTGCTCTCATGGGGAGTGATCCTGCTCTCATGAGGAGTGATCCTGTTCATGGGGAGTGATCCTGTTCATGGGGAGTGATCCCAAGCATAGAGAGTGATCCCGCTCTCATGGGGAGTGATCCTGCTCTCATGGGGAGTGATCCCACCCATGGGGAGTGATCTTCTCATGGAGAGTGATCCCACCCATGGGGAGTTTGCCCTTCATTCCTCCGAGTACATAGTGGTAGACTCAGAGTTCTGCCTCACCCGTCACCAGCCAGGTGTCTTGAAGCAAGTCTTTCCCCTTCCCAGGGTCAGTAACTGCAAGGAATGAGCCTGAGAGACCATCATGTTGATAGACAAGGGGTGGCTAGGTTCGTGTAGGGACCTGGTGTGGTGACTCTCGGAGGGAGCGTTATAGAGAAGAAGGGCTCACCCTGCCTGCCTAGCTTTAACTGCCAAGTCAGTGCTGTGTAGAAGAGGAATGCAGTTCTACAACCAGCTTATGTTCAGAGTATTGAATTTCAACCAAGTCAGTCATGAAATCATTCTGCTTGACACACTCCTAAGAATGCAGCGGAATTAACCAAGAGCATCGGGTTCAGGCTACCACCCCCAACTGTCCGGAACCGAGATGTACTTTCTCGGTTCCTGTCATCGGACCCTCGGAGACATGCTTACTCGGCTCCTGCCATTAGGACGGTTGGAGACAAGCTTGCCCAGCTACAGTCACGGGTCACTCGGAGTCGTGCTTGCTTAGCTCCTGTCCTTGGGACCCTCAGAGGTGAGGCTGGACTCAGGTCCCAAACGGTGTGGTAGAGTCGGGAGTTCTTTCCAGATCTCTTCTCTGCTGCCCTTGTATTTTCTTCATTGTGAACCCCAAGCTTCCCTTATTCAACCGGGCATTCATTCATCTTACTTCCTAACAGCCCAGAGAGGCTTCTGTTGCCTTCTGACTGACCCAGCTATGATCACCTGTCTACCCAGTACCTCCCACTGTAACCAGAGACAACGGCATTCCTGTTTCTCCCTCCTGACAGTTAATCTTGACTGACCACTAGATAGGTCTGGGATCAACTGAGGGACTCCCTTCCAGGTGGGTCTGTGAGGGCGTTTCTGGATTGAAAAGGATATGCTGCTTGCCTGTCCGCCTTCATGTCCAGTGTGGACTAAATTCTTCAGGCATTTTCTAGGCTGTCAGTGCTGGCCTTGGACGGCAGAGGCAGCTGTTCCCATGGACTGAGCAGTTACTACTGGAACATAGCCCTTTTGGGGTACAGATGACCAGTTGGGGACACCCAGCATGTATCATGTAAAAAAAAGCTGATAAATCCCGTTTGCAATATCTTTCATCCTGTCAGTCCTGTTCCTTTAAAGGACCCTACCTAATATGTCTAGACAATATTTCCCACACTGAATCCAGAAGTGGGGACAACCCATCCGCATCATGAAGGTTGACGCTGAGAAGCCCAAGTGAAAGACCCTGAAATCTCATCCTGAGGTCCACCATGAGAGACCAAGATAGCTTCTGTTACAAGAAGACTTGCTTCAAGTATTCATTTCCTATGGCTGCTGTAACGAACTCCCACAACACAGAGGTTTAAATGACACAAACAAATCATCTCACGGTTCTAGAAGTCAGAGATCCAAAATCAATCTCCTAAGGCTAACATCAAAATGTCAGCAGTCTGCGTTCTTTCTGGAGGCCAAGGGAATTATCTGTTTCCTTGCCTCTTGTATTTACGGAGGGCCATCTGCTTGCTTGGCTCATGGCCCTTCTGCCATCCTGAAAGGCATAGCGTAGTATCTTCCAATGTATACCTATTTCTCTCTCTTCCGCCCCCTTTCCTTCTTATTAAAACAAAACAAAAAACAAACAAACAAAAAATAAACAGGCAGTGGTGGTGCGCGCTTTTAATCCCAGCACTGCGGAGGCAGAGGCAGGTGAATCTCTTGAAAGCCAAACAAGCAGACAAGCACACATTATCTCAACAGCCCCATGACATCCTGGATAAAGGCCTTTTCTCAATAGTCTTCATTACACTGTAGGGCTCCTCATGCCAACAAAGGTGACCACCTGACCACAGGCACTGCCATGAGGACATGGACACCTCCGGGGACCATTCCTCAGCCTGCCACAAAGAATAGATGAGAACACATTCTTTACGACATTTACATCTGCCTTCAACTCCAGGTTTAACAAACACCTGTTAGAGCAAGAAACACCGTACAGGAAGGCGTCTACCAACCTCATGTGAAGACTCCAATTCCAAGCTCACCATCACTCTGCTTGCTCCCTGAGCTGTGGCGTAGTGGTCACGAAACATGTTTACATGGCATCGTAACTTAAGGCTTTGCACAAACGTGAATCTTTCCCTCTCAAAAGAGCAGAGTGGAAAGTTCCTCCGTCAAGCCGGGATAGTGAAGTGGCTCTGACAGCCAGGGCTACGAGGGAGCAGGTTTGCTGTGAGAGATGCCGGGACGGTGCTTGGTTGGTTCATTTTGATTTTTTTTTTTGACTCAGTCTCACTATGTAGCCCAAATTGATCTTTGAAATCACAATTCTCCTGCCTCGGCCTCCCCAGTCCTGAACTTGCAGGCACCACCACACCCAACTTAATTATGTTTGTATACTTGCTAATACAGACAGCCAGAAGAGTTGGGGTGTTTGTTACCCTGGAATCAGGATGGGCCAGAGCCCAGGGTGAGAGCAGGTGGCCCCTTTGTAATATCTTTCACCCTATCAGTCCCTAACTGACAAAGTCCTATGGAGTTGAGCCCCTATCTGCTACCTGAGCCCTGGCCCCAGCCTTGCCCATTAAAGCACAAGGCTGGCCTTTTCTAGGGTTCTGAGTGCTCCAGCTTGTCCCCTCCCCTGGGATGCCC
This sequence comes from Chionomys nivalis, assembly GCF_950005125.1. Taxonomy (NCBI): domain Eukaryota; kingdom Metazoa; phylum Chordata; class Mammalia; order Rodentia; family Cricetidae; genus Chionomys; species Chionomys nivalis. Next base: position 3,146,404 of record NC_080110.1, read on the forward strand.
TGGACTCACACATGGCTGACTTTTCCTTATTCTGGTCTTCTTAGCTCCTCACTAGGGGGTAGGGGGTGCAGGGGAATGGGGGTGCAGGAGAATGGGAGTGGGGTGAGGGGAGGTATAGATAGTGGGAGGGGAGGTGCGAGGGAGGGGGATGGAGAGGTGCAGGGGGGAGGTTCAGGGGTGGGAATGTATGCAGGGAAAACAGGGAGATGTAAGGGGGGGGGATGAGGAGGTTGGGGTGGGGTGTATGTGCAGGGGGTGGGGAGGCATGGGCATAGGGAGGTTAGGGGTGGGGGTAAGGGGATGGGGAAATGGAGAAGGATGGGGGAGGTTGGGAGTGGTGTGTGTGTGTGTATGTATGTATGTATGTATGTATGGGCAGGGGGGATGGGGAAGGTGCAGGGGAATGGGGGAGGTTGAGGGTGGGATGTGTGTGTAGGGGGGATGGGGGAAGTGGAGGGGCATGGGGAGCTTTAGGGGTGGGGGTGCCCTGCTCAGCCTTCCTGAGGCAGTTCCTTCCCATCACTCAGCCTCAGTCACAGAACCTGGTGTCATTTTCTACAAGTCGCTTTATCACTGACCCGCCATCTATATTTCTGCATGTCTCCAACTTACGTGTTGTCTTGCTTAGAGTGACGCTACCACATAAACACGGCTAGATATTTAATACATATCTGTTAAAGAAGCAAACCAACGAACCTAATGACTCATTTTCTCATGGTCAACTTGAACTTGAATTTCTCAGTTCCGTGGGTCATCAGTATTCCCCCAGCCACCCATGCTGCTGCCCAAAGGGGGAAGGTTGTTTTTCTGCTGCGAGATAAGGAAATAATTCATTTTCTCTGAGGCCCCATCAGGATAGCCAGAGATCAGAATTTGAACTTCAAAGGAAGCTGAATTGGGCTCTGACTGTCTCTCTTCTAGAACCAGGAACCAGCCGGAACAGCAGGTGAAGGGGAAAGAAGACCCAGGCCCTTGCGGCTTGTGCAAATACCTTTTAGAAGGTTCTGACCCCAGTCTATCAGGCACAGCTCAGGCAGAATGGTCTGAACCTAGCTGTGCCCCTGGCTGTGCCCGGTGTAGCTATTGCCATAGACACGTTCCCTATGCCCTCAGTGCCCCATTTCCTGATCTGTAAATTGACCATAATGGCTACCTTTCCCTTCCCAGGTGCGGCGCTGATTAAATTTGCTAAAGTAGAAAAATTGCCTTCCGTGCTGATCACAGGGAGCGGCCCAGGCAGCCATTACTAGGCCCAGACGCTTCCCTGCAGCTTCTTTGATACAGGGTAGCCGTGTAATCCCCGCAAGGGCAATTCTCACTCTTCGTGTCTAACGGAGAAGAAAGCAGAGGCTCTGCAGAGGCCAGGGTGTTGGCTCAGACAGTGCCTGGGGTCCTTATTCCTTATGTCGGGTCATGTAAGTGACCCCCAAAAGCTAGCTGGACCAGTTCTGCTGTCGAGGCAAGGGCCAAACCTTCAGCCGTTAATCTGACTTCTTTGGCCACACATACAATGGAGGTGTTAGTTGATTTCTCTCTGTCTCTCTCTCTGTCTCTGTCTCTGTCTCTGTGAGTGTGTCTCTCCATTTATCTCTCTGTGCCCCTGTCTGTCTGTCTGTCTGTCTCTCTACACTTGCCTCCCAAGCAGCTAATTATGTAGCCAGGATATGCCTCAGACTTCCAGCCACAGGCAAACACAGGAGGACCTAATGCCTTCCAGGCAAGCGCTCTACCCACTGAGCCACACCCCCAACCCTAAAAGGTCTTTTTCTTTTAATTTTATCATTTATGAATGTTACAGACACTACACCATGGCTTGGCAGAACCCACCAGTACAGCCGCCACTGGTTCTGAGTTCATCATCCAGCCTTCCTCTTCATTATGAGATCACACAGGCCGACTATATGCTTTGAGGATGAAACCTTTTCAGTTCTTCAAACCGAGTCACCTCCCAGCACTCACCATAGCTTTAGAGGACTTCATTGGCTTCTCCCCAGCAGGGTGACCTTTCTTTTTCCAAGCATTGTTCTGGGTTCTGCTGCTAGATAACAGAAGTGCTACCTGTTTTGAGTCTCCAGTCATTTAGAAGGAATTCTCCTTTGTACGTGACCAGGACTTGCAGCTCATTGTTCTTTCCAGAGACACGAGGGACCTGTAGGCTGGCATCACATGCATCCCTGGACTGCATAAAACCCAGAGCTGCAGAAAGCAACTTCTCTCTGTCCAGGAGATCGCTGTTGACTTCAGCTGCTATGGTGAGCATGCTATGAGCTGGGGGCTGGGGACATAGCTCAGGGGGGGGGAGTGTTTGCTGTGCACACACGGAAATCTGGATTTGGATCCCCAGCATTCACATAAAAAGCCAGGTGTGGTGACATGCTCCTGTCACCCCCAATGATGGACTTGGGTAGATCTCAGGGGCTCCATGGCCAGCAGTCTGGCTGGAACACTGAACCTCAGGTTTAGTGAGAGACCTGTCTCAAGAAAAGGAGAAAAAGAGGAGGAGGAGGAAAAGAAGGAGGCAGAGAACAATAAGAACAACAAGAAGAGGAGGCGGGGTGGGAGAGGAGAAGAAGGGGAAGAAGAAGAAGAACAAGAACAAGAAGAACAAGAAGGGCCAGGCAGTGGTGGCGCACACCTTTAATCCCAGCACTTGGGAGGCAGAGGCAGGTGGATCTCTGTGAGTTCGAGGCCAGCCTGGTCTACAAGAGCTAGTTCCAGGACAGGCTCCAAAGCTACAGAGAAACCCTGTCTCGAAAAACAAAAACAAAAAACAAACAAACAAACAAAAAAACAACAAGAAGAAGAAGAACAAGAATAAGAAGAACAAGAAAGAAGAAGAACAAGAATAAGAAGAACAACAACAAGAAGAAGAAGGTGGACGGTGATGGAGGAGGACACTCTGAGGTCAATCTTTGGCCTGCACACTCAATTGCACACCTGTACATACATACATACACACACACACACACACACACACACACACCACACCATCCCCATGCACAGCAAAATCACAGTTTGTCTGAATGGCTTAAGTAGTCCACCCAGGCAAGAATTTTGTCTTGAACGTGCTGTGTAGCCAAGGAGAACTGTGAACTGATGACCTTCCTGCCCCTTCCTCCCAGGGGATCACAGGTGTGCATACCACCGTGCCCTGTTTATGTGACACTGGGTATCAAACCCAGGCTTCTTGCGTGCTAGGCAAGCATGCAACCTGTTGAGTTACATCCCCAGCCTCAGCGCTTACTCCCCGGGATACTGAAGACTAAAAGCCCAAGACCAGGGGACCAGCTTGGTGGTTTCTGAGGAGGTCTCTCCTCTGAGACAGCAGGCGGCCTCCTTCTTCCTGTCTCTTTAAATAAAGACGCTATCCCACTCACAAGGGCTCCACTTCCGTCAGTTTCCTCTCCGAGCTTCTACCTACAAGACCGGCACACTAGGGACAAGGCTTCACCAAGGCCCTGTTTGGTTTGGGGCCCTGTGGGTGAGGCTTTACCTCTATCCCTTCAGAATGGCCTGGGTGCTTAGATGGAGACTTTCCTTCAAGGCCAGACTCTTCTTTGGGGCCGCCAAGATGACTCAGTGGGAGAAGTCATTTGTCACCCAATGTTATGGGTTCAATCTCCAGGACCCATATAATGGAAGAAAGATCAACTCTCCCAAGCTGCCCTCTGCTCTGTCCTCTGCTATAGTGCTTCTCCGTGTGTGTGTGTGTGTGTCTGCACATGCTCACGTGCAAGTGTGTAGTGTCTGTGGGTACATGTGTGCACCTGTGTGGGGGTGTGTGTGTCTGTCTGTGTGTATGTATGTGTGCCTGAGTATATCTGTGTCTGTGTATATGTGTCTGTGTGTGTGCGTGTTTGTATCTGTGTGTGTGTCTATGTGTCTATGTGTGTCTGTGTGTATGTATCAGCCTGCATGTATGTGTACATGTATATGTCTGTGTGTCTGTGTATTGTGTACATATGTGTATGTATGTTTTTATGTGTCTGTGCATGTATATATGTGTGTCTGTCTGTCTGTATGTTTGTGTCTGTGAATGTACGTCTGTCTCTGTGTCAGTGTGTATATGTATGTCTGTGTATGTGCGCCTCCTTCTGTGTCTGTGTGTGTGCCTGTGTGTGTATGTATGTTTGTGTGTGTCTGTGTGTTTACGTATGTCTTTGCATAGTCTGTGTGTCTGTGTATCTGTGTATGTATTCTGTGTATGTGTGTCTCTGTGTGTGTCTTTGTGTGCCCCTAAATGAATAAATGCAATGAGTCTCTTCTCTTCGCACCACATGGCCCTCAAACAAGTTTGTAAAACACAAGTGTTCATGGACTATGAAACAGAAGGGCCCACGTAAGTTACGGAAAGCGAAACAAACGCAAACCCTCTGCAGCTTTCTTCGAACCTACATGCTATGTTTTGCAGTGTTTATGGTAACTGGCGGGAAGACAGGTGGGGACAGCTGAGTCATAGTCGTAGAATCCTTTTTCAGCCCTCACATCTCTCTCTGATTTCACATCACACCCACAGGCTCCTTTGACCCCAAATACAAGTTAGCAGCATCTAACGAGAGGTCAAGGGGAATATCTGGGAGGGAAAGGCCATGCCACCCGCCCACCACACCCTCTCCAGGCGTGAGAACTCAGCAGTCATCAGCAGTCAGTGGAGTCCTCTGAGATCAGGCCCCTGTGAGTCAGTGTGACTGTCCCTCCCGCGGTCACTCGCTCAAAGCCTGGTTTGAATGCTCCGTGGGCCTTCTCTCTCAGACCCAGGATTCTTTGTGAATTTATCCACCCTCTTATGGCCTTGCTAAAATTCCTTTCCTGGGAAAGACGCAAACAACATCAACTCCATTTCCTAAGGTCCCAGTGACAACTGAGATACAGGCATGACTGTCCAGGCAGCAAGATGTCTCTGTCAATACTAGAGTTTTGGAAGATGCTTACAATGCACTTCCTGTTTACTTAGGTAATATTATATCCTTCTGGAGTCTTTGATGGAGCTGAGGAATAGATAGTAATAATATAGTTTTCCTTAGTTATGATAAAAGATAAAGTAGATATAAATATTGTAACTGTAGTTCTTACTTGATACCTATTTTGTTATATGCAATTTTATTATGTTAAAGTTAAAACCTTCCTTTTTATTTAGACAGAAAAGGGGAGGTGATGTGGGATTCCTCTCTGCATGCTATGAATGTTTTATTGCCATTGGTTAATAAAGAAGATGCTTTTGACCAATGGCTTAACAGAATATAGCCAGGCTGGAAGAGGTATATATAGAGTGAGGTATAAAGGTGGAGTCAGTGAGAAGCCATGTAGCCACCCACAGGAGACAGATGCACCACAATCTTGCCAGTAAGCCAATTAATCTTAGTGATTAATAGAAATGGGTTAATTTAAGATATGAGTTAGCCAGAAATGTGCTTAAGCTATTGGCCAAACAGTATTGCAAATAATATAGTTTCTGAGTGATTATTTTGGGGTCTAGGCAGCCAGGAATGAACAAGTGGCTTCTGCCAACAGGCATGAGTCCACCCAGGCTCTCTTGGGAGAACCAGCGAGGTCATTAGGCTCACAGTGCATAAGGGATTGTGCACAAGAGTTTAGATGTCTTCACAGTAGCTCCCTGGAAGGTCTGCACCCAGCAGGGATTGCTGTAGCCAGGCTGTTCCCACCCGAAAGAAGGGGACCAGAGTGAGCTCTTTATGAATTTGAATCTTTACTGAGCCACATAGACCTGGCTGGAGGCAGATACTCTTGTGACTGACTGCAAGTCTAGAAGTGGCCCCGGAGCTGAATGAGCAGGGTGTTTACAAAAGTGAAAAACCACAGGTTTGGGACATCCCACTAATGTAGCTGCAATGACAGTTAGCAAGAATGACAGGATATGAACTTTAATAAGAATAGGGCTAGGTTGCGCCATCGCGGTGTTTCTGTCTGATGGCAGGAGAACAGAAAGCCTTGTGGTTACAGAGCAGAACAACTCTGATTAGTAAAAGTTTCCATAAGTACCTTATATTGTAAGGAGGCCGCTTGTTTGTCCCCCAGCAACTCAGCCCCCAAAATAACGACACAGAAACTGTATTAATTAAATCACTGCTTGACCCATTAGCTCTAGCTTCTTATTGGCTAGCTCTTACATATTAATTTAACCCATCTCCATTAATCCGTGTATCGCCACATGGCAATGGCTTACTGGGTAAAGTTCTGGGGTCTGTCTCCTGTGGGGCTACATGGCTTCTCTCTGACTCTGTCCTTCTGTCTCCCAGCATTCAGTTTAGTTTTCCCCACCTACCTCTATTCCCTGCTCAGGCCCAAGACAGTTTATTTATTTATTAATGGTAATCATAGCATATAGAGGGGAATCCCACAGCAACCCTACGTGCCTCAGGGTTGGGCTAACCTCAGTTTTAGCTTGCAGTTGGGTCAGAGTTTAGCAAATATGTTTTTCTCGCTCGCTTCAGGGTAATGGCATTCCCACAGCTGTGCAATGGACTTCCCTCTAGGCTTCCTTCCCCACCTCTCCCGAGATCAAATGCAATTAGGGCAGGATTGCATCTGGCTGAGGGTGTGGGTGGACACTCAGGGAGAACCTTACAACTCTTCCTATCCCCTCCTCCTGTGAGGAGAGGTGAGAAATCAACAGATCCCATTGTGACGACCCTCTGTGAGCAGACTCAGCAGAACTCCTGGTGATAATGGTTCTCTGCTCAGATAGTCCCAAGGCACATGGTTAGTTCTCTCCCGACCCGTGCTGTGAGGGCAGTTTCAAATCATCAAGTTCCCAGGCCAGAAGAGTTCTGGGATCTTGTATCTCCACCTTCAAAGCTGATCTCTGAGGAGCTGTTCAAACATTCATCTAGGGAACCCACATCTCTTTTCCTCGTGGGAAAAATATAGCTAGTGATCCTTTTTTTTAATCCAACCTCCTTGTGAATCTAAAATGATGCAGGGTTCCCAGGAAAGAAGCGGGAAGTTGGAAAGACAGATGGGTCACCACCATCTGTGAAGTTATCTTAATTATTATCATTACCGTGCTAAGCCCACCTATTATGCCCCTCCTGCTGCAGTGCCTTCTATGAAAATTCCTTTCTCCACAAACCAAAGAGGTGTTAGATCAACACCAACTGTGCAAACGGTGCAGGGGTAACAGAACATTCTGGATTCTTCAAGACCTGGCTGTAGTTCCAGAACAGGATCTACTTGATTTTATTTAAATCCGGCTTCCTGGGTTGTCGGGGTTAGACAGTTCAACCACACTGGATTAGGAAACAAACGGAAATGGCTCAGTCAGCACAGCACCTGCACGCAAGCTTGGGGACCAGAGTGTGGAGTCTCGGTACCCACACAAAAAGTGGGGCATGGTGGTACAGGCCCGTGATCTCAGCACTCAGGAGGTGGAGACAGGAGCATTCCCGCAGCTCATTGGTGAGATTGTCTTGCTAAGTCATGCAGCTCCAGATTCAGTGAGAGATCCTGACCCAACATACATACATTGAGACACAGTTGTCAGTATTCAGGCATCTGTACTGGCCTGCCCTTGGGGTCCTGAGGACACAGCCTCAGCTGCAGCCGCTAAGAGAGCCAGCATTCTGGGTCGTGCTTAGAGCTGTGATGGAGGTGGGTCATCTTTCTATCTGTTGTTTCATTGGTTAAGTAATAAAGAAACTGCCTTGGCCCCTTTAATAGGACAGAAAATTAGGTAGGCGGAGTAGACAGAACAGAATGCTGGGAGAAAGAAGCCGAGTCAGGAGTCGCCATGATTCTCCCACTCCAGACAGACACAGGTTAAGATCTTTCCTGGGTAAGCCAGCTCGTGGTACTACACAGATTATTAGAAATGGGTTAATCTAGATATGAGAGCTAGCCAGTAAGAGGCTAGAGCTAATGGGCCAAGCAGTGTTTAAAAGAATACAGTTTCTGTGTAATTATTTCGGGGCATAAGGTAGCCATGCGGGCGGCTGGGTGCCGGGGACGCAGCCCTGCCGCTCTTATTACAACAGAGCTGTCAACTTCCCGCACCTGGTGCCCTACGTTCGTTCACCCTGCTGTCATGGACCCTAGCTCTCTGGAACTACAAACCCCCGAAAGTTCTTCTTTAAGAGGCCTTGGCCTTGCTGTTTTAGCACAGCGGTAGACAAGTGACTAACATGGTGGCACACGGCTGCGGTCCCAGCACCTGGGAGGCCGAGGCAAGAGGAACCTGGCTCATAAACAGAACGCTTGTAGCTGATTCTCACCGTTACCGTTACATCACATGACGCTGGACGTCTTAGCCCATGAGGGGAGGTGGAGCCAGAGACACAGGTTCGAAGCAAAGATTCAAAACTTCCACCTTTTACCTAGAAACCCAAGCAAATTGTGACCCCTTTATCAACAACATCTCCAGACACAAGTGTACCAGGGGCATGTCTCTACGCAAGCAGGAAATAAATAAATACCCGTAAGACATATACTTTTCTCACATTTTTTTGTCTTTAAAATTTGGGGTGCTTCTCACATCGACGGCATCAAAGATCTGAATAAATACATAATAGACAAAAAAGTACTGTCTCCAACAATCACATGTTTTAGACTATCTTAGACATGACGAGGAGTAGACAGGGCGCCACAGAGGAAACGTTGCCGCAGGAACAAAAGCGGAGATGAGATACCAACGGGTGGCATGTTCTTCACAAAATGACAGTGCACATGAATGGACAGATGAAAATATCAGGTGCACAAAATGCCCTGCGGCATGAGGTCTTTTGGCTGAATCTGCAACAGGGACTCCCTGTGTGGCCCAGGCCGCCCTCAGAACTCATCGCTGTCCTGCTTCAGTGCGTGCGTTACAGATGTGGACTGCAGATGTGCACCACCATGCCTGGATACAGGGCCATGCTTTGATTATGGTTTTGAGGTCAGTCTGCTTCCCATCATCAAGAGGTGTGGGGGAGGGGACGTGCATCACAACATGGTTCCACCTTAGCACCAAAGCTTCAACTGAAGCCCACCCCCACAGTGACACATTTCCTCCAACAAGGCCTCACCCACTCCCACAAAGCCATACCTCCTAATAGTGCCACTCTCTGAGATTATGGGGGCCAATCACCCTCAATTACCACAAGGGGTGTTGCAGAAAGAGACCCACCTTATGGGAACGGGCTCTTGGATTTCTTCTCTAGACCCCTCCCCCAGGCATCTCTTTCCAGAGCATCCTTGACCCTGTCTTTCCCAGTTTAGTCAGTGTCCTGTCTACAGCCCATGAGGATTCTATTACTGTCATAGGACTGTGGAAACAAAAGATCACAAACCACATGACCCATCTCAAGGAGTTCCCAAGGCAGGGCATCCAAAGCCAAGGCTGTGGGCAGGAGTGGTTCCTCCTGGATGCCCCAAGGGGGAATCCATGCTCTTCTCCCAGATACTGAACTCCTGGCAATCCTAGGCTGTCCTTGGCCCATAGCTACATCCCTCCATCTTCTTCTACGGTCACATGACCTTCTTCCTGTCAGTTGCTATGTCTGCACCAGCTTCCCCAAAGACATAGTGCTCAGTGGGCATCATTGGCTCCAACTGACCTCACTGTAACTACAGATATGGACAAAGACCTCATTTGCCATTAAAAGCACTCTGTGGTCCAAGGTGCGCATGCATTGGAAGGGACATCATAACATATGATGTCACCAGAGGTGATAGGGTCAGAACCGGGCCCCGGCAGCCCTGACTAGCCAGATTCAGACGACAGCCAATTCAACATACAAAAACCAATGAAAAGGCAGAGAAAGGAAACTAATTCAACGTGGTCTCATTTGGAGGAGGAGCAAAGGTCCAGTGACTCTAGCCCCAACTCTGTCTTCTGGGTCCTAACATAAGGTACAGGTTTAGATGGAGGGCAAAAAGCACGAATCGCTAAATGGTCGCACTGGTGCTGAAGACGGCTCAGTGGAGAAGAACACTGGCTGCTCTTCCAGAGGACCCGGGTTCAGTTCCCACCAGTCCCATGGCAGCTCACAACTGTCTGTAAATCCAGTTCCAGGGGACCTGAAACCCAAGGCAAAAAATAAGAGTAAATAAGTGTGTGTGTGTCTGAGAGAGAGAGAGAGTCATACGCATCACCATCTGGGCTCCAGTCTCCCACAAGGTAGTCTTGTGACTCAGAACTGTGTGGTTCCTTTTTTGGGAGACAAGTTCTCCCTCTGGCTGGCACAGTTCCCAGTCATTTCCTTTTCCCAGAATGAGTTTCAGGGGAAATTCTACTTCTTTGAAGTCCACTGTTTCAATGCTCTGATAGTCAAAGGGAGGGGCACAAGTAACTCTTTCAAATATCTTCATTCCTGTCATACAGTCGCAATGACAGCATCTGCCATCATGGGCCTAAGAGGATGGCCAGCCTGATGCAGGCTGAGAGGAGAGGGTAGCAAGCCTTCAGTAATAAGTGAAGCCCAAGGAGTCCCCTGCCAACCATGTACAACAGACGGACGTCCCCTGTGTGCTCTGTGACAATAGCTTGCTTTGAGGGCCCTTTCAGCCCTGATGCTCTCAGGAGACCCTTAGGTTCACCTGCGATCCTGCATCCTTCTCCGGCTCCCTTGAGCCCCCAGCCACACACAGGAGGATTCTGAGAGTTTGGAGCATATCCAGGTGAGCAAGGGCAGCCAGCCAGGGTCTGATCCCGTCCCAAGGGCTTCTCTCTGCTCTTCCTTGCAGACCCATTAAGGGTGTCCTCAGGGGGGCAGCTGAATGACATTGTCACCCCATGGGATTTCGGAATTTGGTGAGGAATGATTCTCTTGGCCTGGAAATCCCAATCCCGGGTACCTGTTTGATGGGAGTTAGCTGTGTGTATGTGTGTGTGTGTATGTGTGTGTGTATGTGTGATTGTGTGTGTGTATCTGTGTGTATGTATGTGTCTGCCTGCCTGCTTGCCTGCCTGCCTGCCTGTCCTCTGTATGTATGTACCCCTACAGAATGATCTCTGGAACCTTCTGCTTCACAAAGCCAGCCAATGCCTGCAGCCAACCCAGACACCCCAGTAAAGGGCCAGTTCTGTCCAGAACCTTCCCTTCTCTGCTGGTCGTCACCTCGTTTTGGGAGCACAGCTGAGGTGTTAGCCATTAATGACAGCACCTCCAAAGGGCTCTCCCAGGCCCAAGCATGGCAGACATGGTGCCAACAGGTCTTGCCCTCCTCACTCCCCCCCTCCCCCGCTAACACATTAGATTCCCGATTCCCTGTTTAGGCATTTCCCATTCCCAAAGCTAGCCACTAAGGTCCGTTCCCTTATTTGGCTACTCTCTTATGCCTGACTCACTTTTGAGGCTGATCACCAAGGTCCAGCTATCAAAACACCAAAGTCCAGCTATCAAAATTCATTGTTTGGCTACACTAACATGTCCAATCAGGACTTACCAACTCATTCTTACACAGGCTCGCCCCTTTTCATTCTTCTTAAAAACCACTCCTGCAGAAACCCCAGCTGTCTGTCTTCACCCCACCCCCACCCCCTCTTGTCCCCCATGAGGTAAATAAAAATCTTTGTGCTCAAAGCTTGGTGTCTGGGTGGGTACTACACCCACTCTGAGGCCCCTTTCCGTCTCTGCCTGGCTGTCTTGTGCAGGGGCCTCACATGAGCTCCAGAGCCATCTGAAGGCAAGAAGTTCAGACACTGTTACCAGCTAACCGTGTTGTTCTTAGGCTAACAGCGTGGTGATTGTAATTGTCTCGCCCATTCACAAGACTGTAACATGGGACCTGGCTGCTTTTCTCCATTCTGTCAGTCAGGATGGTCCCAACACTTGGAAGATGGTTCATGTGTTGTGAAATATTTAACTATATAAAGATGTATCATATTTGTTTATGCTGTAGAGTATGACTTTAACTGTGTAAAAGTGTGTTACATTTGTTTCTGCTCCCTTTGTTAACAACGCAAAGATGTGTTACATTTGTTTAGGCTGCCTTTGTTTAACTATGTAAAGATAAGTTGCTGTTTTACCTTGCCTGCCTAAGGCACCGGATTGGTCTAATTAAAAGCTGAATGGCCAATAGCTAGGCTAAAGAGGGATCGGCAGGGCTGGTGGGCAGAGAGAGAATAGAAGGAGAAATCTAGGCTTGAGAGGACCGAGAAGAGAAGAAAAAAGAGAAGGGGGAGAAAGAGAGGGACACGCACGTTTGGGTCAGAAGCAAGGCAGCTGCCAGCCAAACATGGAGACAGCAGGAAGATAAAATACACAGAAAGAATGAAAGGTAAAAAGACTGGAGGCAAAAATGTAAATGAAGAGAAGCAGATTAATTTAAGTTAAAGGAAGAAAGGCTAGCCAGAAACAAGCAGAGGCTAAGACCAAGCGTTCATAACTAGTCTCCGGGCCGTGATTTTGGAGCTGGTTGGTAGCCCACTAAAAAGTCTCCTATACTCATTCACACAGCTGTCAGATCCAAGCTTGTAGTTCACCCTCCCCATTTTGGCCACAGGGCAGCGTGGGCTCTCCTCGCTGTGACAGCATTACAACAGCAGCGAGTAACTGGAGAGATGGAAGCCATGTCTATTGGTCGACTACTCTTACGAGTTATTCTTAAATCATTTTTCACGTGCATTCATTGCCATGCATTAGAATATCTTGAAATAATCTTTGTTCCCATGTTCAACCATTCCAAAGAAACACCACATCCAAGCGGCATAAACGCACACTTCCCCTACAAAGTCTGGATGCATCGGCGTTCGGTAGTTTGGGGGCCGCACAATGGCTCAGGGGTTAAGACCATGTGCTGTTCCTGCAGGACATGAATTTGGTTTCTGACACCCACATTGGGTGAGTCATAGTGGCCTGTGACTCCAGTTCCATGGGCTACAACACCCTCTGCTCGCCTCCAAGCACACACATGCACACAACACACACACTCACACAAACCTCCCCCCCCCATGCAAACAACTTAAAAACCAAAATCAAATTGTTACTTAAAAATGAAAATTTTGTTGAAAACTCTCTTACTTTGAGGAAACCATGGTTGGAACGATGGTGCATACCTGTAAACCCAGAATAGCTTCTACAGAAGGGTCACGAGTGTGAGGTCATGATTCAGCAACCGTATAGACCAGATCCAAAAGAGGGATAATAGAACCTTCTTCGTAGACAGAATAACTACTACAAGTATCTGCTCTGTAACCAGCATGCATGTATGATCTAATTTAAGTCTTAAAAATGTATGACATGCGAGATGCTAAACCCCAAAGAGGTTCAGGTCCAGCTTCCTGGAACCTGTGGCAAGGACACACTATTTTTAAGATGTTAGGATACTTGGCCTTGAGAATTAAAGATCATACACACACACACAGAGACACAAAGTGACATATACATGTACACACACACAAACATATACACACGCGCACACACATGCAGGCAGCTCTACACACACACAGACACTACACACTTGGACATGAGCCGTGCATGCACACACACACACACACACACACACAGAAACACTATAGCAGAGGACAGAGAGCAGCTTGGGAGAGTTGGTCTTTCTTCTATTATGTGGGTCCTGGAGATTGAACCCATCAGGTTGGTGACAAGTGACTTCTCCCACTGAGTCATCTTGGTGGCCCCGAAGTAGAGTCTGGCCTTGAAGGAAAGTCTCGATCTAAGCACCCAGGCCATTCTGAAGGGATAGAGGTAAAGCCTCACCCACAGAACCCCAAACCAAACAGGGCCTTGGTGAAGCCTTGTCCCTAGTGTGCCGGTCTTGTAGGTAGAAGCTCGGAGAGGAAACTGACGGAAGTGGAGCCCTTGTGAGTGGGATAGCGTCTTTATTTAAAGAGACAGGAAGAAGGAGGCCGCCTGCTGTCTCAGAGGAGAGACCTCCTCAGAAACCACCAAGCTGGTCCCCTGGTCTTGGGCTTTCAGTCTTCAGTATCCCGGGGAGTAAGTGCTGAGGCTGGGGATGTAACTCAACAGGCAGCCAGCCCCCAGTTAAATGCTTTCTCTTCTAAGAGTTGCCTTGGTCATGGTGTCTCTTCATAGCACTAGAACAGTAACGAACACACCATGGTTTTTAATTCTATAAACCCAGCACTCACACTGTTAGGATCAGAGACAGGAGAATGGGCCAGAGCCTTGCCTACACAGCACAGGGGCAGAAATAATAAGAGAGATATTTCTCAACAAGCAGGAGAGGGAACCCAGACTCTCAAGTTGTCCTCTGAAGGTCGGGAGTGGCGGTTTTGTTTTTTGTTTTGTTTTGTTTTTTGATTTTCAAGACAGGGTTTCTCTGTGCAGTGTTTGGAGCCTGTCCTGGAACTCACTGTGGCTCAGGCTGGCCTTGAACTCACAGATATTCATCTGCCTCTTCCTCCTGAGTGCTGGAATTAAAGGCTTGTACCACCACCACCCAGCTGGTGGTGCTTGTCTTTAATTCCAGCACTCAGGAGGCAGAGGCAAGAGGATCTCTTGCCTGGTCCACATAGCAAGTACCAGGACAGCTAGCACTATATAGAGAGAACTTGTCTCAAAAACAAAAAAAGGCAAAATCCAAGTTGTCTTCTGACCTTCACATAAGTGCGTATGCAAAGACACATGGTGTATAAAACATATTTTAAAAGTTGCTGGGCTTATGAGATGGCTCAGCAATAGGGCACTTGCTGCTAAACCTGAGACCTAAATTAGATCCCTGGAACCCACATGGAAGGTGAGAACCTGCCCACAAGTTATCCTCTGACCTCCATACACATGTGCCCCATACAAATAAAATAAATGTACTTTCTTTAATTAAAAAAATGTTGCAGACAGAGTCAAGGTCGCAGTGGCTATCTTGGAGACAGGAGGATCAGTCTCTGAGTCCAGTATGATGCCAAGAGTCCCTCAAAGTACAAAATAGAGTAGGACCAGGTGGAGAAAAGCCTGTGACCATGGCAACAGGGTCAGCATGACCTGAGAGAGCAATGTGACCCGTTTTGGCTGAAGATAGAGAAGGGAGATATGAGCCAAGTTGCTGCCTTTGGAATCTCCTCCTCACTGCCTGGGGTTGTGGCAGTCTCTCAGTTTTCCAGTCTTGTTAGGATGGGTCTGGCTGAGCATTTGCAAAACCACTAAAGAAGGCTGGGACAACAAAGGCGTTTGATTATCTGGCACAGGGAGACGTCCAGTGGCCGCTCAAGGCGGTGGCTTAAGAGACGTCCTGTCTCTTCCCTGTCATCCTCAGCACGTTGTGTTGCTTTCTATCTGAGGATGGTTGCTTCCTGGCTGCAAGATGGTTGCTGCAGCGCCAAGCGTCTTGTCCTCAGGCAACTGCATTCAGCGCAAGAGACAGGGAAGGGATGAGCATAGTAAATTCATGACTTTCATCGGGATGCAAAAAGCTTCCCCAAATAGAATCTCCCTGTCAGAACTCTGGCATGGCCACCCCTAGCTGCAAGGGGTGATGGGAAAGACCGTCCTAGGCAAAGTGTTCTGCTTAGTTGTTCTTGATTTTTTGTTTGTTTTCTTTTGTTTTGTTTTGGGGGTCTTTTGGGGGGTGGTTGAGGCAGGCTTTTTTCTTTGTAGCTTTGGAGCCTGTCCCGGAACTAACTCTTGTAGACCAGGCTGGCCTCGAACTCACAGAGATCCGCCTGTCTCTGCCTCCTGAGTGCTGGGATTAAAGGCGTGCACCACCACCGCCCAGGAGCGCAATCACAGTTTAAACCAGGGTTTGAGGAGGGGCCCACTGTCCTTGAACCCAAGAAGCTGAGCAAACTCGGGTTCTGTGTTGTCAGCAAAGAGTTGGGCGGGGGGGGGGGCAAAGCATGTTTGCCACACATAATGACATATGTCACATCCATGACCTGGGGTGTTCAGCTTGGCCTTAAGAGTCTATTAAGGTAGAAACAGTCCCTTGCTTTTGCCCAGCTGATATCCTTCCCACTTTCTTCTGATGGGTGGGCCTTGGTCTCTGGTGTATGGCCAGTTCGTTCCTCAGTTCCTGGGACTCATGTCTTGGATTGAAACTTCTGACAGCCAGGTACACTGTATCACTGGTTGGGTCCTGTTCCCTCTGTGGTACCCAAAGGAATGTGGTATGATTCAGTTAATTGGAGGATATTAAAGAAAAAATGAATCATATGAGAGATTTTTTTCAAGTTTTCTGAAGTATCTCCCCCCAAGATCTCCTTATTTTTATTTTGTGCATGGGTGTTTTTCCTGCATGTATGTCTGCACACTGTATGCATGCCTGGCACCCACGAGAGGCCGGAAGAAGTACAGACAATCATAAGCGGTCATGTGGGTGCTGGGACCAGAACTAAAGAGCAGCCGGTTCTCGCTCTTAACCACAGAGCTGTCTCCCTGGATCTGGATTGCTTGGTTGTTGTTTTGATATGTAGAAAACAAAAGTGTTTTGTTTCTGAGAACAAAGAAGAAAGACATAATGATGAATGCCTATAATCCCAGCCCTTGGAAGGCTGAGACAGGAGGATCCCTGGGAGTACAAGCCAGGCTGGGCTACACAGTGAGTTTCATGAGACCCTGTCTCAAAAAAGAAAAAAAAATTAGAAAGAATAAAGATAATATCCAAGTGGTGGTGATACATACCTTTAGTTCTAGCACTTGGCAGGCAGAAAGGTAGGTGGATCTCTATGAGTTCAAGGCCAGCCTGGTCTATGGAGTGAGGTCCAGGACAGCCAGGGCTACACGGAGTCACAAGAGTCCAGCACTGTACCAGGACAGTCACAGTGCTGTCTTCTGCGAATGATGTTTAGCAGCTAAACAGAAGTGAATACAATTCTAACCAAGATCTGTTCAGCTACTTGTAGACATTCTTGAACTCAACAGAGGACCGAGGCTGATATTTCGGTGGTTTGATGGGGAGATGTAATTCACGATGAGGAGTGATATATTTATGAGCTGTAACAGTGACGGCAACGATTTTCACCTGGGCACCTGCCATGCAGCTCACACCGCCATTCTGGCTAGTGCTCCCACTGCATCGATGACGCACGCACCCCAAGGAGATATTTAGGTTCCGAGAGCTACATTTTCAGGACTGAGTCCATCCGTTGCTAAGACTAACTTGGAAGTCCTGCAGTAAAACTAGAGAAACAAGCTGCAATGCCATGCCCCACTCTGGTTAACGGGTACACGGCTGGCATGGCTGGTATCTGGTGTGATAAAAATGCTGATATCTAACCACGACAGCTAGGGTTCCAATGGCAGGAAACAGAAGATAAGGATGTTGGACTGGAAAGTGGGTGTGTTGAGTAAATATGTCACAAGTAATAAACTCACAAATTAATTCATTAATGATAATAATAATTATAATAATAGTGTATGTATTTTGTAACTACCTCTAGCTTTCACCTCATCTCCAAATAGAAAATTGTCAGTTCCTCTAACTTTAATCAGCGTCACGGCTTCCAGCTCAGACCTGAGTTATGCAGAGCCCAGAGACCTGGGACTGGCTGGTCTAGAACACACTTGCAAGAAGATACCTATTTTAAAGGTAACTACACATGTGCGCCTGCACTTTGAGGTCACACAACAAAGCACAAGAATAAAATGCACCCACAAGCCCAGACTGCAAGGATAATGGCGATGCTGCCGTTAACTTAGACTCAGGGGGCTGCAGCCGGGTGCGCGATGCGGGGAAACCTGCACCCCAGCAATAAACAGGGACTGCATGCTTCTCAGAGGCTCCCTCCTCTGATTCCAGTCTGTGACGGTCCCTCCATTCCTCAGTCAATGCTTGGTGTAAAACACAAGCTTTTATCGTGGAGCTGTGGACGTCTTTGTGAGAAGTCACCTCCCTCTCTGTCATTTACGCCAAGACTTGCGTGAATAAGGGAGAATCTGCCGATTTCCAGGGTGAGCTCAGCCTCCCCACAAAAAGGCACAACAGGCTTGTACCCTGAGCTGTAGAAATCTCTAACCTGCCAATGAAGCTACTCCCAGGGGAGTTTGTTATTTTACACCTGTTGCTTAAAATAGAGCCACTCCCCAAAACCACAAGCCCACGGTACATTCTAGAGAACTCTGCCAGGGCAGATGCGTAGAGCGTGTCTGTAACATAAGATTGTACTCGGTCAATGTTATCTCACCATAGAGAATAACCTGTTGTTTTAGAGGGAGTTTCTATTGCTACCATGAAACACCATGACCAAAAAGCAAGTTTGACTGACACTGCCAGAAGGCTGTTAATCGTTGAAAGAAGTCAGGACAAGCAGGGAAGTGGTGACACACACTTTTAATCCAGCACTTGGGAGGCAGAGTCAGGAGGGTTTCTATGAGTTTAAGGCCAGCCTGGTGAAAGAAAGAAAGAAAGAAAGAAAGAAAGAAAGAAAGAAAGAAGGGAGGGAGGGAGGGAGGGAGGGAGGGAGGGAGGGAGGGAGGGAGGGAGGGAGGGAGGGAGGGAGGAAGGAAGGAAGGAAGGAAGGAAGGAAGGAAGGAAGGAAGGAAGGAAGGAAGGAAGGAAGGAAGGTTGGTTCCAGGGGCTGCCAGCACTCCTTTCTCACTTTGGGATGGGGATTCTTGTCTTTGAGGAAGCACAGTGCAGATTCCTCTCCCACACCCAGTATTTTCGCACTTGGTTCCCTGACAAGGCTGCTTCTCTGCCCTCTCTTGCTCCCCGCCCCCTCCAGGCAGTCACCCTTTTAAAGGTGGCTTGGATGACCTCTTCTGTGTACCAGATCACAGCTGTGTCTGCCTTGAATCCATGTAGCCATAAAGATGGAACTCCAGAGAGAGCTGAGTAAATGCTGACCCAGGAAACAAATGGCTGGCCATAAAGAGGGCCTAGGAGTTAAACAGATCAATAGGGTTGGGGGGGGGGCTTCAAGGGTGAAAGGCTACAGGTAGATAAAAGGGAATCTGGGGACCAAGGAAATGTTTTATTCTCTGGGGCTAAGGGTTACATGGCTATATATGTTTGTGAAAATTCGTGAAACTGTAAACTAGAGAGGGTATAATTAATTGTATGTACATTATAGACAATAAAAGTTATTGTTGTTAGGGAAGGAAAAGAAAGAGGAGGGAGAAATAAAGAAAGCAGCAGGCTCAATTTCACAAAACCCTTCTCTGGTGGGATGGGGGTTGAGGTTCAGGAATATTCCTTTTAAAATAAAGTATCTACTGTGAGTCTATCTTGGTGGCTAGGCAGAGGCCACACACAACAAAGCAAGACCGTAGCAGGTCTGAAGAAGAAGCTTCTAGACAGGGCTGTGTCACCGATCACCCTCTACCCCCTGTAGACACACACCTTCCCTGCCAGTCAACAGGGGGCTATTGAACAGGAAGTGCTGGATGCTGCTCTGCCCTGTGCCGGAGACAGACCTGTGGATAGGAAGAATGGCTCTGCTGCCAAAGGAGTGAGTTTTCCTCAGAGCACACAGGGTGCTTGGTGTCTGGAACCCCATCACTGACCCATCAAGGTCATTAAGAACTTAAGCATAAAAAACAAAACCTTGAAATTTTCAGGAAAAGTTTTAGGTTAACTCAATCCCAATTTCAGGAGAGGAAAATATATTTTTCTTTAAGAGAGCATTAAGCCTCAACAGAAAGGTTGGTCATTTTTGTTTACATTAAAATTAAGAGTATTTTTTTCACCTAAAAACAGTGAAAATTGTAAGCCAAGCAGTGGTGGCGCACACCTTTAGACCCAGCACTCGGGAGACAGAGGCAGACGGAGTTCAAGGCCAGGCTGGTCTGTAGAGTGAGTTCCAGGACAGCCAGGGCTACACATACAGAGAACCCCTGTCATGAGAGAGAGACAGAGAGAGAGAGACAGAGAGAGACAGAGAGAGACAGAGACAGAGAGGGAAGGAGGGAGGGAGGGAGAGGGAGAGGGGGAGGGAGGGAGGGAGAGGGAGAGGGAGGGAGGGAGGGAGAGAGAGAGAGAGAGAGAGAGAGAGAGAGAGAGAGAGAGAGAGATCTTGACTTCTTGACTGTACCGGGAGATGAAACCTGCCGAGCACGTATCTGACAGAATAGTACCAGAAAGCATATTGGGCCCCTATAAATAGATTTCATTTATTTTCATCGATCTATTTGCTGTCTTAAAATTCTAAAACGAGGCGCCTGGTGCTAATTGCCCAATGGCTCTCTCACCGTCTCCATCGGTTCCTGGCACTGCCATCACACACTGGGGACAGGCGAAAGGCTTCTGTGCTGCGCTCCAATCTTGGCTTGTTCTCCCACGTGTGACCCATCAGCCAAGCCTCCCTGTCTTGGGATGAGACACACCCAGTAATTCTCATGTCTCCACAGAATTACTGCAATCAACCCGGGTCTTCTGAGAGGGCCACACCCCTCTGCTAATCAAACTGCAGCTCAAACCTCAACACAAGAGCCAAAATGATCCCTTGGAGGCACGGAAGATTCTGTTTCTCCTCTGTGAAAGGACAAACAAGCTCCCACACATTTCCAGCTTTCTCAAATGACAGTCCGGCTCCCGATCCTGGTCTTGGGCTCTGGATAATCAGACTCACATCCCCAGTCCCTACCAACCGCTGTTTGCCCTGTGTCCACCTCAGGGCCATGGCACTTACTGCCCCTTTGCTGGAAGGTTCTTCCCTCAGTATCTTATATCCTTCAAGCTTTTTTTTTTTTTGGTTTTTCGAGACAGGGTTTCTCTGTGGTTTTGGAGCCTATCCTGGAACTAGCTCTTGTAGACCAGGCTGGTCTCGAACTCACAGAGATTCGCCTGCCTCTGCCTCCCAAGTGCTGGGATTAAAGGCGTGTGCCACCACCGCCCGGCCTATCCTTCAAGCTTTTGTTCAAAAGTCCTCTGTTCAGGGATTCTTCCCTGGCCATTCAGATATCATAGTATCAATCTCTCTGCAGGACAGTTTCTAGCCCCATATCCAACTGTATTGCGCCCTGTAGAACTAAGTTACCATTTGGAATGTATACATTGATTGGTTGGTTGGTTTCCTATAGCACAGGTACATATAGAATCTATAGAATCCTGCTGTTCCATTTCAGACATCTCCTTAGATGCCAGCTTTTCAGGATGACTTCCATGATCACCGAGTCTAGGTTACAGATCAATCCACCTTCAGTTCACACTCTCATTTCCTTACAAGCTCACACACGCTCACGCTCGCTCACACGCTCGCTCACTCACACACACACACACACACACACGCTCACACACACACGAATTGTTACCGAAGGGGCCAACTCTGCTCCATCCCTGGTCATTCCCTGCAGCTAGGATTTCTCTTCATCCCCAGTAATACACAGCACAGCAGGGAACCAGGAGCCAGCACCTTCCCCCATAGACCCAGCCCTGAGCTCTCTCTCCAGGGCAGCCTCAGGGAAATCCTGCCCTCCTTTATTAAGGCTGGACTCATTGCTACCAAATAAGAACTGCCCTTGTCAGTCAAATAGAAAAAGTCAAGGCAGCAGACCCTGTGTCTGGGGTCATTTGGGGAAAAGCTCTGATCTCCTGTGACCCCCCTCCAAGCTAACCAACCACATGCTCATTGGGCAATTGCCCTCCAAGCTCTGCCCAACTTTCTCTGACAGGGAGTCTTTGGTCTACCCCTAGATTTGTTCAGTTGTTTGGTTGGTTGTTTTCCTATAGCACAGGTGGCAACAGACGATTTTAGAGCTAAGAAATGTTTTAGACACTTAACTGCCATTGTTACACACCCATCTAACTTAACATGGCCACGCACAACGTCTTGGTTTTCTAGAACATTCGATGTGGGCAACAGTGAGTTACCCTTCTGCTATTTATTGTCTGTCATTAAGAGTAATGGTTCTTCCCAACAGCACAGACTTACTTATTGACAATCATGCCATTAATAAGCGGTTCACAACATATAATTACAAGTCCCCGAAGGCCTCAGTTCTTTGCATTTTTAGGTGATCTGCTCACACGGTACAGGGAACAGTTTCTCAAACGTTAGACAACAACATTCAAAGATGGACTTTGTTTTGCACAGGGCGGGTGCTGGAAAACAAGATTCTGTCAGACTCCTTGGCTGGACACATGCTAGAGATGAAAGAAGTCCCGGGTACCAGCTCTATAGGGCAGGGACAGGTTTTATTGGGTTCTCGGTCCCTCGTTGTTGATGCATGCAGTGGTTCGAGGGGTCCAGCCAAGGCTGGAAGCACGGTTCAGCAGTCAAGAGCACTTCTTGCTCTCCAGAGAAGTTTAGTTCCCCGCACCCATGTCAGGCAGAACCAGGGGACCCGACACCCTCTTCTGAGTGCACAAACACAATACGCATATGAAGCATGATTAATAAAAACTCAGAGACAGAAATTGGGGTTCAACCTGAAGGTCAGAAAAGCAAAACAGCCAGTCACTGGCTCTTACGTCTACCTCAGTCTGGAAATGGCAATCCTGCCTCCAGGAATCTCAAAATGAGACTAAGAGCTGTCTCCTCCCATCTTATATTCCTCTCTAGTTCTGGGATTAAGGGCGTGCGCCCCTACTGCCTGGTTCCTATGGCAAGCTAGTGTGTTGCTACTGGGATTAAAGGTGTGTGTCACCACTGCCTGGTCTGTACGGCTGATCAGTGCGACTGTTTTATTTTTCTGATCTTCAGGCAAGCTTTCCTTATTAAAAATACAAGTGAAATGCTATTATACACATACATACTTTTTAATTTAAAAAGCTCTAAATGTGTTGGCCAACTCACTTTGGGTATCATTAATTTTATAAACAAGAGTCCACTTCTGATGACTAGGTATTAGCCACCTGTGTCACCAGGAAACTCACTGCTATTGTTCCCTGGTCTAATTGGTGTTGGTCAAAGGCACAATGAACAGAACTTTCAACCAGCACCTCCTCCTGTGACCCGACCCATCTGGCTGACAGTTCATCATCCCTCCCCCCACCCCGTCTCCCTCCCCCTCCCCGGATTCCTACCTGGCAAACAACAAACTCTTACCTGTTGAAGCTCAGGGCTGGGAAGTTTGGGATCCAGGAGCTGGGCAATTTGGGGTCCAGGAGCTGACTGATACAGGATCCAGGAGCTGGACAATTCGGGGTCCAGGAGCTGGCTGATGTGGGATCTAGGCTTCAACAGCTCTGTCTCTGCAATCTTGTGTGTGTGTCGAAGTATGTTATTCTGGGCATTCATCTATAAGCATTTATTGCCAGAGGAGTCCATAGCCTAGGTAAGAGTGGTTCTCTGAGAGGCCTGAGAATCCTCACGGCCCACGGCTCGGCCTTCAGCGCATGGCTCTCTCCATGCTTCTGGGTTGGGAATTTTCAGTGCTGTGTTTAAAATCCTGGCCACCGGCAACATCTGATAGTCTCGTGGCTTAGAACCATTCTACTACCAAGATTGAATCAGTTGATGAGGATTCAAAGACGGAGATCTCATGTAGGACATGAATAGAGAATTTGTCCTAGAAGGGGTGGGATCCAGGGCATGGAGTCGGCGTGGAGGGGAGAATCTGAACTCCGTCTGCCGTCACTGCTCTGAACTGCTGCTGCATGGGGCAGACCCCAGGGAAGAAGGTACCCTAGGGTAAAGAGGGGTCTGCAGGATTCAGACGCCAGTCAACCCACTGCTGGACAGATGCTGTGACCCTAGAGGGCCTCTGTGGCACCACGCCCTGATGCCTGCCTCTGTCTGTGTCCTGCAAATGGCTCTCGCCCTCCTTTGCTCTCCGCCACGCCTGGCTCGTGCATTCTCCACGTGGCTCATTACCCAGTCACTAACAAATCTGAAGCTGGGAGCAACCAGAGGCGGCAACCGCCAAGCCCAGCTGGGAGGTCCCAGCCACCGCAGCTGAGGTCTGGGTCCCCGGGAAGACCTCGTCCCTCCCTCCCACGTGCCTGTTGCCATCAGCAACCGGACTGGCGCCTCCCTTACACCGCAGGCGCAGGTCATAAGCTCCACCTGTTCTCCGGACCAGATTCACTGAAGCAAGGCCTTTCTCTAGTTGCCCCCTCAGAATCTCCTCCTCAGTTTCACTTCCCATTTCTGCTTCAAGAAGTGGGACGCGCCATCAGCACACACTCAGTGCCTTCCACGCAACCCCATCTCCCAGCATCCTCTCCTTCAGGTCCTTTCCCACGGCCACATTTACTTCACACTCTGGTTACTGTGACCCACCCCCTGCCTTGTCCCTCTTCCTCCCAGTCCCCACTGGCCAGGTAGAAACACTGTCACCTGTCGGTTTAAATACCAATTTCTCCCTAACAGTTGCCTGGGTGGCAACCTAAGCTTCCATACCAGTTCCTGCCTCCTACACCCGTATTAGCCCCATGATTTCACTTCCTGCACCTTCAGCTTCCTGAGCTCAGTGGTGCTTTGCAAACATTACACAGAAAATTCCAGAACTAAATAATTCTCAGACTTTCAGTCGACTGCCACTTGGAGCCACACGATGGAGTCTTATGAAGTCTTGATTCGTGCCTCACAGGATGGAATCAACCCCCGTCCGGTGTACCCTACTCTCTCCGCCGCTCACCCATCACTTAGCGGTCTCTCTCATCATATAGAAAGAAGGTCACGTTGCTCCAATGTGGGTCTCTGTCTCTGTCTCCTTTCATTGCCTGATGAAGGTTAATATCCAGGAAGATGACTATATGTTTTTCTTTGGGTTCACCTTCTTAATTAGCTTCTCTAGGATCAGGAATTATAGGCTCAATGTCCTTTATTTATGGCTAGAAACCAATTATGAGTGAGTACATCCCATGTTCCTCTTTTTGGGTCTGGCTTACCTCACTCAGGATAGGGGACTGAAATCCCAAGGTCCAAATCAGGAGCAGAAAGAGAGAGAGCACGAGCAAGGAACTCAGGACCGCGAGGGGTGCACCCACATACTGAGACAATGGGGATGATCTATCGGGAACTCACCAAGGCCAGCTGGACTGGGTCTGAAAAAGCATGGGACAAAACCGGACTTGTTGAACATAACGGACAATGAGGGCTGCTGAGAAGTCAAGAACAATGGCACTGGGTTTTGATCCTACTGCACGTACTGGCTTTGTGGGAGCCTAGGCAGTTTGGATGCTCACCTTACTAGACCTGGAAGGAGGTGGGAGGTCCTTGGACTTCCCACAGGGCAGGGAACCCTGACTGCTCTTCGGGCTGATGAGGGAGGGGGACTTGATTGGGGGAAGGGGAGGGAAATGGGAGGCGGTGGCGGGGAGGAGGCAGAAATCTTTAATAATTAAATAAATAAATAAAAAATGTTAAAAAATAAATAAATAAAATGAATAAAGTAAAGAAAAAAAAGAAGGTCACGGAGCATTGGTCCCTTCGGTGGTTACCAATGCTGCGTCATACTCGGGACCTACGCCATCTAGTGGCAGGGTGAGTGCAGCACTGGAAGGAAGAAGGGGAAGGGAGAAACAAAGCACATATGTTTTGTTTATTACCATTATATTTAATCTGAGTGTGTGTGCATGTGTGCGCGCACACGCGCGTGTGAGCACACATCAGGGGTGGGGGAAAACGTGTGCCACAGCACACAGGTGGAGATCAGAGGATAATTTTGTGGAGCTGGTTCTCTCCTTCCATCTTCCCAGGATCTAATTCAAGTCACCTGGCTTATGAAGCAAGTCCCTTTACCTGCCTTCTCTTTATCTGATGACCCATCTAACCGGTCCTTGTTTGTTTTAAGATGCTATTTATTATTGCATGTGTAGCCATGACGTGCGTGGGGGTGCACACGCCCTAATAAGGACCTAGATAGAGGTCAGAGGACAACTTGCCAAGAGTCACTTCTTTCTCCCACTTTTACGGGACACCTGGGGATTGAACTCAGCTTGCCAGGCTGGCCTTGAACTCACAGAGACCCACCTGCCTCTGCCTCCTGAGTGCTTGGATTAAAAGCACACATCACCACTGGGCAGGAGGATCTCTGTGAGTTCAAGGACAGCCTGGCTATATTCTGCCCTGCCATAGGCCAAAGCAGCTTTATTCATTAATCAATAAAAGCAACACATATAGAAGGCCCTCCCACATCAAATCACCACTGGATACAAAAGTGTCAGAGCTTTATGACATACGCTTCACTGGACGTGTGTGAACAGAAAAGTGTCCCTCCTGATGCTGTTCTGTGCTCCGTCTCTTATTTCTTTTATACCTCTGTGCCTTTTGCTTAATAATTCTAATCCTCAGGCTCCTGCCCTGGAACGTACAAGTTATGTCAAGGCTGATCTTCGACAAAACACCACATACGCAGGGGTCAGTGCCTTGTGAAGGAGGCTCCATAGGGCATGTGTGAACAGGAAACCCTATTGCATAAACGGGGTCAGTGCCAACTCAGCTTCAGGCTTCTGGCCCCCTCCTCTGACCTGAGAGCTCCCCTCCCCCCAGACCAGCTGATGAGAACATGCAGATTAATGTGATGCATTTACTGTTTTTTTTTTAAATATGTACAAGAGGTGACACACAATGTTTCATGTGTCAGTGTGACGGTGTCAGAGCGCACACCTGTTTGGCCCAACATGACTCTGAATGCTTCTGTGTGATAGGTTTTTTTCTTCTGTTGATGATAATATTAATATCCATATCCAAATGGATACTCTCCAAACTTCTGCTGGACCTCACACAAAATCTCTTGAAGACCTGAAGAGAACAGAGCCCCTGAGCAAGAAGGAACTCTGCCAACAGACTGCCTTTGACCCTTAACCCATAGTTCTTCCCTGGGTCTCTGCTAGACTTCTGCTTTGCCAAGCTGCCACAATGCTGTGAGCCAAATATCTATCTCACCACTCCCAGCTATACACACATGTGCGCACACACACACATGCATGCCCACACACCCTCTCCTGGCTACATGCACACATACTTGTGCACACATGCATACACACACGCACACCCTCCCCTGGCTCCATACATGCATACACACACACACACACACACACACACACCCTACATATACCCCATTGCTTCTGTTTCTCTTAGACCCTTGTACAATCTGTTACGTGAGAATGAATAGAGAGGCAGGCAGGCAGACAGACGGACAGGGAGGCAGAACCCTCTGGCGCACAGAGACTTTGCCAAAGATGCAGAGATGAAAAGCAACACCTGCTTCATCTGCACATTAAATCACCGAAGACATGAGCAGAACTCCTAGCTCACAGTTCATGGAGAGCCGGGGTTAAAGACAAGCTTGGCTCCCATCAGGGGCCCTCCTGCTTGGGTTGCCTCTCTGCCTTTAGATTTTTGTTGTTGTTGTTTATTTGTGTGTTTGTTTTTTGAGACATACTCTTACTATGTAGACTGGGCTACAGAGTTGCCCCTGCCTCTGCCTCTTGAGTGACTAAAAGCCCGTGCCACCATACCTGGCTGCCTTTGTTCTTCCTTCATGCCCTGCACACCCACAACCACATCAAGGGAGCTGTTCACTGCAAGCCCCGTGGCTCTACTATTCCAGCCTGTGCTCCTGGGCCATCCTGAGAGGGCAGCTCCAACTTCGTACAGGTCGTGGCTCAGGGGAATCTCCAGTGTCCTTAGGTCCCCTATCCCCAGGGCTGCACAAGTGTCCTAGGGGCTGCAGAGCCACTTAGGAGGAATCCAGTGGAATAGGAAATAAGTTGGAGGTGGTGGCACACACTCAGGAGAGGGGGGCAGGGGGATCCTGAACCTGAGGCTCACTGGGTACAAAGCAAGCTGCTGTCTGAGAAGATAGATCATAGCGGAAAGCCGCAGTAAGCAAAGGTGCTTGCTGCCAAGGCTGACGACCTGATCTTAGCACTAAAGGAACCTGTATGGTGAAAAGCAACAACCAACTCCCTCAAATTGTCCTCTGACCTCCACACTTATCCTACGGAATTCATTAGAACACGCACGTGCGCGCACACACACGCATACACATGATATCTGAAAATAAAAAAACAACAAATACACAGCAGGAAATTCTGTTGTGCCCTGTCCTTCCTGAACGGAACCATTCTAATGTTCGCCTTCCCACCCCCAGGACTAAATTAGAGACCCCAGGGCTTCTGCATGGTGCCAAAATGAAATTCATAGAGAATCTCACCTCTACGCACACACGGTTTCAAACAAATCAATAAAATGTCCTCGCTGTAATGCGAAGGAAGAATAAAAGTAATTTGGAAAGAAAATAACAGTAATTTAGAATAAAATAATACACGCATTCAATCATCCCACAAATGTTTATGAGCTGCTTCTGCCGAGCATGGTGGTGTCGAGCAGCAAACAAAGCCAGCAGAAAGGGGGTGCTCACACAGCCCAAGGGTTGGGTAAAGTGCAGGCCGTGCCTGTCTGGACGTCCTAAAAATATAACGAAGTTCCTGTGTCTCACTGAGTTGATGACTCCCATAAACACTTACTAGCGTTGGTAGGTCAGGCTCGGTTCTCAGGGTGGGTCCCCAGGGTGAATTAGCCCTTCCCTGTGGAATTGTCCTAGACAAGACCGCAGGGGACATCCGAGGAACAAAGCTTTCAAGAACTGCCTGAGAAACTTGAGGAGCTGGCAGAATGTGGAGACCTAAGCATAAAAATGAGGATTGCCACACGTCTCCAAGAAATGGAGGGAGAGAGAGCAAGAGAGGTGTCAGCCAGGGCAGGCCGGCTTCCCTAGCTGTCTCCGAAGATGCCGTAACACCCTCCGGATCTCAGGACTCCTGAAGTCAACTGAAAGCCACTCCCAGGCTTCCTTCTCATCCCCTCCCACCTCATCCACTCTAGGCTGGCTTCTTTCTTTCTCCCTCCCTCCCTCCCTCTCTCTCTCTTCTCTCACGTTCTTTGCCCAAGTATTTTCATGGACTTCCCCCCACCTCACATTTGTGCTGATAACACTCCTCAGAGAAGACAGCCTTGTCCACAGTTCCAATGTCCCTGCCCATCCCACTTCATCCTTACCCCTCGTCTGGGCTCCTTGACGACACCCTCCGTGTTCCCGATTCTGCTACTCTGAGTGCAACTGAACAGAACTTCTGTCTGCATCTAGGGCACTACCAGAGGTGCAGGAAGCCCTCAATAGATGTTTTATTGTTTTACTATTGTGATGATGCTTTAGGTTTGTTTGTTTGTTGAGTTAGAGCTTCACGTAGCCCAGGCTAGACTAAAACCTTCTATGGAGCCCAGGCTGTACTTGAACTCCTAATCCTTTGGTCTCCATCTCCCAAGTGTTAGATTACACCCCGATAATACACGAGTTGAAGATGTCATCATTTTTTTTTTAATTGATAGCATCCCAGAACCAGCGCATGTAGGCCATGGCACACGTCTGACCCCAGATGCTTATTCCACAATGGTGTGATGAGATCTCCAAGTCTGCCACAGCAGAAGTAGGAGGTACTGCAGAAGCTGACCTGCTCAGCTGACCTGCTCATTGAGGAAACGTCCCCCTGGGAAGCGGAGCACCAATAATATAAGTCAGATTTGGGGGTTCAACTTGAAGGTCAGAAAAACAAAACATCCAGCCACTGGCTCTTACCTCTACCTCAACCTGAAATAGCGATCCTGCCTCCAGAAATCTCAGAATGAAACTGTGTCTGAGAGCTGTCTCCTCCCGTCTTATATTCCTCTCTAGTGCTGGGATTAAAGGCGTGTACCATTACTGCCTGGTTTCTATGGCAAACTAGTGTGGCTAATGGGATTTAAGGTGTGTGTCTCCACTGCCTGGTCTGTAAGGCTGACCAGTGCGGCTGTTTTACTCTCTAAACTTCAGGTAAGTTTTCTTTATTAAAATACAAATGAAATGCCATTACAGGGAAGTGAGCAGTTTAAACGTTTTCTAGTGCACGCTGGACATAAGGAACAGATGGCCTTTGTCGGGGAGTAGGTTCCAGGAACAGGAGCCCTTGCTTGCTCTGCCTGGGCTCCTAGCAGGGGGGCGAGCGGCAAACAGCCTGTCAAGCACCTCCTGTTTACTCTCCTTGTGCTACATTTTGATACAAATGTGCAAATGTGTTACTGATGATACCGGAGCCACCTCAGCTAAGGGATAACATTTTTTGTTTTTTAGTCCTAGTAATTAAAAAATGGCAACCGCTAGTCATTAAAGCGGGGAAACAGATAAATAGCCGTGGTAATCATCCCATTTTTCTCTTCAGAGAAAACAGCAATGCTGGATGCGGTCGTTTTCAATAACTATAGAAAATAACTAATTATTGCCAGAACTACTCATTAGGAATCTCTGTTCCCGCTCTCCCTGCTGCAAACACATCCATTGTTTAAAACAATCACGAGGAAGGGAGAAGGAAATGTCTCATTACCCGCTGACGGGCACCGCTGGCAGGGAGAGATGAAGATGCTGGCACTCCTGGGAAACTGGGCAGCTCAGGACGGCTTGTGACCAGTCACAGAAGTGAGGAAGACATGAAAAGGACAAGGGGAGAGGAGTGTGTTTCGGTTTTGGAGGGCCAGTCACAGGCACTGTAGCTTTGGAGAACTAATTAAGAACCTGGTAAAAGCAGTAGGTGGATGGACTCCGTCCCCTCGGCCACTGAGCTTCCCCACATCCCCCCCAACACACACCCCGTCTAATCTTGGCTGAACCACGCTTCCCAGAAAGGCTGCCCTAATGGAAAATAAATTCCTCTGGATTCCGATAGAGCCATTTATGGCTCCCTCCTCAGCCCCTGCAGCATTTAAATGCTTTAAAGCTCACACACTCATCTCCAGTCTTCTAGGAAGCCAAGCCAGGCCTGGGAGTGCTTATCTCTGCCAGACTCCTAGGACCATGGAGCTGCCCTCCTCCCTATCCAGGACTGAGCTCCACAAGGGCCAGCGGGAGAGCCCCTCACACCATCCAGGGTGCTACATCCTACTCAGCACATGTAACCTTGGTCCCTCTGTGGTCTTGCTTTCTGATCTGAACAAGACACACTTCAGACCGACAATTCCCGATCTAAAATGCTTGGGACCAGAGGAGTTTCTGGCTTTTGACACGTTCAGATATTGAAGCATTTGCATGTATATAATGAGACATCTTGAGGCTGGAAGTGGAGAACGAACACGAAATTCATGCATATTCTATACACACTATCCACATAGCCAGAAGGCAATTTTATACATTTTTTTAAAATAATCTGGACCAGGAAATAAAGTGTTGGGGTGCAGAACTTTTTGTTTGCATCATGATATTAACATGTAAGCAGCTTTGGATTTGGGGTTAGGGATGCTTAATTTGTACCAACCATGGGGGAAAGACAAACAGGTAACTGCAGAGATCCATGTCCAAATCCGGGCTCTGACTCGTGTTTGGGTGAGTCCCCCTCCCTCTCTGGGTCAAAGCTGTTTACTGAGAGATGGTGGTTCACAGTGGGGTTCTGGTCCACAGTACATGGAGGGTCACAAGAGCAACCTTGATGCTCACAATCACTTGGGGTGCCGGCATTTTCAGACCCTGATGGGGGCACTGATGTCTTCCTGAGCTCAGGCAGCCCTGCACAACACACTGTCCATCTTCTGTGTGATTCAAACATCCCACAGTCTGTACTTGTGCCCATGTGACCCTCCACAGTCACTGTTTTCAGCTCTGCTCATCTTTGACTGGGAAGTATTTCTCTCAAATCATGGGCAGGGCAGGGTATGGAAGGAACCTATGCAAAAGATTAAAGTAAAAATGTTGCAGGCCTGGTGGTGGCACATGCCTTTAATCCCAGCACTCAGGAAGCAAAGGCAGGAGGACTTCTGTGAGTTCAAGACCAACCTAGTATACAAAGCAAGTATCAGGCCAATGAGGCCCTGTCTCAAACACATACACGCATGCACGTATGCACACATACTTTCTCACACATGCATACACATGTGCATGCACACACTCCAACATGCATGCCCACACACACACTTTCTCACCACATGCACATACACACATGAATGCACATGCATGCATGCAAGCAAGCACGTTCTCTCTCTCTCTCTCTCTCTCTCTCTCTCTCTCTCTCTCTCTCTCTCACATACACACACACTCTTCCACAAGTTCTTGACTGTGTACCACATGCCTATTTGTAGGCTGGCTTTGGGCTACAAACAGAGCCAGGCAGCATGGGACTCACAGCCCTGTGCATTGAAATTAGTTTCTAGAACACACAGACATTAATATCACACCACCTTGAAGTTCAAAACCTGCCTTCAGGGGCTGGAGAGATGGCTCAGTGGTTAAGGGTATTGGCTGCTTTTCTAGAGGAAAAGAATTTTGAAATTTATGCCCTGGCAATGCTGAAGCAGGCATGGGCAGCCCGTATATGGCGGTTCTGTTGAACTTGTCCATATTGGGTTTCATGGTCTAAGTGGAGGAGGACGACTGACCAGGTCTCTCCCTCACTCTTCTCGAGGACCTGGGTTCACTTCCTAGTGTTCACATGGTGGCTCACAACTGTCCTCAACTCAAATCCCAGGGGATATGATACCCTCTTCTGATCTCTGTGGGTGCTGCATGCACGTGGTACTCAGACCTATAGATGTTAGATATATAAGCCTGCTTGTCGCAGTAAGAATCCCACTGGGTGCCAGGCACTAGCCCACCATTCTGGACTCGGATAAGAACGCCGCATCCTTACCTAGCTCAGGAGTAGCAGGGGTTAAACCAGCACACACTGATGGGGGTCCTGATCATGGAGGAATAAACCCAGCAATGCAAGTCTGTATTCAGCTGCCCCATCACACTGTGAGCTAGCCTGGAGATGACGCTGCACCTGCGTGATGTCATGTCAAGGAGCCCGTGTGATCGCTTCTGCCTAATGCCTATTCTACTGGAAACGTTTCGGTGAGGCTTCTGTTTGTTTTTGCAGACAGGTTCTCAGAGGTAAGCCAAGGCTAGCTTCAAACTCTCCATCCTCCTGCCCCTGCTGGGGCTGCAGGTATACAGCAACAGGTCTGGCTACTTGATGTTTTTATTTAGCCTATTTGCAATTGTTAAGCCAGTCTTTGTCCTAAGTGATCTTTAAAATCAGAAGAGTAGGAGGTGGTTTGTGGGTTTTAATAACGTTGTTATTTCAAAATGTCAGCTGTTGAAATCCTCTCTCCCACAAATGTTGAAATCCTAACTCCTACTAACTCCCATTAAATGACGATAGGTTATGACTTCAGGAGGAAATAGGGCCACGAGAGTCTCAGGAATGAGACTGGCACCTGTATTTGCTGCTTCTCTCGTGCTTGTGACTTAATACCCAACAGACGCAGCTGGGTGTAATTTGCTTTGCAGTTTCTGTGCGTGCCATTCGTGATGGTGGGGAACGCAGGGCAGCTGAGCCTGTGGGACCTGAGGCACGACTTATTTACAGATCAGCAGCTCAGGAAGCAGAGTTCAGAAGCAGTGCTGGCTAAAACCCACCCTAGTCGATCACCAGCCAAGCTTCCCACCCAAAAGCTCCGTAATCTCCCTAAACAGCAACCCTAGCTTGGAGCCAAGTGTTCAGACACATGAACCTGTGGAAGGGAATTTCACATTCAAACTTTTAACCAAGCCCTCCAAGAACTCAGGCTGGAGAGATGACTCAGAGGTTAAAAGCACTGGATGCTCTTCCAGAGGTCCTGAGTTCAATTCCCAGCAACCACACGGTGGCTCATAACCATCTGTAATGAGATCTGGTGCCCTCCTCTGGCCTGCAGGGATACATTCAAGCAGGACACTGTATACATAATAACAAATGAAGGAGGAGGAGAAAAAAAGGAAGAAGAGGAAGAAGGAGAAGGAGGAAGAAAAAGGAGAAAGAGGAAGAAAGAGGAGGAAAAAGAAGAAAGAAAGAGAAAGAAGGAGGAGGAAGAGGAAGAAGGAGCCCAAGAACTCTCCAGCCCTGTTCCCATCCCACTATGTGAGGGACCAGAAGAGGGCACTGAGCATCTGGTCCCTTCCAGGTTAGCCTGACCTCTCACTTGAGGATCCCAGAACGAAGAGAAATGTATTCTACTCAATCCACTCCACCTTGAATTTGGTACATAGCTATAGGGCAAATACATACCAATTCAAACTGTGTGTCCTCTGGACCCCCACCATATCAGACATTTGGAGAAGGCCAAAGTGCACTTCTCTGTTTTAAGTTTACATTTTGGAGGGGAGCAGGCCATAGAAGAGGCCAGAGGACCGGAGATTGTGCTCAGGGCCTGCTGAGCCATCTTGGCTGTGCCACACCAGATGAGGGAGTAAGGTTCCCCATTAAGACATTCCAGGACCCAAACCCTTCATTCTAAAGGTTCCCTGTCACCCTGTCACCCTGGACCCTGCTTGCTCTACTATCAGAACACAGTCCAAGGATGGGGTCACGTGAGGAGATTTCTGAATAACTGTGAAAAAAATCCCAAGAACTGAAGGCAAGAGCTTGCAACCTCAGTTTCTTCAAAAACATTGAATTTTTCTTGAATTATGTGTTCGTGCCCCTCCCCGGCGTAGCAGACAGGAGTGAGTTTATTTCAGATCGTGACAGCTGGCTATTGCTACTTGTTTGTGCGTCTCTATGGGAAGACATGCTTTTGCCACACGCAGCTTGCGTGCGGCTTGCCCTCGTGACCTGAACTTTATTCACGGGACTCCTGTGGCCCTCAGAGGATAAACTGATGCACTGAATAAAGTTGGCTATGGCCTGAGACTTTAGCCCATGTCTTAGTCGATGTTCTTATTACTGTGAAGAGACACCGTGACCACAGCAACTCTTACAAAGGCAAACATTTAATCAGGGTTGGCTTACAGTTCCAGAAATTTAGTCCAGTTTTGTCATGGCAAGAAGCAGGATGGCTTGAAGGCAGACACGGTGCTGGAGAAGCGGCTGAGAGTTCTACATCCAGAACGGCAGGCAGCAGGAAGAGAGAAACTCTGGACCTGGGTTGAGCATTTGAAACCCCAAAGCCTGCCCCAGTGACACACATCCTCCAACAAGGCCACACTCACTTCAACAAGGTCACACCACCTCCTAATAATGCCACTCCTGGTGACTAAGCATCCAAACATAAGAGCCTGTGGGCTCATTCTTAGTCAAACCCCCAGAGTCTGCCTCACTTGTCCGTGTGAAGTCCACTGCTAACGAGACCGTAAACAAGGGGCATCTGAACAGGGACCTGAAGTCAGCTATGAGATAAGGGAGCGGGGACCCTCACAGAGGGAGGAGAACGAGAATAGTGGGGTGGAAACCAGGGAGGGCTTTGCCTTATATTGAGCTGTGCGTAGATTGTAAAGAAAGGAGGAACACGGGTATAAAAATGACTGTAGCGGTGTAAATGAAGGCAGACAGAAATTATAAGAATATATTTAGCTTTAATTAGGGAAAGACTCACAGAACCCGTGGTTCCAGCGGAGAACAGGAAAGCAGAAGGGGCTGGGGAGAGCACACCAGCAATATTTATTAGTAAAAAATATCCTCAGGCGACCCCGCCCTATAAGCAAGGTGATTGACTGGGGCTACCCCTACAGATTGCTTGCAAGTTGTTTATGATTATAATTCCTGGTTTTAGAAGAAGAAACTTTAGATGAAAAAGTATGGGACAGAGTCTGAAAGAATATTGAGAAGGTATACAAATAAGGGGGAAAGATCTCTGTTCAATTCTGGACCACTTAGGTATAAGGACAACTATCAAAACACTCAAGGAAGATAAGGAGGGTATTAATCATGAGAAAGAGACGGTTAATTCTATGCATGAATATAAACTAGATAACTAAACATTAAAATGATTGGGGGAGGGGGAGGGAAATGGGAGGCGGTGGCAGGGAGGAGGCAGAAATCTTTAATAAATAAATTTAAAAAATTAGTAAAAGAGGCAAAAAATTTATATTTTCCCCGTTCAGCAAAAATTGAAAATAAAAACAACTGGTGATGTTTCCCTCGGTTTCCTTACTGGGACCTCCTTCAAATACGTATCCTCTACCGCACAAATTCTAGTTGGTTTTAATAATAAAACCTCAGAGTCAGCTACCAGGGGGTGAAAGTCGATGGATCAGAGAAGCAGAGCGGCAGCCACTAGAGTTCTAACCTCTACCACTGTTCAGGCCAAAGTGGCGATTCTGTCTGAATCCAAAGACTGCACTGAGCTCCTGTGTCTTCCCACCTTACATTCCTCTCTCTGCCCAGCCGTATCACTCCTGTCTCCACCTCCCTAGTGCTGGATCCCAAGTGCTAGGATCACCTTTGTGTGAGCTCTGTTTCTCTTTTAGACTGGATCAATTTTGTATAGCCCAGGGTGGCCTTGAACTCACAGAGATCAGTCTGCCTCTGTCTCCCAACTCCTGGAATTAAAGGTGTGTGACCCCACTGCCTGACCTCTAGTGGCTTAGCTCTGCACTCTGATCTTCAGGCAAGGTTTGTTATAGCATAAGCAATACAATATCGCCACAATCCTCCATTGCCTGAAAACGACCCTAAAGCACAGGGTGAGGAATTTGATCATCAGACTAACCTTAAATTCCCCCCACTTTCTGACAAGGTTTTAGGAGAACCAGATGCCAACTTTACAGCCTAGGCAAGCTAGGGCACGGCACAGAAAAGGAATTTATTTCCCAATTCCTCCCTGGCCTCATGAGCTGCGCTTGGTATTGCCAATGCACTGACCAATCTATTTAAAACTCGAGAAGCGAAGGGTCGGGCGGTGGTAGCGCATGCCTTTAACCCCAGCACTCTGGAGGCAGAGTCTGGCTGATCTCTGTGAGTTCAAGGCCAGCCTGGTTCACGAAGTGAGAGTTCCAGGACAGGCTCTAAAGCTACAGAGAAAGTTTGTCTCCAAAAAACAAAAACAAGCAAGCAAACAAACAAAAAACTCCAGAAGCAAAGATGGTGTTGAAAAAA
The DNA here is from genome assembly GCF_950005125.1 of Chionomys nivalis. Lineage (NCBI taxonomy): Eukaryota > Metazoa > Chordata > Mammalia > Rodentia > Cricetidae > Chionomys > Chionomys nivalis. The sequence goes on from NC_080110.1 coordinate 3,182,995, forward strand.
AGAGGAAAGAAAATAACTAACACTGTTTGAACTCAGACTAAAAGAAGCATTTGTGTACAGCGTGGGTTTTTCCTTTAAAGGTACTTATTTTCCCACTAAGTTGTCCACTAGAGGTACCATAGCATAAGAGACTCTACCTTAGGAATAGATTTATTCACACCATAGGGCCATCAAATACTAATAGCTTTTCTTCTATTCTTGATCAATTAGTAAATCAGGGGAGAGAGGGCCCAATGTCAACAATTACTTGGATTTGGTCCTTGCTGTTTTATATTACGCTTAAGGAACAACAAGTTTTTTTGTTTTGTTTTGTTTTGATTTTGGTTTTTTGGGACAGGGTTTCTCTGTGGTTTTGGAGCCTGTCCCGGAACTAGCTCTTGTAAACCAGGCTGGCCTCGAACTCCCAGAGATCCCCCTGCCTCTGCCTCCTGAGTGCTGGGATTAAAGGCGTGCGCCACCACCGCCTGGGCGAACAATCAGGTTTTTAAGAGCCTTACAGAACTCTATGGATTTTCAAATTCCGTTTGCGCATTACTGTGGAAGGATAGGAAATCGTTATCCAGCTGGTAAACTATGGGGTTTTCTCGTAAGAACTGAACTAGTGATTACGAAAATTGCCCAACCTTTACCCATCTTGCAGGCAGATATTCTGTTTGTGGCTCATCTGAGGGTGTAGGAGGGACTCATGGTTCAGATATCATTAGTCTTTTAATAACTTCTTTTTCCTCAGGCCATTAGGTGGAACTGGCTACAGTCAGTTACAGTTAGTTCATGACCCTTAAATATTGTTTTGGATTCTACTTAGGTTGTGGGATAATTTCCAGCAACAGACTCATACTCAAACACACGCTAACCTCCCTGGTTTCATGGCAGAAGGAAATAAGCCAGCCGTTCATTAGCCTGCCCTGTTTTTACTCCCCAGAAGAAAACCGGGAAGGGATATGCGTCTGTCGTTGCAGATGGACCCACTGAAACATATGGACTCCTCTTTGGCTCCTCCTGCCCCAGGCCATCAAAGACAACGAGGGAGGGTGAGGAGGCAGCAGAACTCACCAGAAAGATAGCAAGCCTCCAGCTAAAGAGCAAAGGGAGTCAGGTCTGCCCGCATGGGGCCAAGTTACCTGTGTGCCAAGCAGGGAGTTATTCTATAAAACACAAAGAGATCTACATCACCTGGGAATCTCCGTACATCTGCAGTGAGTGCCTGTAAAAGCATCTATTGACCTTACGTTTCTCATCATCCTTTCATTTGTGATTTGCAGGGCACGCCTCTAAACACATCTGTTGGTCTTGTGTTCCCCATCCTCTTGTGACCTGAGCGTCTGCGGGGAGTGCCAATGAGCACTGTATCCATCTTATCCATCCTACTTTGCTTCAACTTGTAGGTTGGGTGGATCCAGCCTCCTGCTATCTTTATTAATGACTTGTTTATGACTGGACCTCGGGACCATAATAGGTTCATTCCTTCATCAGGAGAATTTTCATTCATCTGCTTTTATTTTATCCTGGGGATTTGAATCACTTCCTATTTGCATAGGATGTCATAACATTTGTATTTCTAGTACAAGGAAAATACAGGCTCTAGATTTTTCTGACCCATATAATAATGTAATCAGTGGAACCGAATGTCATGTGATTCTGCTCTCGGTGGTGGAGGATTACACACAATGCTTGCGCTGTTCTAAAGTTATTCATTATATTTATAATTTGCTTGTTTATAGGATACTCACACATCAAATGACAATTAGATTTATCTATGACTTCTCAAATCAAAACAACTCTGGATACCCTGTACTTAAAAAATAAAAAAATAAAAAAAATGGGGGAGATGTCAGAACACGGTCCGTCTAATGGAGTCACGTAAGAAAAGTCCAAGAAACTAAGACAAGAGACTTGTGACCTCGGTTTCTTCAAAAACACAGAACTGTTCTTGGAATCTGCTTTCGTGCCCCTCCCCAGCGTAGCAGACAGGAGTGAGTTTACTTCAGATTGTTCGTGGCAGCTGGCTATTGTTGCTTGTTTGTGCGCCTCTATGGGAAGACATGCTTTTGCCACACGCAGCTTGCATGTGGCTTGTCCACCACGTGTGGCTTGCCCTGTGATCCTGAACTTTATTCACGGGACTCCTTTGGCCCTCAGAGGATAAGCTGACAAATGTGCTGAATAAAGTTGGCTATGGCCTGAGACTTTAGCCTCCTTTATCAGCTCCAATCTCCCTACACCCAAAGTGTCTCTCCGATCTCCTTTGTTTTTTTGCTGCCATGATAAACGCGACAGAACAACTTTAGGAGGAGACAGTTTGTGTCATCTTGCAGCTTACTGCGTCACTGAGGGAAACTGAGGCAGGAGCTTTATACAGAAACCACGCAGGAGCGCTTGCTCCCAGGATTCCATTCAACTTTTTTGATATGGCCCAGGCCAGCTGGTGGCACCCACAATGGCTGGGGCCACTGTCACTAACTAGCAATCAAGAAAACGTCCCACAGGCCAATCGGTCGGGTTTCTCTCTTTCTATCTATTGACAACCAAGATCGGCCATGACACTGCCCCTGGATTCTCTCCATCAGCTGAGAGGTGAGAAACAAAAACATCCCATTGTTCAGAATCCATCCGTGTGACCCTATCTGAGGGCGGGAGTGCTGGGACGTGAGGGTGGTCACTGGTCTAAAGGGAAGGAACGCAAGCTGAGATGGTCTATCACACCCCCGGAATTCCTCCTGGGTGAAGTGGAGGCTGTCAGTGTCCTGGCCCAGGTGACACAGGAGTAGGCAAAGCCGAGATCAAACTCAGACCAGACCAGCATGGCAGCCACCCATTCACCCCTCTGGCCAGGGTTCCCACACGCCTGCTGTTAGGAATTCACCAACGCTCCCCTCAGGCTGGCTACGTGAACACACTCTGAGTGAGTGTGTCTCAAGCTGAGCTCACCTTTTCCCACATCCCCAGGCCTGTCATCTTCTCCTTTATTGATGGAGGAGTTACTTTCATTTAATAAAGAAACTGCCTTGGCCCATTTATAGGCCAGCCCTTAGGTGGGTGGAGTAAACAGAGAGAATGCTGGGAGAAAGAAGCCGAGTCAGGAGTCGCCATGATTCTCCCTCTCCAGACAGACGCAGGTTAAGATTCTCCCTGGTAAGCCAGCTCGTGGTACTACACAGAATATTAGAAATGGGTTAGATCAATATGTAAGAGCTAGCCAATAAGAGGCTGGAACTAATGGGCCAGGCAGTGATCAAAAGAATACAGTTTCCGTGTAATTATTTCGGGGCATAAGCTAGCCATGCGGGCGGCTGGGTGCCGGGGACGCAGCCCTGCCGCTCTTATTTCAACACTTTATCTCCTGTGGTGTTCAATGAGTCCATTGGCCATGCCAGGAAACTGGACCATCTCATAGGTTCTGGCTGCAAGGAACAGAAAGTCCAGCTCAAAACGCGGCTGGAATCTTTGGAAAGTGACCCTCTGCCTATATAATAAATCTGTAACATCGATTCTAAAAGCAGAAATCATGGTGGCTCAACCTCGTATCAATATCCTGAGCCCCTCTGTCGCTCTTTGACTGCTTGATTGCACCTGTATTAATTTCTTTTTTTTTTTTTTTTTTTTTTTGGTTTTTCGAGACAGGGTTTCTCTGTGGCTTTGGAGCCTATCCTGGAACTAGCTCTTGTAGACCAGGCTGGTCTCGAACTCACAGAGATCCACCTGCCTCTGCCTCCCAAGTGCTGGGATTAAAGGCGTGCGCCACCACCGCCCGGCACCTGTATTAATTTCTTGTCTCCTTGCTGTGACAAGTGCCTGTCAAATGTACCTTAAGGAAGGACATTTGGGGCTCAAAGGTCGAGGGTACAGTCTTTTGTGGTGAGGAGATGTAACAGCAGGGTCATGAGGAACCTGGTTACATTGAAGACGTATCAGCAGGCCCTCTGGGACAGCTGGTTACATTGAAGATGTAACATCAGGCCTGTGGGCACCTGGTAACATTGAAGACATAACATCAGGCCTATGGGACACCTGGTTGTGTTAAAGATGTAACAACATTCCCACCTCAATTATCACCCAAACCAGAAATGTCATCGCAGACATTCCCGGGAGGACTTTGTCTCCTACGTGAGTCCAGATCCCCACAAGTTGACGGTATTAACCATCGCCACACACTCATGGCCCCAAGATGACTGCCCTAGCTCCAGGTAGCACAGGGAGATAGCAATGTCCAAGGGTAGAAAATGACAGAGTCTGCCCAAAGACCTCTAAAGAAGAAAGTCCTCTGGAGGTGCCCCTGTCACCATCTCTTTCAGTCTCCTGGCTGCAACCACACCAGATGTTGTTGCTCAACCAGCCATGGGCAAGAACTTGCTGTGCGATCAGAGCTGCCGGGTGAATTGCGTTTCCTCTGGGGTTGCTGCCTGTGCTCTTGGAACTGGCGACCTAATTCAGGAACTAAACACAAAATGGTGCTGTCTTGGAATGGAAGCTGAGGTGGGTGATGCACACTGCATATCAGCTTCCTCCCGCTTCCTCCCACTCTCCCCCCTACCCCCCCCCCCGCCCATGGCTTGTAGATCTCACCTTCACACCTGACTTCTGGGCTCCATGTCAGCCACCCAGCTATTTACTTCCAAAACCTCAGTAAGTTGGAACAGCTTTGTAACAAAGTGAGTCCTTCTCAGGTGCCAAAATGAAGTGCTCTTTCTCTCCAATGGTTATACTGTCAAATAGATCCCCAATCTTTCCCTCCTAGATACTCCAACCGTCAGTTTTAGCCCAGTTTGTCGTGCAAACGACTTGCGTAAATATGAGCTGTCGGAATTTCATTTCGCTGGTGCTGTATCTGATGTTCTTGGTTTCAAGAACATAATTACACTCAAATTATTATAGAATCTGATTTTTTAAGCTGCCTCAATTAACTCTGGTTTAAAGTGTTTCATATGGGAGGGAGACCATGGTTGTTGGTAGCTAATTGCCACTTGAAAAATGCAAGAAAGTTGCAACCACCAAATAGAAATATGTGCATACCGCACACTTGGTGAACCAAGCTTGCAGTATCCTCCTCTCCCACCCCAAACCCCATCCCCTGCATTCATCCACCGTCAGAAACGGTGATTTCATTCTTCTAATTGCCCTGACCAAAAACTCTTGTGTATTAATTATGAACCGCTGCCTAACAAATCACCCATAATTGGGCATCTTGAAAATATATGTACCAATTCCTGAATCCTTGAGTGAGAATCTGAATCTGGCTTAGCTGACTCCTCCTTAGGGCCCTCCCAGGCTGCAGTCCTGTACTTAGCGGGTGCCAAGAACACATCTCAAGGCTGACCAGGGCTAGAGCCGTGGCATCTCAAGGCTTACCAGGGCTAGGGCCATGGCATCTCACCAGCCACTGACATGATTTTGTTCTTCTTTTTATTGGACTAAAGCCTCAGTCCTCCCTAGCTGTGGGTCGGGGACTGCCCACCCCAGTTCCCTGCCACACAGACCACCCTACGGCAGCCTGCTCCACTGACAAGTGCAAGCTTGGCTAGAGAGAGGGAGCCCAGCAGTGAAGACCATTTGCTGTTCTTCTATAGAAGCCACGTTCGGTTCCCAGCATCCATGCTGGGTGGCTCCCAATCACATATAATTCCAGTTCCAGGGAATCTGATACCCTCCTCTGCCTCTTCAAGCACCTGAACACACGTGGCCACACTCACACACAGATACATGAATAAAAATAAATCTTAGGCAAGGGGAGGGGCTAGCCAAAAAAGTAAGTGAACTTACCACCAAGAAGGTAGGCACTATGCCTGTCATGGAAGTAAGAACTCATAGACTTAAGTAACTGACCAGCCTGCACCATGTCCGGTGAGCGACAAGTTGAATTTGGATAACTGGTTGTTTGTTGTTGATGTTTGTAAATGTTTTTTTTTATTTTTACTTTATGTGTAGAGTGTTTGGCCCGCATGTATGTCTGTGTACCTTGTGTGTGCAGTGCCAATGGAGGCCGGAAGACAGCGGCAGGTCCCCTGGAACCAGAGTTACAGATGGTTGTGAGTGCCATGTGGGTGCTGGGAATTGAACCCAGGTCCTCTGGAAGGACCAGCTAATGCTCTTAACTGCTGGGCAACTTCTCCCAGTCCTAAAGGGTTCTTCATCTTGCAGTTAGATGCAGTCCTGGGCCCTGGGAATTTGAACAAGCGTGGGTTGCTGTATTTATGAGAATGTAGCAATACTAAGCCACTTTCATGATTCTAAGATATAAACACACTCCACATTTTCGGCAGCTATGTTTTCTCAAAATGCCTCCCAGCCTTTGATTTATGGTCAGTTATAAAAACATCACTGCTGTCACTCAGTCCTTTCTGCCGAGCTCCACAGAGCTCCAGTTACAAATCTTCATCTTACTTTTTTTTTTTTTTTCTGAGATAGGGTCCCTCTCTGTAGTCCTGTCTGTCCAGAACCCACTCCGTAGACCAAACTCACAGAGATCTTCCTGCCTCCCGAGTGCTGGGATTGATGGCATGCACCACCACGTAGGGTCAGTAACAAAATTTTAAAGGGAGCCCCAGCAGCACCAGAGAGCACATGGGGTAGGAAGCCCCCTTCTCAATGCCATGGATGGCATTAACAGCATGGGCCATTGCTGTCCGGCGATGTGTAAATTCTATAGACACAGGTTTTACCTGCTTTGTTTATCACTGTGCCTCGTGGGAGAACAGTAGAATACATAGAAATGTAGTCTCTCTCTCTCTCTCTCTCTCTCTCTCTCTCTCTCTCTCTCTTTCTCTTGTCTAATACAATAAAGAAACTCTAAGATTTCTTCAGGGCTCCATGCTGAGTCCATCATCTTAGGTCTAACCACTCATCCCAACTCCAAAGCCAGAAAGTCCCCCTCTGGATCAAGGGTGGTCTCTGAATTAACCTCAGAAACCACACTATCTGGTCCTTGGCTAAAGCTGCAGGGGACATTCTGCCAAGATGCGTGCAGTTCTGAGGACACCGTCCACCAACAGACAGACGATGGGAAGGAGGAACAGTCGTGGACAGCGGCCCAGGACGGGAGGAACTAGGTGTGCTTCTCTGCCTAATAACCCAAGGCCGAGAAAATCAAGGGGCTCTTTGTGAAAGGAACTAGTCAAATTTTTCCATAGCAGCAGGCCCGGAGCAGACAAAAATGACCCCTCAACTCTGAGGACTTGCCTTGTTGTGTCTGAGGTTGGCCAAGAAGCCAAAAATGTGTCTAGTAGCTTAAATCATATTTTAAAAGTCCTTGGTAACATAGCCGCATTCGGCTCTACAATTAGATTTAATACAAAAACAATGTTTTGTTTGTTTGTTTGGAGATAGCCTACCATGTGCCCTGGGTTATCCTTAAATTTCTATTTGCCCTTATTTGTGTGTGTGTGTCCATATGTCTAAGAGTGGGGACCATCATGCCACAGCAAACGTGTGGAGATCAGAAGACCATACGTAGTTCTTTTGTACCAGAAGGATCCTGGGATCTAACGCAGGTCGGCAGGCTGGGTAGCAAAGCTCCTTTATTCTGACCCCCAGTGTAGGGCCTTAAACATTTGATCCTCCGCCTCTACCTCCTAGGGACTGGGATTACGGGCATGTCCCCCCGTGCTGAGCCTTGAACTCACATAGATCCATCAGCCTTTGCCCCCTGAGATCAAAGGCACATGTGACCACGTCCAGTTAGGAATGTGTTGGTAAGAACTGGCTCTTTCTGGTGTTGCTGCTGATGACTAGAGTTTGCCCATAACAGCTCTAAAAAAATATAACGGGATACGAAAATGAACCCCAAAGAGGGGGATGTCCAAGGATGAGACACGGACTGTGGACAGGGCAGGTGCAGAAGGCTGTGTCTGAGGAGCACATTCCTAAACAATGGCTCCTTTAAGGACTTGGTGATTTTGTAAATGCTATTAAGATGCCACGAGAGGGGCTGGGGATGCAGCTCAGTTGGTGGCGCACTTGCCTCACGTGCACGAAGTCCTGGGTATTATCGCCAGCACTGTAAAAAACAGATGTGGTGGTATATGCCTGTAATCCCAACTTTGGCAAGGTAGAGGCAGGAGGATCAGATGAAGGTTATCCTTGGCTATAGGGGAAATTCAACGCCAGCCTTGGCTGCGTGAAACCTTGTCTTTAAAAAAATATGCCCTCCAAAAAGGAAAGAAAGAAAGGAAAGAAGGAAGGAAGGAAGGAAGGAAGGAAGGAAGGAAGGAAGGAAGGAAGGAAGGAAAAGCCAGGTGGTGGTGGCACACACTTTTAATCTCAGCACTCAGGGAGGCAGAAGCAGTTGGATCTCTGCAAGTTCGATGCCAACCTGGTCTACAGAGCAAGTTCCAGGACAATTAGGGCTGTTACACAGAGAAACCCTGTCTTGAAAAACCAAAGGGGAAAAAAATGTTCTAAGAGATATGGGAAAAGGTGCTGTGGGTAGGACTTGGGACATGATATTTAGCCCAAAGTCACTAGAAGATAGAAGAAGCAACTTGGAAGGATGATATCTCACCAGATAGAAACCCAGGGGATCCACCTCCCCTGAAATCATCTGTTGAAATTGTGAGGCACCTTGCCCGTTCCATCTCTCTCCACAGGCAGCATCCCCTGCATCTGAAGGCCGTGGCCTGCAAGGGCGACAGCAACTGCCGGGGACATCAGAACAGCATCTGTGGTGGTCTGAATGAAAATGGCCCCATAGGCTGATAGAAAGCGGCACTCTTAGGAGGTGTAGGGCTTTGTTGGAAGAAGTGTGCCATTGGGGGGGTGGGGGTGGGGGTGACTGTAAGCCTGCCCCAATTAAATGCTTTCCTTTGTAAGAGTTGCTGCGGTCGTGGTGTCTCTTCACAGCGATAGAAACCCTCACTAAGACAGCCTCCTTCCAGGTAGAACTTGAGAAATGGCAGCCGACTGGCTCAGTGCTCAGAGGCACTGTGTTTTTCAGAAGACGTGAATGACAGAGTCCACTGTGGAACAGTCTCGAGGATAATTTTTAACCACTCGTGATCTGGGTGGCCTTACAAAGTAACTTTTTTTCACTTATTATGATTTTCTAAGTGTAATTTTAAAAACCTGCATAATGTTCACACAGCCATCGTCATAATGTGTAGAAGTTTATGAGCGTTTTTCCTTCTCTTAGCACCACTCTGTGAATCGGTCTTCACCTTTTACAACTGCTGTATCGTTTTAAATGACAGCAGGACTTTGTTTTTAATTGGCAACACCATAACTTACATAACAAACACTCCAGTTTCTCCGAGGTCTTCTCTGTCACTGGCTCTGACGGAAATCTTTCTCAAGGCATTTTCATGTTCTTTCTGGTCCGGTGAAAGAGGGAATTTTTTTGAGTGGCCTCTGAGTTGCTTTAAGAGACATCAAGTCCTATGTTTGTTATTGAACCTACAGGACAACTGGAGCTCTCTGTTCTCTGACACCAATCAGTCCCGCCCCAGAGCTGCTCAGAAAGAGTGCCGGTCCTTCAGCAGCTACTCCATACGTGAGTAAGAAATGAGTACATGGCAACACGCCCAGCGAGCCCGTAAGAGCATCCTGGAATCCTGGTGTTCCGAGTCTACGGCATACCCACACGGCTGTGCTGCCTACTTCACGTACGGCAGAGAAGCTGACCTCTGAAGCTACTCAACTATTTCAACTATGCAGAAATGTATTTTTAACGTCTCGTTACGGGCTCTCTCTTCTGCTTCCCGGCGTCTTTTACTCATCCCAGAAAAAAATTTCAGTTAGTCATGGTCCATTAAGGATGCAGAGGTGAAAAGAAAAGAAAGCAGGAGGAGGGAGAGGGGGAGCCCTGAGCGTCCCTGGGGAAGGAAAATCACCAATGTGTAAAAGATCTTCTGGGCTTTTTTTTTTTACCGGCTTCATTAATTAACAACACATCGTTGGTATTATTAGCTTTGGCCTTGATTAGATTTGATCAGATTAATTTGATCATTGCTAGCACACTGGACAAACGATCCTCCTGTCTCATGCTCGTCCTGAGGAGGGCCGTGGCGGTACTGCTGACGGTGACGAGGGTGGTGGCACTGATGGCACTGCTCAGGGTGGCGGCAGTGACAAAGGTAACGGGTGTGGCGGTCATGATGGTGCCTCTGTTGCTGGGAGTGGTGGTGGGGATAACGAGGGTGATAATGGCGATAATAAAGGTAGCATACACATATGGAAACATTGTCATTCTTTGCCCCAAGTCCTTCAAATGCATTGGCCCACAACTCCCAACAGTCAGCTCAGCAGGCATTGTTGTTCCATATTTACAGAGTAGAATCTGACCTTGGAGTGGTTCCACAGTTTGGGAGAGACCCTGAAGCGGAGGAAACTCTCGACTCCCCTTACACACAGGGACTTAGTTTAGGACTCACCAGCACGTCCACTCGGCCACTTGTCTTGGTTAGGATGGGATGTGACATACACAGTAGTAACAAGCTTTGCCCGACTTTCCCAAGCTCCTTCCCTGTCTGTGTGACCAGATTCCTTCAGTTGACAATTGAGGATAGCTGTCCTCCATGCAACAACTGTCTATCCAGGCTGCCTGGACCCATCCCTGAGAAGCTGTCCACATGGTCTCTGCTCACTGTCATTGTCCAGAACCGGTCACTGCTTGTGTGTTCCCACCAAAGGAGGAAGGAATGGGAACTGCTGAAGCCCAGACGTGTCTACCACATTACACTCGGGCACTGTTCCTTCATCTGCCTGTGTTCACGGCTGGTTGTCTCCCTTTCCTCTTTTCATTCAGTCTGGGAGTACACTCACACTGAGGGTGAGCTTCCCTCCTGCACAATGTCTGTCTGGAAGTACCTTCAGGTGCCCATCCGAAGACCTGCTCCACTTGGGAGCTGGTAACCAAATTAACTGTCACACCACAACAGGAGTTCACTGTGACCTTGGTTAAGCTTGGCTATCTCCCCCCAAACCACACCTCCTATCATAATCTTGGGGGTCAAGATTTCAGCATCTGAACCGGAAGGGAAAGGAGGGCACGGACATTCAGACAACAGAGATCTAAAGACAACAGTACACCGTGCCCTTTCTCAACCGTCTTCCTTTTAGAACTCGTATTTAGGACTAGGTGTCGTGGTGCAGGCCTGGAATCCCAAGACTCAGGCATTGGAAGCTGGAGGACAGCGAGTTTAAGACTAGCCTGGGCTGCAGAGTGAGACCTCATGTCGAAACAAGCAAATTCAAAATAAACCAGCAAAACCTGAAGCCTCTGAGCTGCCTGCTATTATCCCAATGGACTCCTGTTGACTGAGGCTACTTGTTCGTTCCTGGCTGCCCAGACCACAAAATAATCACACAGAAACATGGTATTTGCAATACTGTTTGGTCAGTAGCTTAAGCGTATTTCTGGCTAACTCTTATATTTCAATCAACCCATTTCTATTATTTTATATTTTATCATGAGGTTTGTGGCCTACCGGCAAGGTTCTAACTAACAACTTGCATCTTTCTCCTCTGGTGGCTACATGACTTCTCACTGACTCCATATATATTCCAGCCTGGCTATATTCTGTTAAGCCATTGGCCAAAATTAGCTTCTTTATTAACCAATAAAAGAAACACATGTACAGAAGGACTTCCCACACCAGACTCTGACCTCGGGTCTCTCCCAGCATCCTAAGTGCCTCTTTGGAGATCTGGCTCCTCTCAGTACATCTCAGCCCGCCTACCTACAACTCTCCAGCCCCTGAGTGTCCTTTCCTCCCCGTCCCCCCAAACCTCTTCCCTATATAACTCAGCCATTTTGGCTGTGCAGTCTCTTGGTTCTGTTCCTGGGCCTCTCTTTGTCCTCCTGCCCTCTCTCTTCTTCCCTCTCCCTTCTCTTCCTCTTGCATTCTTCCCTCCCTGACCTCTCATAGCTCAGTCTATTCTGCTGACCATGTTCAGTCTGGACTCTTCCAGATGCTTCTTCTGGCTATTTTCTCCCTCATACCTACAATAAAAACCTTCTCCTCAACCATCCCTAGGAGTGGCCATGGCCTCATTTTCACTTAAAGGCCAGCTGAAGGCCCCCAGAGATGAGCACATTCCAGCCTGAAACTTGAATATGGTGCCTTGTGCGGTAAAAGGTAACGTGCAGTCATTGCTAACTTAAGGACAAAGAGATGCACAATCACTCTCGATTTCCCAGATGGACCCAAGTTAATAACGAGGACCCTTACAGGGAGGAAGAGGACCCAGATGGCAGTAGGAGATAGGACCACAGAGCAAGAGGTTGGAGTGGAGCACAAGAGGGGTCATACACAGGCAGGGCAAGAAGAGCAACAACCTCTGGAAGCCTGGGGAGGAGGGAGGCGGCTCCTGGTGGAATGCAGCCCACGCAGCCCTGACCGAGCTACGAGAGAGCAGAACCGGCTGCTTTAAGCTGCTGCAGTTGGTGGTGACGTGTCACGGCAGCCCTGAGAAGCCCACTTCGACTGCCCCAGGACACGTGCTGGCTGCCACTGGCTCCTCATGTGGACCTGTGCGAAGTGAGGTGAGGGTCTGACCCTGTGGCTGCCTTCTGTGTGTGTCTCCTGTACTTTGACAGTGTAAGACACCCGCATAAGGCTACTGCAAAAATGCTCAAGTGTGAATCTACTGAGAAACGCTACTCACTCCTGCATGCATCTTATGCTGTCTCTGAGTGCCCCTTCCCTGTAACCCTGTGCATAATCCCTCCCTAATAAACTCCAGCTGCGTCTCCTATGGGCTCATCTGAAAACCTCCGCAAGGCGGTTAGGAATCCCCACCCCAGAGGTCTCTGAGAATGCCTTGCCTTTGCGGGGTTAGAGACGCATCTCCATCCCATCACCGCTGTTGTGGTGACACTGGTCTCAAACGAAGGGCTGCTAAAGAATTCTTTCCTTCTCTTATTGTTTATTAATTTATAGGCAGGGTCTCAGGTAGCCCAGACTGGCTGCTAACTCAATTTATAGCTGAGAATAACCTTGAACTTTGCTACTCCTGCCTCTAACCCTCCACGTTGTGATTGTAGGTGTGGGCCTCCATGACTGGTTTTCCGTGTGCTGCGGACCCAACGCAGGGCCTCCACCACCTCGGGGAAGTACTCTACCAATCGAGCTACATTGCTAGCCTTTTCTCCTTCCTTCTCTTCCTCCTTCCTTTCCTCCCTTCCTTCCTGCAGCAAATGGGATCATAGAATGGTCCCTGATGCACACTGACTAGGATTGCAGATGGTCCCCAAGGCACACTGCATAGGACTGCAGGCAACTAGGTAAAACCACGGGTCACAAGGGTTGCACACTTAAGACCCGCTTTTGCTGTGGACGAAGGTTACAGCCATGTTTGTAAGAATCCCAGGCTTACAGAGGAGAAAGGCCATACACACTCAGGCTGTTAGCGTGTTCACTGCTGGTCTCACGTTCTTGTTTGAGACCACTGTGAAGAGAGTGTTGTATGTAACAAGGCACAGCCAGTGCCATCAACCATGATGGAATTCTCTCACAGCCGGTGAGAGTTCAGATTCCCGAGCGAGGGGCTCCTTTCTTTCTGTGTCCCCTTAACTTACTCTGTCTTCCTATCTTGTTTCCATTGTCCTTTTAAGTCACCCTGGTGTCCAGGAACAACAGGGTAAAAATCTTGGTGACAAGAGACCGAGGTCACACCCAAGCAGGACAGATCACCCCCAAGATGAGCTTTACCCACAATGGGAAGGCTTAATCTGAGGAGAGATTTTCTCCAGAAGTCAGACTTGTCCCTTTCCCTGATCATTAACAACGGACCTGATGACCCTGCGGGACCCGATCTGAGACAATGCCAGGCGGGAACACGTGTCAGGACCCCAAGTCCCAACTCCTAAAGTTCACCTGGGTTCCCTGAAGATCTACTGGCCTCAGGCTCTGCTCTGGCTGCCCTTCTGCCCTCTGGCTGCTGACAAGGTAACTCTGCCTTCACCACCACACCTTTCTTTAACTAGAGGATCAGGACAGGAGCCTGGGCCCAGTCTGCTGAGGAGGCAGAAGCTGGGCTTTTGGGCTGAAACTGTGGGTTACCCTGGGAGGTGAAAGACATACAAGGAATAAGAGCGGTAGCAATGCCGTGCAGACGCCCCCAAGTGTCCAAGTGCACGCCTGCCTGTCTGGACAGGAACCCCACAACCCCACGGAGGAGGCTGGTCTTACCTTTACCTATTACTGAAGGAATAGCACCCCCCGCTCCCGCTCACAGGGTAGTAAACAGTCCAGATGGAATTTTTATGATTTATGTATTTATTTATTTGCTTTTTTGAGACAGGATTTCTCTGTGTAACAGCCCTAGCTACCCTGCAACTAGGTCTATAGACCAGGCTGACTGCGAACTCACAGAGATTCACCTGCCTCTGCCTCCCCAGTGTTGGGATTAAAGGCGTGTGCCACCACCGCCCGGCTCCAGGTAGGATTTTAACATAAGCCAGAATCTGGCAAAGATTCCATGTGCATCTTGTCCAAGGCACACAACAAAAACTGACTAGGGAAGTTGAGGCTGTCAGCTAAAGTTCCGGTTGAGTTTTCTCTCCATGGCTGAAGCTTCTCATAGTTAAACAACTTGTTATTCTTTTTCTTCTTCTTCTTCTTCTTTTGGTTTTTCGAGACAGGGTTTCTCTGTAACTTTGGAGGCTGTCCTGGAACTAGTTCTTATAGACCAGGCTGGCCTCGAACTCAGAGATCCGCCTGCCTCCGCCTCATAGCTAAACAGCCTGCTTCTCTTTCCCACTCCAGGCACTTTTATACTGAGGGATTAATATCAGTAATATCTCTTGGAAATGGTTTATCTTTTAGTTGTTTTTTAAAAGATTTACAATTTCTTTTTTTTTTTTTATTGTGCCTCGAGCTCACAGAGATCCGCCTGCATCTGTCTCCCAAGTGCTGGGATTAAAGACTTTCAAGCTGCTTTCAGGACAAGGACACGGTGTTTTTTCTCTTGATCTGTTTGCTATTCTCTTTCCTCCCTGTTACTGAGTTGGGGCAGGAAGCCAATCCCTAGTCAGACAGGAGCCTTGCGGACACTCTGAAACAAACACGCTTGGGTCTGAAAAGGGGCCAGAGGTGCAACTCCACTCCCAAAACTAGCAGCTCAGAGTTTCCCAGTACAAGATATGTCACAGGATGCACTGCCACCCGACCAGAGAGGCTCAGGGTGGGGACTTTTATCTGGGCAGCGCTCTTCCACGCTGCTAACTTCCAGCCGGCCCCATCTCTCCAGGGTCACCCCTCTATCTGCAGAGATCAAGTACAAGCTCAGAGCTCGGGGGATTCTTACAGATTCTAGTCTCAAAGTGTGTCTCACCCAAGGAACAAAACGCTCCACAGACCCTTCCAGCTGAACAGAATTGCTCTGAATTGCAGGTGGCAAGTGTATGTCCTGAGGGCCACCTAGTGGTGGTACCCGAGTCCGGGTTCTGTAAACCTGGCTTGGACAAAGTCGCCTTACCTGGCCCGGACACATCCAAGATCGCCAAGGCTTGTAATTTCTGTGAAATCCCCAAGTTTCTGCCTGGATGTCCAGGAGGTGTTCTGGACGGAGGTCCAGACTTACCCCATCAGTGGGGCGTCCCCTTGAGAGAGTGGCCAGGTCTGGGGAGTCGGCATTCACTTTGGTGTGAGGCATAAAGGAGAGAGACGCTTAGAACGCTCTCTGAGAACATATTTGTTGGATAACTTAGAATATACTTGAAAAATACAATTCATCCTGCACTGAACTATGAGCAGAGCCACAACTCCTACAGAAACTGAATCTCTAATTTAAAAACTCACAGAAATGAAGTCTCCAATTCCAGATGGCTCCACTGGAGAATTTACCAAATGTTGAAAGAGGAGTTGGCCCAATCTCCACACAGTGTCTTTCAGAAAACAGAAGAGGAAGGGGGAACTCCCAAGCTGGTTTATAAAGCTAGCATGGCTCTGATAGTAGAGCCGGAGACAGCACAAAGATCCACAGCCAAAGCTCCCTGGTCTCCTCGGACTTTGAAAGTTAATAGGACGGGGCCTGGTTAGTACTTGGGTGGAGAGACCCATAGGTCAGCAGTCCGCTTGAATATGGACACAAGCATCCTTAACAAAAATATTACTAAATAAAATTCAGCAATGTGAAGAAACATATAAAATAAAAAACACACACAATAAAAGAGGGGAAAAAATCAAAAAACAAAAGCAACAAATAAAAACAATAAACAAAAAAAAAGAAAAAAGGACACAGTAGGTAAGAATACAGTAATCAATTCTGTAGTTAAAAATGAGCACACATGAATGCCAAACTATAAAATACAATATTGCTTGTAATAACACATCAAATTTAAATACTTAGCTATCAACCTATCAACACAGTCTGTGAGTTTTTTTATGCCCAGGCTGGTCTCAGGTCTCTTACGTAACTGAAGAAGACCTTGAACGTCTGATCCTCCAGCCGCCACTTCATGAGCGCTAAGACCACAACCAGTTTACAGGGTGCAGGGATCAAACCCAGGGATCTGTGTACACCAGGCAAGCAGCCCAGTTCCAGCCCTAGAGCGTATATACAGATCTCTTATGCTGACAACTATAAAATATTTATGAAAGGAACTCAAGAAGTTATAAATACATAAAGAGACACCTCGTACTTGTGATTGGCAGGTTCATCATAGTAAAGAGGTTGTTTCTGTGTGAAGCTGCCATCAAGAATGCTCAGCTAGGAATAAGATTATTCTAAACTTTATATGGAAAGGAAAATGAGCCGGAATAACTCAGATAACTTTGAAAAGAAGAAGAAAGCTCAGGAGAAATCTGTCTCCCCATTTCAAGAGTCATTACCAAGTCAAAGTTACCCAAAGTATGTAGGCTGGCAAAGGAAGAAACTTGGATATCAATGGGATGGGATAACAAATCCAGATGGGGCCCAAAAGTATTGAGGGAGGGGGTGTTTGTTTATTTGTTTGAGACAGGGTCCTGGCTGGCCTGGTACTCATCATATAGACTAGGCTGGCCTCTAACTCACAGAGATCTGCCTGCCTATCCCTCACATGCTGGGATTAAAGGTGAGCCCCACCTTTATTTTTGAGAGACACAAAGGTAACTCATTAGAGGAAAGAAAATCTTGACAATAGATTGCCCTGGCTCAGCTGAATATCCACCGGCACCAAGCAACAACCCCAAACCACGCATCTCATCCAAAACTACATCACCCCCAAAGTACCATCTATAAAAAAAGAAAATCTGATAAACTTGACTTATCAAAACGAAGTGTTAGTTTTGCAAAAGATCCCGCTAAGAGATTGAAAAGAGAGCGACAACAGAAAGTATCTGTAAGCCACATCCCCAACCAAGAGCCGTTGTCTCCGTTCGTAAAGAAAAACTTGTTCAGCTTCTCTGATAGTTGGGAAGAAACAGCAAGGCGGGAGAATAATGAAAAACCACTCGATACCTGTCCTATTAGTGGTAGGTCTCAGAGAGCCAGGACAAATGCCAACCGAGCTGCCTACTGACTTACTAACATAGCAAGGCGGCTCTGGCCTCCAGCTTCTCCCAGCGTGGCAAGTATCTGTTGTGGGGTCCTGGTTCCTTTCATCACTTCCTATTCTCTCCCCTCCCTAAACCTCTCCAGCCCCTGAGCTGGGCTTCTGATTCCTGTATAACAGCCATTTTGGCTCAGTGATCTCTTGGCTCCCTCTCGGTTCTCTTCGCTCTCTTGGTCTTTTTTCTGTCTCCCTCTCTCTTCTCTCTCTCCTCTCATAGCCTGGTCCATTCTGCTGGCCATGTGCCGTCCGGACTCCTCCAGATGCCTCTGGCTGTGTTCTCCCTCAACTGTACTGAGGCTAGACAAAGACTTCCCACTGTAATACACCCCATCCTTTCAGCCCCTGGGTTAACAAGCCGGTTGTATTTTGCCGGGGCAAGAGGGGCATCTGGGACTTTAGGTGCTAAATCCAGGAAAGTCCCTGGCAAATCAGACATAGTTCGCTCTGCCGGAGGCTCTCGGCTGCATCATCTCTGCTCCCTCCCCGGTTCCCTGGTAGAGGGTAACCTGAAGGGCACCGCTGTGTTTTACATCATAGCTGTAATGTCAGCCTTGACTGTTAGATGCTCAGAAAGGATGCGGAGACAGAAGGAACGAATGGAGACGGCACACCAGGAGCTGGCCCTGGGCATGACTGCCCTACACATCATCCATAAGCCAAGCTGGCAGAGCCCAGATGTGAATAGGATGGTTCTGAGCGTGGTCAGCCTCGATTCAAATCCCAATTGTGTGGGTTGCCAGCTGTGTGACCTGGGACAGCTGTTTTGATGTTTCCCACCTCAGTGTCCTCACCTGTACTGTTCTCCCCAGCTCTCCACCTGGGACACAGTAGCAGAACGAGAACACACTGGATACAAATCCAAACTCATCCTCATCACCATCCTTTGTTTTTAAATGACTTATTATTTCTATTTTATGTGCGTTAGTGTTTTGTCTGCATGTAGGTCTGTGTGAGGGAGTCAAATCACTTGGAGCTGGATTACAGACAGTTGTGAGCTGCCATGTGGGTGCTGGGAATTGAACCCAAGATTACTGGAGGAGCAGCCCATGCTCTTAACCACTGAGCCATCTCTCCAGCCCCCATCACCACCCTTTCTAGGGAGTTAACAAAACACCCCCTTTGTCTGCAGACCCACTGAGGTACACAGATTAATTTACTCTGCTTCAGGTACTCAACAGCCTGAAACACACACAAACACACAAGTGTGTATACACCACACACAGCATTTACCCACACAACACATCCATAGCGCACACGTGCACACGCACGCACACTCACACAGCACAGCAATGAAATTAGAAAAAATAAATAAACCAGGCTGTTATCCCAAATGCTTGCAGTGTGGGTTTCTGGAGGAGAGGACCTGCAAGGGACACTGGCTTCGGGAGGCTGTTGTTTGTATTTTTGGTTGTGCCTAGCCTTTAACGGCTGAGCCATCTCTCCAGCCCAGCTTAGGGGAACAGAGGAGGTGGGTACAGGGTAAAGACAAAGTCCCCTGCTCTGAAGGAAACTGGATCTGTGTCTGAGTCTTGACCTTTGACAGGTTGGGCGACCCAGTCATTGTCCTTTTGCGGCCTCAGTTTTTTTCAGTTTTTTCCTAGGTAAGGAGCACACAGGAGCCGGAGCAGCAGAGATGACAAAGGACGCAGTCTCAGGGATGTTGAGACTGTCCCTGCCTGGTGCTGAAGACCAGACTACCACAGCTTTCCCTGCCATGCCAGCGTGGATCAAGGCAATGCGGAGAGCCAATACCCAGAATCCACTGGGCCACCAAAGCCACCGCAGAAGACCCAGGGATTCGGAGGGAAAGTTAGCCAACAAGAGCTACAATGAGTGCTTTTCTCACTGGCCCCAAATGGTTTGTCTGCCACGGTGGCCTGGGTACTCTGCTTCTTCGTTACCTATGTGAGTGGAGCAAGGGCCCAGTCAGCCCCGCTGGGACCTCCCAGGAGATCTGTTTTTGTGTGGCAAAGAGAGGCCTAGACAAATCCAGGGGCAACCAACCAAGGTCCAGGTAGGACGCCCACAGCTCCCACAGAAAGCCAATGTCTACTCCAGGACAGCGGCCTCCTGGAAGGGGCCATGTGAGACTAGGCAGAGGGCGCTGGGGCGGAGGAGGCAGCAGGTCTGTGCGGACAGAACAGCGTCTTAGAGAGGCAACCGCACAGCCCCATGCTCCACAGTCCCCACAGGCCAGGGGAAGCACACAAAACCCTGGCTGTTAGTCAAGGCTTGGCAGAGAGGAAGTGGGAAGGAACAGGGTGGGAAACAGAACCCCCCAGAGCTGCCTAGGGCCCACAGTTTACGGCTTCACCCACAGACTCCAGCAACCAGCCTGCCAGGGCCACGCCGCACTGAGGGTCCTTTCTGAGCGCAGCTCATGTTTGCCAATAATAACTGCCAAGTCAGAGACGCTTTCCTCTCAGAGGTGGGGAGATGGAAAGTTCCAGAAAGCCCCTATGTAATGGGGCCTTTCACAGCTCACCCATCGGACCCCAGAAAACAGTGAACAACTGGACAGCCACAGGGTCCCCTTCAAGAGAGCCTGCAGCTCTCCGGAGCGATGTGTGTTCATGCGCCGGTGTGGCTCATAAACGGTGACTAAGGAGAACCATCCCTGTGGGTACTGTCATGGCCTGAAAGGTCCCCCCCCCCGAAACTCAGGTAGGGGAAATGACTCAGCAGGAAAGACTTGCATGCAGGCGTGAGGATGAGGTCCCCAGAACCCACTAAAAGCCAGGCACACGTGGCAGTGCATGCCCGAGATCCCAGAATTCCCGTGATGTGAGGCTGAGGCAGGGGAGTTTCAGGAAACACAAGGGCAGGCTAACTGGTGTTCGTGGTGGCAACTCACAAGAAACCCTGTAGTCAAACAAGGTGGGAGGTGAGGATCAACACCTGAGGTTGTCCTATGACCGCCACACGTGTGCTACGGTGCACATGCATCCTGCATGTGTGGACCAAATTCCTACACATACAATATGTGTATATACATATATGCATATACTCAGTTCTATAGTATATATACATACATATATTTAAAGGGGGAAGTAAAGTGGCATGTGTGGGACCTTTACATTTTTATTAATTAGTGTGTGCAGAGGAGAAGGGACAAGTGTGTGAAGGTCAGAGGACAGTTTGAGGGAGGCTTGGTGGCAGATGTATTTACCAGCTGAGCCATCTTTGCCCAAGCCTTGGTAGGACCTTTGAGAGAAGGCTGGGGAGAGGTGGCGAGGATTCGAGCCTCAGACACAAGCCACCCAATCATGGACTAGTGGATTAGTGGCTCTGTGACTTTGCTCATTTAAGGGTCTGTCCTTCTGAAACATGCTGGTTGGAGGCTGGAGAGATGGCTCAGAGGTTAAGAGCACTGACTGATCTTCCAGAGGTCCTGAGTTCAATTCCCAGCAACCACATGGTGACTCACAACCATTTTTAATGAGATATGGTGTCCTCTTCTGGCCTGCAGGCAGGCAGAACACTGTATAAATAATAAATAAATCAGGTAGGTCCTAACTGTTGCTCCCAGGGCAGACACCAGGGGGCAGGCCACCCATCTCTTGGGCTCAGGAGACACCAGTCCCACAGATGCTTGAAGTGAGCTCCTGCAGGTGACTGAGCGCCTCCTAGGTTACCCTGCACAGGGCTTCCCTCCCATGGCCTCTCAGGTGTACATGAAGGCTTCAGTCTCCTGAGTGTGTGCATTTCTGAACTGCCATCTTCCAGCACCCCAAACACAG
The DNA here is from genome assembly GCF_950005125.1 of Chionomys nivalis. Classification (NCBI taxonomy): domain Eukaryota; kingdom Metazoa; phylum Chordata; class Mammalia; order Rodentia; family Cricetidae; genus Chionomys; species Chionomys nivalis. The sequence goes on from NC_080110.1 coordinate 3,204,202, forward strand.
CCCCACAACAAAAAGCTCATCTACGAGTGGATGGGAACCGGATCCATCTGACTCAAAAGGCTGAGATCCTACTATGGCAGCATTTAAAAAATCAGGCCGTTGCAATTCTTTATGTTGGGTTTGCGCCATCACCTTCTGAAGCTTTTTAAAAAGTTGAAGGCTTCGGCAAGTGCTGGGCCTTTTGATCACGACACTTAGTAGTTGAGACGACACAGCTGTCACTATCTTAGCAACACTAACCGTGCTCAGAGATGACCTGCTTTCCCACCTCCTCCCTGGCGGCCCCCGCTGAGCCCTCCCAGACCTTGAGGATTGAAGGGCTGGGCACACAGCTGCCCGTGCCGTGCCGGGTTGTTCTGTTTGATCAGAATGAAGACTGCGAGAGGATGTTGGAAGGATGACACACAGGCAACAGAAATCGGAGAGAGATGCAGAAAAATCGAAACAGGACAGTTGCCATGGGAACAAGAGAAAGGAGCAACACGATCTATGATATGTCACTGTGTGCTTTTTCAGTCCAGGGAAAGTGTGAAATTCCTAGATGAGCTTGGGATCGCTGTGAGCGCTGGTTGGCTGGAAGCACGGGCAAGTTCAGGCATCTGAGAAGACAGACAGGAGAGGATGAGACCCAGATGCTGGCTGGTACAGCGCTTTGCTCTTTCAGCTTCCAGCTCGTTACTGAACAAAAGGTGATCCGTTTGCTAGCTTGTCAGGTACGAGCTCACATTTTACAGATGAGGGACCTGAGGCAGAATGGAGCTGAGGCTGTCTACCAGGAGGGAGAGCTGGGAGTCAGACCTAGGTCAGGACTGCAGATGAGGGACCTGAGGCAGAATGGAGCTGAGGCTGTCTACCAGGAGGGAGAGCTGGGAGTCAAACCTAGGTCAGGACTGCAGCAGGAATTCCATGTACCCGAAGCCAGCTGGGATAAAAGGCTACCAAAACCAACTTGGGGGAAGAGAGGGTTTATTTCAATTTACACTTCCAGGTAGCAGTCCATCACTGAGGGAAGTCAGGACAGGGACCCTAGAGGAACGCTGGTTACTGACTTGCTGACTTCGTCTGGTTCAAGGGCCATCAGCCCGGAGATAGCACCCACAGTGGGTTGGGCCTCTCCACATCAACCATCTGTCAGAGCAATGCCCCACTGACATGCCCACAGGCCAGTCTGATCTGGACAGGTCAACTGTTCTCTAGTTTGTGTGCAGTTGACAATAAGAACTAAGCAGCCAATATCCAGGGAGGGCGGGGGTGGCAGGAGGAGGTGGCTCTCATGCCCAGGCAGCTGTGAGCACCTCCCTGTGTCCCAGAGCCTCAGGTCAGGCTCCTGCTCTCCCAGGCTACTTCCCTGCCTTCACCACCCTCCTGTCCCACCACCTTTTACCTCAAATGCCAGCTATGCCCCCGCTTGTCTGCCTGGGACACTGTCCTCGTCTCTGTCCGTCACTACTAACACGGTCCCCGGGCAACCTCTTGGGGCTCTATTCTCTCAGAGCCACTATGGTTCTTAGCAGTGTTTCTTCTTCCTGTGCTCCTGCCCTGGAGGCCTTTCCACCTGTGAACACCCCTCCTGGCTGAGGTTCTGATCCTCATCGCCCCTCGACTCTCTCTTTCCTCAACTCCTGGCTTGCATCTGCTTGGCACCCCTGCTCACACTGAAACCCAGCCAAGGCTGCCCATAGACCTGCCATGCCTCCTGCAGCTCTCCAAAATGGTACCTCCACCCTCTAACCCCTGGCTCTTCAGATGCCAGCGCATGTAGCCACCCTTGGTCCGTTTCCTGAACCAACACAACACCCAATCTTTTTGTTTCGTTTTGGTTTTCTGAGACAGTCTCACCAGCTGGCCTGGAACTCCATGAGTGAACCAAGCAGGCCTCAAATTCACTCACAAGAGGCTGACCTGCCTCGGCCTCTGCGATGCGGGAAGCGGAAGCACGCACCGCCACACCTGATGTCAATACCCAATCCTGTCAGCTCTGCTCTCAGGTGATGAGGATGACTGACTCTCCACAGCCAGACAGGGGTCAGCAGCCCCGCCCCACCCCCACCCTTGGGGGAGGTCAAATCTATTCTCAAGAGCTCAATGCGGAGCCCTCAATGCGGAGCCTCAAGGACTGCAGAACCTCAAGGACTGTGTGGGGGCCTCAAGGACTGTGTGGGGGCCCATCCACACTGGTGAGAGGAATCCTACTGAATCTAATTCAGTGTACACACACACACACACACACACACAAGTGCACGCGTTTTGCTCTCTGGTAAGGTTATTCACCATACTCACGACCGTGGAAAGTACAGCGGGTTCCTGACCCCGTTTTCCTCTGCGGCCACCTCCCATGGGTCCTGATCCAAGCTGCACCTACCTGCCAAGCCAGTTACGCCAACTTCCAGAGTGCAGGGCCTTTGCTGGAGGCTTGGAGGTGAAAGACTGGAGAAGGGTGATCTACCAACTCCACGCAGTCACTTAAACAATGCCGTGAACCCCGAGAGGAGACGTTGGAGGCTGGAGCAATACAGAGTGACCTTTTAGGGAAGCCAGCAGTGTATTTGGAGACAGAGAGTGGATGGTAAGCCCAGTTGGCAGAATTGGGCCTAACTGCATGCCTGAGAGCTCAAGGGTGGTTTAGGAGCAAGGTCTACTTCGGTTCGGGAGATGGCAGGGTAGAGCGCCTCAGAGTACAGGTGGCTGTGAGATTGCATGACCACGGATTGATGCGCAGCCCCGGATGCCCGCCTGTCAGAGATGCAGTGTGGGAAGGGGACTGAGGCTGGGTTTTGGTGCCACAGGCCTGTCCTCCGTAGCTTGGTGTACCACAAACTGACGACGAAAATCCTGAAAGAAGTGACTCACACCTCCGGTCAGGTGCTGCGGATCAAGCCATCCAATCATCGTTCTCTCGGGGCTGCGGCATGGAAGCCAGCCAGCATGTCTACCCGTGTCTGGCACACGCTTCAGGGCACGCATGAAGCTATTACTGACAACAGCCTACAGTTGTTCACGGTGAAAAGCAAATACGTTTCAGGAAGATACTTGCTAAGAACTAACCCCAAATGGGGGCTGCTTCTGCGTAATACCCGGTGCTAAGGACACGGTGCGCGGAGCAAAGAATCTGTGACATCACTGGCAAACACGTCACTGAAACCAGAGACTGCATGTCCAGGGCAGGGAATGTGAGCTGGGTGACAAGAAGACATTAGAGGCACCGGCTCTCCCGGTGTGATTCGATGGTGTGGATAGCTTTGCCTCCTGCAAGACCAGGGTGGACAGGCCAGTCAGAACCAGAAGAGGTAACTGAAGGACCAGCACCCTATAGGGAGACCTCAGTTGAGAGCCCAGGCAATAGCATAGCACCAGAGGCTTAGTACAAATGTCAACCTTCTACACAAAGCCGTGGGCCTGCTCGGCTCCCCACAGCGTCAGAAGCCCGACCATCACTCAATAAGAAGGCACACAGTAACACCTTTTACTCGTTCACATTTTTTTTTCCCCAGAAAATTTGTAACAAAAATACATGGAATTGGAATCTGAGTTACAGTACATTGTGCGATTACAGAACATAAACAAGAAGACCATTCCTTCTCGTGGGGAGAAACATTCCGTTCCACTAAGAGAATCACAACATGATTAGGAACAGTTAACCCTACACTGTGGTTCTAGTCTGAGACTGGCAGACTTGGGAGAAAACATGTTTAAAAATAAATAAATAAAACTGAACAGAATCAACTCCCCTTGGGTCCCCTATCCTCGCTCCTCTTCCTATCGTCTTCATGTGAGCTGATGGGATGAGGACGTGCGGGAGCCTTGTGGGGCCGGGAAGGTGCTGCTGGCTGAACGCTAGGCAAGCACACATTCCCTGAGGCGGCCCAGAGTGTGCTGGGTAACACCACTCAGTACTGCAGGTAGAGACGGGTGAGGGGGGAGGGCAAGAAAAGGAGCTACAGGACCAGGGCCGGCGGCCTGATGGCTGTTTATAGTGGGAAAGACGGTGTGAACACAGCCCTCAGACTGCGTGTTCACGGTCACATAACCCAGGAGCTAAAATCACGCTGTAAAAACACCAGCGGTGGTGCTGCCAGAGTCCCACTGGGTTCAAGAGAAAAAGGAAAAACCAGTTGGTTTTTCAATGAAAATCCTTCACATCCACCTGTGTTCGATAATAATAATAACATGTTATGAACAGCTTCCTCACAAAAGTAATTACGTCAGAAGATTTATGTGCTGTGTCTGGAAAGAGCTGCTTGCCTACAAATGTAGTTCTCAGGGGACAGAAGCTAAAAACCAAATCCACCTCCCAGAAACCCAAAGTTTAAAGTAGATTAAGCGTTCCCCACTGCAGACAATCTCAGTTGGTTCAGACCAACGGACAATAAACTGTATCGAGAAAGACGTTTGTTGTCCGACATCCTGTGCTCGCAAAAATCTACCCTACGGCGAGGGCCGCACAACAGAACTGAGAAGTCCGGCCAAGTCGCCACCTCCCTTCCTAAGCGGCTTCAGCGGTGTGCGCACCGGGGAAACTTGCACAAAGTGGACCGCGGTCTCTCTGGTTTGGGACATAAGCCTTACCAAAACAGATGATGCTACACGGGTCAGCAAAACCATCAGTGTATTTTAGTCACAGGACAAGTGCTCTTCCTGGGACAAACGTGTGTGGCTCCCGTAAGCCAGTTCATCCCACTTCTACACACTAAGACTGTGTGTGGCTAGTCCAGCCACGCCGTGCTATTAGACAAAACTGATTGCTAACATTCTCTATCTATAGTGTCATTGACCCCATGGGGAAAAAAATGAATACTAGAATCGACATAAGACAGCGTGAGAAGGAGATTACACAACCTAAGGGAAGGTCGAGTTGGACAGGTCCGACAGCTGATCCGTCACTGCCCACCGCGAGGGCTTGAGGCTGGTGACTTCATGGACGCATCTCCTGATGCGCTGCCGAAATGTCTGTCTGAGTCCGTCAAGGTGACCCCAGTGTGATGCTGCCACCTCCTACCTGCCACCTCCTACCCACGAGATCCCAGGGATCTGGTGGCCGTAGGACAGCACCTTGGATAGGTGCCGGGAGCCCAGGAGTCTTCCTGAACTTCACCTGGATGTGGGCAAGGGAACAAGGCGGTGTGGTCTGTAGTCCTGCGGCAGCATCCACACCAGGGCTTAACCTCAGCAGCCGGTCTGGAGGATGTCTCCCCCAGAACGCTTCGTCACCGACAACGTGGTGAATATCTGCAGCAAAGACCAGGAAAGAGGAAGAAATTTCAAACCTCTGGGCAAAGGAGCCCACACGCAGCACTCGTGCATCACAACTTAGGTGGCGGTGAAATGAACAGGACAGTGAGTCCGACATGGACGTCCTCTAGTGCTCCAGGACAAAGGAGGAGCTGCATTAAAATGAGCCGCTTCATACGTGTGCAACAAGCTAGTGGTTAGGAGGGACTCCCTACCCTTCTTCTTACACACTGGAGAGCTAACCCCAGCTCATACAGATCAAAGCCATGGAAGGAACGCAGGCTACGGAAGGGAGAGCTGGGCGAGGACTCAGCTACCCGACTGTCGAGTCTCTTGCTGGTGTCACCCCCCCTTTCCTCTTGTCCCCACAGCAGCGCTCCCGTGTCCTGGTCCTGTTCTGTAGCTATCTGCCCACAGCTGAGCTGCAGCGAGACCCTGCAGACCCAGGTCACCTTACAGACTGCCCCGCCTTTATGCACGAACATTACAATAGCCAGAAAGCTCTGCTGAGTTCCACCTTAGCTTCTGTTGTCAGTATTCGGTGCTGATTCTGGGAGCAGCTCCTTGTGGGTACACGGATACAGGCAATCTCCTGAACTGGACCCCCCCCCCCGCCCGACCCGCCAATGACTTTACTGTAAGCATAGTGTGCCCACGGCTGAATTCTTCCCAGCTCCTCTCAAGCAAAAAAAGTCTGTCTCACGCCACCCTCTTTTCTTGTGAAGTCCTCGGGGTTCAATCACCAGGCCGGCCCCTATTGACTCTGCTCACAAAAATTATACACTAACGGCATGGTAGGCTCTTCCTGCCCTCTCACTATTTCAGACGTCAGCACAAGCAGAGGGGCCTTTAAACCATGACCAACAGGCTCCACTGCCCCTGCCCAGCAGACCCCCCTTTAAACCGAAGACCAAAGCGCATTTAGAAGGGTCTGGGGGAAGCCGACTTGGACTGCGTATACCTCGCTAGCATATTCTGGAACATAATTTCCTGCCAAATACCTTCACTGGTTCTCAAACACTAACTTACTTATTGACCCATTTATCTGAGACAGGACCTCAATGTCACCCAGACTTATTTGAAGCTCAGAGCAGTTCTCCTGCCGGCATTCTGAATACCACGACTCACAGATGAACCATTACTTAGTACAAGGAGAAAAAAGCAAGAAATCAAGGCCGTCCTAACACACATGGACCAAAGCAGCGGGAATCAGTCAAGCAGCCTATGTACAAAAGGGGGTTCCTACTCCTGAAAAGCCCTTGCTCTGACTTAACCTTCGGGCAGAGACACGGCCATTTCATACAAACCAGCAGCGGTGCGCGAATTCACGCTTGAGAGACCAACTCCTAAAATATGACTAATTCACATTCAAAGCCAAGGGATTGTAATAGGGAATTCATCTTTGTTAGCAAGAATATAAAATCCCTGAAGTAGGCAATCCCTTTTGTAACGACAGAAAAAGGTCCATTCGCACCGAATTCTGCAAGGCTCATTAGCACCCTTACATTCGATGCTGACACTCTGTGAGCCAGCCCAACTGTTTCTGAAAAGGAACACAATTCCTTTGTTTAAAAAATGTGCGTTATGGATGAGGACAGGGACAATGTGTGATAATGAAAATAGCTGTTAGGATACAGCACTGTGTACAATGTAAGACGCCATCAGAAGAGCGCTTCCCGCTACGGGGTAGAAGAATGAACAAGAGAATCCATTTCCACACTCTTGGCTCCCGACACCTGCAAGTTTAAATTTGTTTCTTGGGGTGTAGAGAGATGGCAGCAGGCTATTCATTTAGCGCTCTCCTGCATGGCAGTCAATGGCCTGGGTGCTGTGGCCACTTCACAACAGTTCACGCCAGCTCAGGACCGGCCTCTAATTTGCCATCACGTCTATCTGTCTGTGGACTGACATTCGTGAGATTCAATAAAACGCATTAGGAAAATGAAATCTTAAAAGACATGTAAATTAGCGCTCATTTTGTATTATTAAACTGTCAGATGGCTCCAGTTTCTGAACCCTTCTCTTTATTTCCATCCCTTTCTCTCAGGGGCATAGCAACCATCCCGGGGACTACACGGGGCCACTCTGGACACCAAGTGTCCATAGCAACCATCCCGGGGACCACACAGGGCCACACCCTGGACACCAAGTGTCTGGACACTGCCTCAGCTACCTGAAGCAGCTCAGCCTTCAGCAGAGACATGCCTTTGAGAGGCAAACTTCACTTTTCTAGATCAAACCCTTTCCCATAAAAAAAGATTTCTGCAGTCGGAAAGCCTTTGATTTGTTAAAATTCTAATTTCTAGTCAAACAGAGATCACAGGCAAGGATGATACACCAACAAACAAGACCTTCCAGGGAAGCTGCTCCTTCTATGTGGGAAGGACCCTAGGGAGAGTGGCCACCGACTCAGCGGGCGCAGTGGCAAATGATAGGGTCTAGATGCTTTGCCACGGCTCATGCCCCAACTCTGCTGTGCCCGTCTGGAGAACAGGTCAGTAGTTGATGTTTGCCGTGAGTCCGGAGCAGGACACATTCCTAATGACAGAAGCTCTGTGTTTTCCTGTGTCTGTATTCTGGTTTGTTTTAAAGATGGGGTCTTTAGCCTATGTGGTGCATAAACTCACGATGTAGCTGAGAATGACTGAACTTCTGATTCTCCGGCTTCTACCTAAGGACTAGGATTGCAGGTGTGTGCTGCCAGGCCCAGGTAAATGCTGGGACTGAACCAATGGCCTTGTGCATGCTGAGGTGAGCACTCTACCCGTTACACCCAAACCTTCTGTGTGTATTGTGTTTGTGCACATGCGTGGTATGCGCATGCACACTTGTGTGGAGGCCAGAAGTCAACTTCAGGTTGCTTCCCACCTTCTATTTTTAGACAGTCTCTCACTGAACCCGCTGCCAGGATCCACCTGCTTCCACTCCCTGAGCCTTTGACAAGCCCCCACCCCCGTCCTGGGGTCACAGAGGCAGGCCACCACACCAGAGTGCTCAGGTCCACTTTTGAGCAAAAGGCACTTGACCCACTGAGCCATTTCCTTGACCCCACTCTTTCCGTGTCTTTTCGAAACTGGCTTTCATATGTTCAAAGAGTTCAGGTGTCCAAGCACAACTGGAAACAGAAACCAACCAGTCATGAACTGCAGATATAACCACTAGGAATGCACAAACACAGGCCTCCTACGTGCGAGCACACGCGCACACACACACACACGAGCGTAGCATGCGGCTGTTGTACACACAAACACCACCATTATCAGCCCACACCTAAACCACTAAGTCCTTCACTTAACGCTCAGCTTATAAACCCTATACGGCAACAGCATTCAAGCCTGGATAATCGGGGACAGTGAGGGAACACTGACACCCAGAGGCCAGGACCAGGAAGTTTCCAGTCTTCCTATTATTGGCTCAGTGTTTCTAAGCTCAGAGGCCCACACCATCTTCTTCAGCTTCAAGGCTTTTCCAGACAACTAACTAGACTGAAAATAATCACCATGGGAAAACTTTAGGGCATTATCGTAATAAAAGTCGTGAGGGGTTTTGTTATTGTTTTTTCTTCCTTTGAGACAGGATCTCACTATGTAGCCCTGGTTGGCCTGGAGCTTGCTATGTAGACCAGGCTAGCCTTCAACTCACACAGATCTGTCTCTGAGTCTTCACATACTGTAATTAAGGGGTATGCCGCCATGACCATTAGTAAACAAAAGATCTAGGGCCGCTTCTCTAAGTATTCTCAGCAATTTTTTTTTCTGCAGTCTCTGATCTAAACTAGCAGCTGTAAATATCAAAGAAGGGGAAACCCCAGTCTAGAAGGTGAGCCTTCTGTTGAGGCAGTATCAACAGGAGGAAAGGGGAACCCCAGTCTAGAAGGTGAGTCTTCTGTATCAATCACGGCCACACGGTCAGGTACAGAAGCAGATGAAGGAGCTGAAGAACACCAGCGAGCCGAGGTCTGCCGCTCTGAGTGGCAAATGTGGGCATTTTTCCGGAGCTGGGAAGCATGCGGGACTCACCTCCGCACAGACGGGATGGATTCCAATAGTGCTGTCCAGCTGCTGCTTCGTCATCCCACACTTGAGTGCAGCTGCGAAGCCCTGTGTCACTTCCCCAGCGTTTGGACCCAGCACGTGAAAGCCCACGACACGTTCCTAAGATAAGAGAATAAAGCGACATGGTTGAGCTGGTCTCTCTTCTCTCCCATAGCCTTTAATCCCAGCACTCGGGAGGCAGAGGCAGGTGAATCTCTGTGAGTTCGAGACCAGCCTGGTCTACAAGAGCTAGTTCCAGGACAGGCTCCAAAACCACAGAGAAACCCTGTCTCAAAAAAACAAAACAAACAAAAAAAAGAAACAGGCAAAGGTTCCTCTGCTGCCAGTCCTGCTAATATGTTCTACACCACTGGAGGCTTGGGGTGTGGCTAAGGAACACCCATGTGCTGTAGTCTTAAAGACATTTAAAACATACCAGGTTTATTTATCCTTATGCAGGAAACATGACAATACAATCAGGCTTTTGTCTGTGCGGTGACAGATGAACCCAGAGCTGTTAGCATGCTAAACAAGCATTCTACCACGGAGTTATATCTCCTGTTGTTTCAAAAAACAACATCGAAAGTAAAAGGACCAGGCTCCATTTCCTGAAGGTGACTCCTAATTAAATCACAAAACATTGTGTAAAGTTTATATGTGTGCAGAGACACACAAGTAAAAACTCAACAGTCATGAGAGGCTCCCACTCCAGACAGGGTATGAAGGAATCTAGTAAAAGTAGGCCAGCAGGGACTGAGGCCCACTGGCATGACTGCTACGCAGGCTGGAACCTAAGAGCCCTGCCATTAGCTACGGAAACGACTGGACTCAGTTTCCTCATCCATGGAATGGACAGAAGGAGCAGGAATCATCACTAGCCACTGGCGTGCTAACCAATCAGCACGCATTAACACAGGTCCCGAGGTGCACGGGTACATGCTCAGGAAATGGACCTGCAGCACACGGCAGGCGTGGTGCTGATCTCTTACACTGCAGGACGCTGGTGCTCACTGGCCTGTGTGTAAGTTCTGAACAGTTCACATGTGGAACACTAAGTGCCAATCAAAGCCAGGGCCACCCAGTCACTGAGAAGTCAGGTGACACAAACATACCTCACGCTTGAGCAGAACTTACGTCCAAGAGACAGAGAAAACGACAAAACTGTCCCTTAAATCCACAGCATAAGTTCATTAGGGGGTCACTCTAAAGTGTTCTTTGCTAACTGACTTTTGCATCCAAGGCAATGCCCTGAAACTCTGGGTTCTGAAAAAAAATTCTGTAACTGTCTCATCTACAACAGTAGTTTTCAAACAGAGTATGTGTCTTTGCTACAGGCAAACCCTAAGATAACTTTTCAATAAACAAGTTCCCCGGGTGTGGAGCACGGGGTCTGGTTTTATTCATGTTTTTCCGACGGGATGTTTAAGATAGACATCAGTTTCTGATGCAGTATTTAAAGAGAGTATGTGTTCTGAGACATCATATGAAGTGTAACTCTTACTGTGCCGTGACAGGAAGAAAGCTTGGGAAACACGGGTCTGGAATAACCAGGGCAGGCGGAGGAACCTGCCTACGGCTCAGGCACCTCTGTAGGAGCAGACGTGGCTGAGGGTCTGAGGAGCGGCATGCCTGGGTCTGGGTCTGCTTTTGCTGTCACTTTTTGAGGTAGCGGAGGATTTCATGCTCTTCACTCAATACAGAAAAGCTCCAAGTGTCCTTGACTTCCCTCCCTCCAGTGTGCTCTGACTGCCCACGGACAGGAGGGCCGAGACCCTGGCCACAAATGACACATCTCCTGGTCAAAACCGAGCAGTGTCAAAAGCTAAACATCACCATGAGATCACCACCACAATTACACCGTCTCTGAGGTCACAGGTCACCACTGCACTTACGTTGTCTTTAAGATTACAGATTATCTTTGCGTAGCACCTGTTGTTGTCTCGGGAAGGAACCGTCCACTCCAACGGCCAAAAGAAACTGTGGTAAACCTGGGAAGACACAGCACAGTTTGGACGTTACCTTCGGTAGGCTGCTGTCAAATCCTGGGTGTGGAACCGCTTCAGTAATTAGCGCTCTGTTAAACAACACAACTTAACTCTGTTAAACAAATAACTTGAAATTCTGTTGTCAAAGCCCCTTTGACTGATCTTGCTTATTTCAACATGACTTGTCAACCTTAAGTAATGTGACAAAAAGACCAAGAAAAAATGAAGAAAGAAGTCATGTGATTACTGTCTTACATAAGAATACAAGCCAGGTGGGGTGGCGCACACCTTTAATCTCGGAGCTTGGGAAGCAGAAGCAGGCGGATCTCTGTGAGTTCAAGGCCAGCCTGGCCTAAGTAGGAAGTTCTGTGTATTAATGTCCTCCACCCCCCCACCAAAAAAAAAGAAGGAAAAAAAGGAAGAATACGAAGTGACCGCCTTGTTAGTGGTTCTCAACCTGTGGGTCTTGAACCCTTTGGAGGTCGAATGACCCTTTCACAGGGGTGACCTACCACCGTGAAAAACAGATATTTGTGTTTCAATTCATAACACTAGCAACGTTATAGTTATGAAATAGCAATGAAAATAATTTTATGGTTGGGGATCACCACCCCCTAAGGAACTGTAAAACAGGGTCACAGCGTCAGGAGGGTGGAGAACCACTGGGGGAGGCTCAACTGTAAATAAACGTTTGTACAGGTCTGTGTGCCCAGGAGGAAGCCAGAGAAGGAATGCCACCAGGAATCCTCTCATCACTCTGCCTTATTCCCTTGACCCTGGAGCACAAGGCTGTTTGGGGAGGCTGGTGACCAGCATTCTTCCCGCCCCCCCCCCAATGTGGGGTTTATGTGAGGGCTGAGGTTTGAACTCGCTCTGATGCTTGCACAGAAACATTCTTACATTATTTAGATCCAAAACTTTTTTTGATAGGCAACGTATCCTCAAATAATAATCAGAAATGGACCGTGGGCTCTAGGCATGTTCACAGATGCCCAGCAGTACGAGCGGCACTGGTGGTCCAACAGAGGACCAGGGTTCAACTCCCACCCTCTACCTGGCAGCTCACAACCCCCTGTAACTCTTGTTCCAAGGGATCTGATGCCTTCTGGCCTCCAAGGACGCACATGTGGTGAGAGACACATGCAGGCCAAACACCCACATGTGGGACAAAAAATAAATCTTTAAAAATTAAAGTAAAGAAATAATAAACATGCTCACTGATCTATTTATAATTGTAGTTTTCTGTACATTTGAAACCACGTTGAATGTTCGAAGCAAGTAACATGAGAAGAAGGGAAGGAAAACTCACTTCAATGTTTTCTTCCCCGAATTTCTCGATAGCTTTCTCTTCAGGCAGGCCACAGCAGCCGTACTCCAGAGGAGTGAAGACAGTTGTTGGGACGTTTTCATAGTCACACTGTTCCAAATGGAGAAAAAACGGAGACGTGAGATGATGTGGGGGTCCTTCTGTATATGTGCTGCTTTTATTGGTTAATGAATAAGGAAACTGCTTTGGGCCTATAGCAGGGCAGAACAGTGCCAGGCAGGGAAAACTAAATTGAATGTTGGGAGAAAGAAGGCGGAGTCAGGGAGATGCCATATAGGGGAAGCGAGCTGCTAGCTGGAACCTTGCCGGTAGGCCACGAGCCTCGTGGTAAAATATAAAATAATGGAAATGGTTAATACTGATGTAAGAGTTGGCTAGCAATATGCTTAAGTGATTGGCCAAGCAGTGATTGAATTAAGAACATTGTCTTGGTGGGTGACGGCACAAAACTCACTTTGACCGTGGAGCCTCCATACAGCCTCTGAGCGAGCAGCCTCCCCGCCTGGATGGCCACTGGAGTCAGCTCCAGCTTCCCCTCCAGAATGTCACCAATAGCATAGATGTAAGGCACATTGGTCTGCTCTTCATCCGTGACAGGTATCTTTCCGGTCCTGCAACCATCAGCAGCCACGATTAGTGAAGTAAAACCATGTCCTCTTCTTCCCCAGAAGAACACGGCTCTAGTTACTAAAAATAAACCCGTGCACAGGGATCAGAGTGCTCAGTGAAGATCCTGCCAACTGCTTTAAAAATCAAATATGGAAAACATTTTTAAAAGCAAAACCAAACACCCTTTACCATGGAGCTCAAGACTGAGGGCAGTCCCACCCACCCACTGTTGGGTACGGCAGGAAGAGCTCTCAAAGCTAGAAGTTAACTGGATAAAGCAAGGCAGAGGGAGCAGCGAGCAACCGTGCCATGCTCGCCTCCTTACTTCTCATTGATCCTCACGCCCACGGTCTCTAAGCCAATGGTTCTCGTACAAGAATCTCTTCCTACTGCCAGCAACACCTGAAAAAATAATAAACTATTATCAAAGACTGCTGCATAAACCATTTACCCCCAGACCCAGGAAACACATTTCATCAATAAAATTCAAGAGTGTAAGTAAATTAAAACCCTTTGTTTTTAGAAGTCTTTTGAACAGACACAGCAAATGTCCCTGGCAGGCCTTAAAAGAAAGGAACTCACTGCCTTAATTAAGACACATTCAAAACAAAGAGCACAGGCCATGGCTCAATTATTTCCTAAGTGACAGAGGAGACAAAAAGGGAAGATCATGGACAGGAAGTCTACTCATGAACAACTCCTGCCTGTCTGTGGCCACTTGACATGCAGCATGCTGAGTTACAGAGGGGACGGTTGGCGCCATCCTTGTGCTGAAATAGATCCTACTATCAAAATCATTGAGGTGTCTTAGAATGGGCAAAGATGGGGACATTTTAGAAAGAGGAGAGTTAGCCTGGCAGTGGTAGGGCACGCCTTTAATCCCAGCACTCGGGAGGCAGAGGCAGGTGATCTCTGTGAGTTCAAGGCCAGCCTGGTCTACAAAGCTAGTTCCAGGACAGGCTCCAAAGCTACAGAGAAACCCTGTCTCGAAAAACAAAAGAATAAACAACAACAACAACAAGAGAGAGAGAGAGAGAGAGAGAGAGAGAGAGAGAGAGAGAGAGAGAGAGAGAGAGAGGAGCGTCATTTGAAGTACACAGCAGACACCCCAAGCACACCACCAGACCTGGGCCCAAGCCTTACTGTGTTAAATTCGTCTTCAATGGTCTCTTCACTGGTCGTGGACTTAGCAGTTACCCTGAGTCGGCCTGGAGTCCCTGCTTCAATTTGTTCAACCTATAAAAGGAATCAAGTTTTGCTCTTAGAGACACCAACAAGGGGAACAACTGTTTCCTCCAGTGAAACAGAACCCAGCCTGGCGAGGGCCTTTACACCGATCTCCCTCGCTAGCAACATCAGGATGAGCATCTTTTATTTACCTCCTGCTTTCACGCTAACAGAACACTGTTTACTTGACAGGCTTTTCCTCAGATAATTCTTAAACAGGGAAATGGAGAACGTGGGAAAGAGGAAACAGAGAAGGCACAGTGCGCTCCCTGCGATGGCTGCCACCACCTACTGCTGTCTCCAGTTCATCGTCACTCCGAGGGCCACTGCCCCCTCTGACTACCGCTGCTCACTCGGCTTTCTCTGACAGCAGTGAAGTGTGAGTTAGGATTTAACTGACACGGAGAAAGTGCTAACACTCACAGTGGAGATGTGTGGAAGCAGACGTGCTGCAGTTGCTATGGATACAGGGAAGGAGTGAGAAGCCCCCTGCATCAGCAGGAGCACCAACGTCCCCAGCCTACTGTACACAGACGTTCACGGCAACCCACTGACAGGCTCAGGGCATCAGACGCCACTGGACAGTCCACCGGCTCTCCAAAGAAGCCTCTTGGACACTATTCAGGAAGATACTACATTGCGGAAAAGCAAATCCTTCCCACCAGTACAACACAACTGTCTCCTAATCACAGCCTTAATGCAATGTAAGTGCCACACCTGTTCCCTAAAATCAGCTGGACCAGTGGGTCTCGGCCTTCCTGGTGCTGAGACCCTTTAATACAGTTCCTCATATTGTGACCCCAACCATAAAATTATTTTTGTTGCTAAACCTTAGCTGTAATTTTGCTACTTTTATGAACTGTAATGCAAATTATCTGTTTTCCAGTGGTCTTAGGTGAACCTGTGAAAAGGTCACCCAAAGCTCTCTCTCACGGTAGGCTGCACAGGAGCCTTGAACTGTCTATGTCACGCTGTGCTCTAGCTTCTCAGACACATTAGCTAGCACCACCCTCACGGGAAATACAGAGATGCTGCCATTATCCTAATTTCCAGAAGAAACTAATCTCGGAGAGGTTAAGTAATTCTCCCTAAGTTGTACGAGAACAAACTGACAGTATCTGACAAGTGAGTCTGGTCTCCAAATGCGTATCTCGCCAACACTAAGAGATTTGGTCAAACAAAGTCACTTCACTGACAGAAAAACAACCCACCTAACATCCCTGAACTTTACCCCCTTTACCTGAACCAAACCCCTTTCACTGGCACCAGAGGGGCTGCTAGTGTGAGAGGCTAAGTGATGGGCTTGCCCTTGTAGTGTGTGTTAGCAGCCGGAACCCAGACTGAGCCTTCTGCTCTTAGGCATGTTGAGCTACGTACGTCACAGCCCAATTTTACCACTCCTGTGTGGTAATGGAAACAGTCACAGGCATGACAAGGTGTGTGTACGCAGAGTTCTAGAGGTGTTAACAGTGTCTAGTGTGCAGGTGTGTGCACACAGAGCTCTGGAGGTGTAAACAGTATCTAGTGTGCAGGTGTGTGCACGCAGAGCTCTGGAGGTGTAAACAGTATCTAATGTGCAGGTGTGTGCACACAGAGCTCTGGAGGTGTAAACAGTATCTAGTGTGCAGGTGTGTGCATGCAGACAGTACCAAGTACGGCAGACCAGGGTGAGCAACGTAAGCAAATGCAATAAATGGAAAAGAAACAAAGACAGGGTTACTGGTGTGTAAAGAACAATGGTTTTGAGGCGGCAGTCAAGCACACACTTGTGCACTAACACAGCATTCCTAGTGGTTTATAGCATTCAAAGGTCTTCTTCTACCACCAATCCTGCCTGCCTCTTCCCAGGAGTATAAGACTTACTTTAATCGGGACGAACTGTCTTATGAACTTGATGCCATGTTCTTCCATGTGCTCTCCAATTTTGTTGGCCATGTCCTGGTCAAACCCTCGAAGGAGAATGGACCGCACCATCACCGTGACATCTAAGCCGATACCAGCGAGAAACCCTGCACATTCCAGAGCAACATAGGACGCTCCGACCACTAGGGTCTTCCCCGGGCAGTAAGGCAGGGAGAAAAGATCGTCACTGAAAAGGTAAGGGGAGAAAGGAGAGGAAAGAGGGAAATGTTCAGATATGGATGATAATACGAGTGTTTTCCACTTCCCCAAGAATTAGAACTTCTGGTAAGACGCTATACATGCAATGTGAGAAAATTCTAAAAGGTCTTACACACTATTCTTTGGGGGAAATACCCAGCTGGCTTTCATATATGGCAGTGGCTAAATACAGACAGTAGGTGTAACCCCTGGTATGAGATCCCACCGCCATTTTGCACCGGCTGGAAACATTACCCACATGCAAACCCACACCACTGATCTACCACTCAGTTTCATTCCTGGGTGGGTTTTACTTCTTACCGGGAACTCCCAGTATCAAGAATGGAAGGAAGAGCAGGAAGAAAACTTCGAAAATCTAATTTTTCTAATATTAAAAGTTATAAAATTTTAACTCAAAAATTTTGTAGTGCACAACAGATAAGAGATGATAAAATCGAAACATTCGGGAGGCAGAGGCAGGAGGGTCTCTGTGCACTTGGGGCTAACCTGGTCTACAGACTGAGTTTCAGGGCAGCCAGGGCTACACAGTGAGACCTTGTCTTGAAAAAACAGATGGAGGTGGGGGTCGGGGGGGGAGAAAGATAAAAAAAATGAGGTTTTAAAAAAAATCTTAAACCAGGCGTGACAGTGCACACTTGTAATCCCAGCCCTTAGGAGACAGAGACAGGAGGATCTCTTGAGTGTGAGGCCAAACTGGTCTGTATAAAAAGACCCTGTCTCAAAAAGCAAACAAGGACAGGAAAAAAGGACAAAAAGAAAGCCAAAATGACACATGAAGACAGCTGGGTAAGGGAGTGCACAGTTATAATCCCAGTACCTGGGAGACAGAAGCAGGAGGATCATGGAGTCAGGGTAGCCCTCAGCTATGTACTGAGTCTGAGGCTTGCCTGGGCTACGCCCTGCCTTTATCAATCTCCAGCCCATCACTACCAAAATATTTAGCTGTCGGCCACGCTGGCACGTTTTTGTAGTCTCAGCTTCTCAGAATGCTGAGGCAGGAAGATTGCTGGAGCCCAGGAATTCAAGGTCGGCCCAGGCAATACAGAGAATCCCTAATTCTAAGAAAATAAAAAATAGGAGAGGAGCCTGAGAGGGTCTGAGCTTTTGTGCGCCCAAACACTAAAACTCCTGCTAAATTCGTCCCCAAAGCGTGCCGGTGTTAAGGGGTTTTTATTTTATTTTATTTTCTGGTATTCTAAGACAGGGTTTCTCTGTAGCATTGGTGTCCGTCCTGGAACTAGCTCTTGTAGACCAGGCTGGCCTCTAACTCATAAAGATCCACCTGCCTCTGCCTCCTGAGTGCTGGGATTAAAGGCATGCGCCACCACCGACCAGCTGTTAAGGGGTTTTTAATAGATGGTTAGGTGTAATAAAGGTTCAGCTCCCATGAATGGGTTGGAACCTATAAAGAGCCCCACAGAGAGGTCATCACCTTCTTCACCACACAAGGACACAGCAGGAAGGTACCATCTATGAACTAGGAATTCAGTCGGGAGTCACTGCCAGTGCCTTCGGCTTACTTTCCCAGCCTTCAGAACTGTGGGGCTTGCTCCCTAAAGGCCCCGTTAATCACTGTGGTACTGCAGACAGCAGCAGCTCGGGGCCCGATCCTTTCAGTTTGTACTTTCCTAGTGCTAACAAGGACATGATCCTTGCTTTGCAAAAAATAAACCTACATACGTGACCACACTAATTTTACAAAATGTTCCTGAATGCCCACCTGGTTTTCAACTACATACACATTAATTCCAATTGCCAAGAGAAGTGCATATCTATCTACTTATGTGTAACAGGCTAACTGCAGGCCAGGAGGACCAACACTTGCAGCATCTAACTTTTAGGACGTTGTCAGCCCCTTGCTTCTCCCAATCTCCAAGACCAAAACAAGGCAAAGGATTCTTTCCTGTCCAAGCATTGGACAAGCAGGGCAGCCCGTGAGCCTGCTCTCCCACCTGCTGATACAGTACTCCTTGTCTCCGGGGATGCCCAGGTAGCGTGGCCTTTCACCCGTGGCGATGAGAAACCGCTCGGCTGAATACACTTTTTCTTTTCCTTTGTTGTTTGTTGCCTGCAAAGGAAACCATGTCAGTTCCAGGACAGGACTGTCCCTTAGAACCTCACAGTTCGTAAGGGCGCCTGACCTTGTCCCTTCAGTCCTGTTAATGACAGTGAGCGACACTAACCGCTGAGCAGTAAACTCAGGAAATCTGGCCCAGGACCTCGACGCTCCACCAACCCCACAGAAGGGCCCTGAACTGTGACCGCAAAGTAACCAGACGGGACAATCTGGGCCTCGGTGGCCTTGAATTAGACACTTTGATTTATTTAAAAAACATATTGGAAGTGTTTTTTTTTTCCTCCTGACACCAATGAAGACTGTTTTGAACGAACCAGGGAAGAACACAGAATGTAGCTTTACAAATCACCTTAATCCGCCGGGCGGTGGTGGCGCACGCCTTTAATCCCAGCACTCGGGAGGCAGAGGCCTATGGATCTCTGTGAGTTCGAGGCCAGCCTGGTCTACAAGAGCTAGTTCCAGGACAGGAACCAAAGCTACAGAGAAACCCTGTCTCGAAAAACAAAAAACAAAAACAAAAAAAAACCACGACCACCAACAACAACAAAAACAAAAATCACCTTAATCCTATGCGGACCAATGAATTTCCCGTAAGCGTTCTCATAGACGACCTTCTTCTCGCGGAGAGCTACCCGGTAGCCCCAGTTCAGAGAGCCAATGTGGTTCTGCACTGACTCCGTCATCTTCTCCCAGTCGTGCTTGACTGCGGAGGAAGAGAGGGACATTGAGTTTCCCAGGAACTCACCTAGGGCCAGGCAGTTTCAACCCAGAAGAACAAGTTCTCCGGGAGCACAAAAGCCACTTTCCCACGTTCAGGATCCAAAACCACAAGACGGATTCTTTTCTTTTTCATCAAGGTGTGAAGAGATAGTTTACTTTGGATTATAAACACTGACTGGTGGGGAATACGGTGCCATTAAGGCGTAGGACCGCATCTGAAACTCAAAGATTTCTGCCGTAGGCAGGTGTGGGGTTACTACACTGGTGACACACACGTTCACGTGGGCACGCTGTGGCACCACGGGCCTGTAACACACACGTTCACGTGGGCACGCTGTGGCACCACGGGCCTGTAACACACACGTTCACGTGGGCACGCTGTGGCACCACGGGCCGGTCCTGATTTTGATCAATGGTGTTTTACTGAAATACAGCCAAATTCATTTACATGTCCTCTCAAGCTGTCTCCACAATATAAAAACAGAGCTCAGTGACGGCCACAGAAACTATGTTAAGGCCCAACGACATCTCGAACATTTGCTTTATCTGCCAGTTTGCTGATTCCTTGTTCAGAGAACCTGAAATCCCAGTCCCCAAATCCCCACCTGGAAAAAAATAAACGTTTCCATTCCATACTTAATCCTTTAAGTCAAGACATGCAATACGATATTTTAATTTTTGTCTGTGCCCTGTTTTCTTCAAGCGCCTGTACCAGCACTTACGAGGGCAGCTGAGCTACCCAGTGCGTCCCAGGCCAGCCTGGACTACAGAGTACGCCTCTAACACCAGCACTCAGGAAACAGACAGAGGCAGGCAGATCTGTGTGTTTGAGGCTAGTATGGTCTACAGAGTGAGTCTCCAGACAGCCGGGGTTACCCAGGGAAACCTGATCTCAAAAAACTCCAACCACCACCACCAAAATCAACCTTGGTCGTTGGTTAATGACTTCAAGGAAACTGGGCAAACAAGGTACATTCAGGAGACAGAGAGAAGACAACACTTAGGGAGGCTGTGTTTTAAGAAGAAACAATTTTTTAAAAAGGCCTCTCTCATGAAAAGGAAGAACGTCTACAACACACTAGTCAATCAGCCTGGCCACCGAGCGCGTGGTGAAGCCAGGCGTATGAGATGTAACGGTCTGCTTCTTCACTCAAAAATGAACAATAGCTGGGCTGTGGCTTTTACAGAGAAGAAACCACAGACACACAATCCACACAGCATACAAGGTCAGAACCAGATACTTGGGGGTCGGGAGTGCTGTAGGGAGCTGAAGGCCTGACTGCCTGGCTTCTGTTCACAAGAACAGAACCCACTGTCCACCAGGACGGAAGAGGACAGAACAAACCTTGCTCCAGTGCTGATCATCTAACTATAGGAACTAACAATGTTTTATCAACCTTTGTACCTCTGTGGGTTGAATTTCTTTTTTCTTGTTTGTTATTGTTTTGTTTGTGTTTGTTTTTCACCATGGCATTTTAAGTAAATCTAGAAGATACTGGACTTGTCACAATGCTAGTGAGTGACGGGCAAGCCTCAAACCCAGGGAAGTCACATGATGTAGGTAAGGACGTAGTTGTCACTTAATGCCCAAAGCGCAATGAACTCAGGACAACTAAGTTCTCTCCACAGCTGCGAGAGCCAGTCACAGCGCCCCAAGCTCAGAGTTCAAGAAGGGCCTCTGAAACTGTATAGCATACAGCCCCGGGGCTAACCCAGGCCAACACAGGCTACTAGCAGAACCCATCTCAGAACGAAGTTCCGGATGTTTCAATGGCACGCTGCAAAACCACAGCACAAAAGCCCGTCTTGCCTCCCACACCTGTGTCCTCGACTTTCCATCCATAGTTGCGGGAGTCCTTCAGGGCCTGCCCCAGCAGAGCCGCCTGGTGCATCAGCTTCTTCGGGATGCAGCCCACGTTCACGCATGTTCCCCCGAGACCTGCAACAACAGGGAGCACAAAGTCAGTTCACAGCCCGCTTCAGCGCCTTCAGAGAAGCCAAAGCTATCAGGATCTAGTGAGACGTGACTATCATTATTATTAATGCTTAGAGTGGTCAACACTGCAGGGTTGCTCCCAAGCCCCATCGCGCGTCAGGGCCATGTACAGAGCACAGCAGTCATCCTGAAACAAAACAGACGGATTTCCACAGTTCTCTAACTTCCAGATCCAAATGGTCAAGAGCCACACAAACCCTGAGATCTTACTACGTGCACAGTGCTGTACTTGCTATGAACCTACACACAGAAACGAAGAAGAGGCTCTTATACATGGCCTGGTGCAGGTCTGAAGCATGTATAAAATTTGGTGTCTACGTGAATGTTTGAGGAAGCACCCTGGAGTTTTCACTGATTTCAAAAAATGACATTAGAACTACTCTCTCCTAAACAGTCGTCCTGAAGCTTCAAGAACACCGGGATCACCCTTTTCTATCAGAACGGCACGCAGGCAGGGAGGGGGTGGCTCTGGAGCTCACAGTTCACAGGCATGTCCTCCACAATGCCACCACAGTGTCGCCGTGATGGCCAAACTCCACAGGTCAGTGCCCCGTGTGTTCAACACTAATTTACTGAACGGATGCGTGAATAGATTGAGAGGCCCCGTATCTGCCACTTGTCACTGCTAACGCAAGGACCCATGTATAACCTCCATAAATGCACTAATCACTTCTCGAAGGAGCCGCTGTCTTCACAGTCCAAAGTCCTCAACCTGGCCTAGAAAGTTCCGTACAGCTGGACCCGCCTTTCTTTGCACTTTTACTTTTTGTCATGTCTAGCTCCAACTACCCTGCTATGCCCACAAAGGACTCTTAACTGCCTTGGGACCTATGAATCCACTCTGAGAAGGCTAGCAAACACTGCCTGAACTTCTGCCTCAGCTTTTAGAGCACCTACCCATTTCTCTGACAGCGATTCTTCTAGTGGGGACTTCTTTAGAGCCCCTGCCTCACTCACCCCACAGCTCACTGCGCTCTCCTCCACCCAGGAGCCCCCTCTTTTAGCTCCGCTCACCGCCAACACTAAAGGGCTCACTTTTGTTTCCCACTGAAGTTCAAGTCCACAGGGACAAGAACCGCTTCTACAGCGAGTTCGCCTCTGCGCCCCCATGCTCCTGTCTGACAAGAACTGACAGCTGTCCACGAATGTGACAGCGGCCAGTATGTGATTCACGAGGACGCAGAACGGCCACAGCCGTCTTTACTCAGGTATCTGAACGCAGGAGGTGGATTTAGGGGAGGACACTTAAAAAGCTCCCAAGTCCACTGTGTAACAGATCGTGTCCCGTCTACCCCCTTAGCCAGCTTGTGGTCAGGGTTCCTGCTGAACATAAATCTGTAGCATTTAGCTGGGTCCCTCATTCAGTTCTCGTGGAAGCTCCGGGTTTTAGGAGTCAGCACATTCCCGCCAGGGGACAGGACATGCTTCTAGCAATCACATGTACAGTGTCTCCGAAGCTCACCCCATCGAGTTCCGAGAGGAGTCGGTGTGACAAAATCCAAGACCAGCACCTTCTTGTCAAATTTGGCCGCCTCCTGGGGAAGAAATGATGAACACGAGTTAACAACAGAAGGGAAATGGGGCGGGTTTATTATGCTCTAAACACAACCCATCAGACTGATGTGTGGGAATCTTACACACTGCTGACTGGTGCCAAAGATCACACAGACCACAGCTGGGCAACTGTTAGAAACCGCGCACGGGGCTTGGCCGGCTCCTGCAGGCCTCCTCCAAACGTTTTAACAGACGCAGCACATACCTAAATAGCTCTATTCTTCCACCTCCAAACAAGCGGCAAACACCTGATAAGGCAGGTTAACTGCGAGCCCAAGGCATCTGCCTCACCCTGCACCCTAAAAATAAAATTACGTTTCACCCACTTCTATCTAAGCCAGAGTAATGGAAGGAGGGGGCTTTTGTTTTGTTTTTCTGAAACTGTCTTGTAGAGACTATTTTTCCCCCACAGAGCAAGCATGGTTTCCTGGTCACTGGACTCGCAGAGTTTACTGGAGAGCAAGGACTGAGGCTGTGTGTCCTTCAGACACACCACCGGCACCCTCACAGAACAAGAGCCAGGTGCTGCTGCCGAGTCCTGGTTAGCAAAGCCAAGCTCCACACCAGGCACCCGCCTGCTCCTGATGTGGGAGGCTCCTGCGGTTACCTCACTGGCTGTCCACAGCAGCACCTTAGAGGGTGTGACCACCTTCATCTTTCACAGATCCTGCTGGAAGATGACAGCCCCGAGGGCTGTCACACGGGCGTCTCCAGTACCTCCAGCCAGGGCCAGAGCCTCACACTTAAGCAAATTTCCTATTAGCAGATCCTTTTCCCAGGTGGGCCCTGCGCTGACTGACTGTTCTCAAATTGCCCCAAATACAACAGAGGCAAATCCGTTCTAATTAAGTTTAAAAACACTGTTTGGTGAAGACTAATTACAGAGAAATCATCAAAGTGAAAAAAAAAATCAAATGTTTTTTAAAAAAACAATGTATATAACTTCAAACCATTCCCATACACCTTTACTATCCTTGAAAAAAAGGCAAGCAAATTCAGATGAAACAAAGTGTGCCTTAACTCGGGGGCTCTGACTTTTTACCTGAAGACCCAACACTTCAGCCTGGAAAGTGACTTACAAAGTGGTCCCTCTATACGTTTTGCCTAAGTTAATGGGAGACACACAGCCTATACAGAGCAAATCCAGAGAAGATGGAGCACTATTGACCACGGTGGGAGCACTGGACCCCGACCGTCACCCAGACGCCATAGCACAGAGGGCCTTGCCTTAGCTGCGGCCAGGCCTCCGGAGCCTCCTCCAATGATGATGAGGTCGAAGTCATAGGACTCAGGGGGATCTTCAGAGTCGTTCATGGTTGGCAGCTTCTCAAGTTGGCCTTTTTGACAGGTCTGCAGGAAAACAACAGAAACGAGAAGAATTTAACTGAGAAGCAGCCATGTCCAAAAAGTAAAGGTCATTTTCAAAGAGAAAATGTCAACTACTGCAGCTACACCTGGAAACAGCCAGCCTTCCTGCGGGAACCAGCGCCCTTCCCTCCGCCGCCGCTGGCTATCACAGACGGACAGCCCATCCAAAAGGACTAACACCTAAACGAAGTCAGATGAACACTCACCTCCAGAGTTCAGTGTTCTACAAGCATATATTATTTATGCACGACGGTTTTCACTGTGATATTTTCATACTGATAGCCCTGAGATTTATTTTTCTTACCTGGTTATATGTATTTATTTATTTGTGGGGGTGGGAACCTGCCGCAGCACAGCTGTGGAAATCAGAGGAAAACCTGCCGGAGTCTGTTCATCAGTTCTGTGGCAGCCCCTTTACCCGCTGAGCCTTCTCACCAGCCCTTCCTAGAGTTTTTAAACTAGGACTTAAATTAGGTTTCGCTCACTTTGGGGAAAACGAGACACAGAAACAAACTTCTGCTGAAATTCTCCCATCGCCCAGCGTGAGACTATCAGATAGGAACGCCCAGCATGTTCTCACTGGGGCCAGCAGTGTGGTCTAGCAGTCACCTTTACTTTCTCGCAAGAACACAATCAGCGGGCTACGGTCTCAGGCTAAGAAGAGAGTGTCTGGTAAATTGTGAACACAAAACTTTAACACAGCAATTGTAAAGTTAGCCGAGATTTAAGACTTTACTACACCAGTGTGGTTGAGACACAAAAATCTAAAATCTCAGAAAAATCACCAACCAGTACTTTTCTACATGGAAGTTCAAAGCGTCTCCCTCTACAGGGTGTCTGACAGGCTGGGGGACTTTGTTTTCTGAGACAATGCTTCCCTACGCAGCTCTGGGTCTCCTGACACTCACGGTATAGATCTGTTGCTGCCTCCTAAGTGTGGGGATTAAAGCCGTGCGCTGCCGCAGCTCAGCCTCCAAACCTCGGTCTTATACGTGCATTCCACCACCCAGCGCTGTAGGACATTGTACACAGGCAGGGTCTGAAGTTGCTATACCTGCATGTCTAGCGTTCCGGTCAGTTTTGTTTCAGTGCTGGCATACATCAGACTTTAAAACCGGGTACTAAGGCAGCATTTTAAATACCTTTTCTTCTACTACAGTCTGCACTGTTTTAGCAATACATTCACTAGTACCTCAGGGTAAAACCCTGGGCTAATGAGGCTAATAACTAAAAAGTCACAAAGTATGATAAAAATATTTCTTAATCCAGCTTTACCCTTAGTAACTAAAAAGCCCCAGACTTACCAGCCCAGACTGCGTGTTTTTCTCCTGCCTACCATCAGGTGTAGAGGGTGGAGGGCAGGGACGGGGGTCAGCAGAACCGAGCATCTGAGATGTGGAGGGGGGTGCCGTGGAGGAACGTATAGGAGGACGCACAGCCCCACGAGTGCCCCTCCATAGCACATGGGGCGCATGTAGTGGCTGGGGGGCTGGAGGGAGGAAACCCGGAAACCAGCAACAGTTGGGGCAAGCCTGTGCCACCCAGACAGTCCGCACATAGGGGCTAGCTCGAGGTCTCCCCCAACAAGCTGGGCAGCACCACCAGCATTCATCAGCTGGCATGGTGACCAGGGCTTCTCCGTCAAAGCAGAGCACTGTAGGGGGGGGAAAAGAAGTTCGTAAAACAGCCCCTCAGATCAAATGGGGTCAGATAAGCAGCCAGGGACACCAAAAGCAGCATCGGTTGGCTTTAAAGAGTAAACAAAACAAACAGATATTCTGAACAAACAACCATGTGGGCTGAGGTATGAACAGTGTCCTGTTCCTAAAGAGTCTGCTTCCTAGGCACCAGCTTCCACACACTCACACACTTACAAATCTTAAACGGAAGGGCGTTACAGTTCTGCGGTTAAAAACACCGGCTGCTCTTTCAGAGGATCTAGGTTCAATTCCCAGCACCCATATGGCAGCTCACAATTGTAACTCGACAGGCACCAGACACACAGGTGGTACACAGACAGGCACGCAAGCAGACAGACACCACACACACACAAAACAAAACAATAGTAACCGGCAGCCCTTGTGTGCACTTTTGTTCAACTGGTGAACAAAAGACAGGCTCCAAAATAAATCTTCTGGAACGAGTGTTCAGTGCGAAAGGCACAAGAACACACACACAGAACACAGCACAAAGAGACGATGGTGCTGGGACCGAGGTCAGCACTCAGAAGAGCTCAAGATTTCAAAGCACAGGGAAAAGATGTCCAGATCAACATTCCAATTTTAACTCAACAGACGAATATCACCCCCCGCCCGGAACATGAGTCCACTGAAGATACTGGTCTACCCGTGTTTCCATGGAGTGGGGGTACAGCCCATCCACACACCCCAGTATTCTAAATGGGATAGGAACGCACGGCATCTGAACTCTTCTCTTTTTTACCCCCTTCAGTTTTTTTGAGACAGGATTTCTCTGTGTGACAACCCTGGCTGTCCTGGAACTCGTTCTGTAGACCAGGCTGACCTCGAACTCACAGAGCTCCGCCTGCTATCACGCCAAGCCTGAACTCACTCATACATTAAGAGATCGATGCCAGTAAGCAGAGGCAGATCTATCCTAAAGTAGACTGAAAAAACTGGAAGCCAAAGACCTCCATTGGGGAACTTTAAAGTTGGCCACGAATGCGCCAGTCTCTAAACCACTCTGGTAACAGAATCAGTTATGGGCTGACATCACAACTATGGTAAGCATTTGTTCTTTGAGAAAAGACTATCTTAGAAATCTTGAACTTCAGTCACCTCAATGGACAAAGGAAACCCTATAAATAAAAATTCGACTTAAAAAATAACTATCATCATCTCAAATTCATTTTGGCTGCATGTTCTTAGGGAAGATGGGTACACACTCCGACCTTTTGCCTACACCTAAGCAGACCAGGCTAGAAGAATATCCTGATATAATGCATCCTCAAAGGCCACACTCCCTCCTCCAGGTCCGTGAGGGCCCCACGGACTCACAGGGACGGCACGACTAGGAGGTGTGGCCTCGTTGAAGGAAGTGTGTCACTGGGGGCTGGCTTTGAGTGGCATTGTCTTCCTGCCACCTGCCAATCCGGACATAGGGCTCCCAGCTCCTCCAGCACCATGTCTGTCTGCTGTGCCATGCTTCCTGCCATGACGATAATGGACTGAACCTCTGAGCTGTAAGCAAGCTCTGATTAAATGCTTTCCTTTATAAGAGTTGCTAGGGTCATAGTGTCTCTTCACAGCAACAGAAACCCCATCTAAAGCAGTTTAAAGTGTTCTTTACCAAAATTCTCTATCTAATGGATTTTACGGTTCAAGTTTTAAATCAAATGATATCAACCAGCTTTTTTTTTATTATTATTATGTTTACAATATTCCGTCTGTGTGTATACCTGCAGGCCAGAAGAGGGCACCAGACCCCATTACAGATGGTTGTGAGCCACCATGTGGTTGCCGGGAATTGAACTCAGGACCTTTGGAAGAGCAGGCAATGCTCTTAACCTCTGAGCCATCTCTCCAGCCCTCAACCAGCTTTTTTTAAAGTGTGCGAAGGAGCCTGACTCTGTAAGGTGTAACGGGAGAGACGCGAGCAGCTGGAGCATTCAGGAGACCTGGGACTGAACACTACACTTTCATTTTAACCCTACTTAAAATTAAACTGGCTTTCATTCAGCTCCAGCTAAATGGTGTCCCACTCAAAATGTGATCAATGAGAACAGCTCCCCAAGATAGGAACCAGGCTGCCAATGTCCTGATTTTAGTCTAGGCAAACCCGCTTTGGACATCCAGCTGCCGAGAATGCTACGGTCGTTACGGTCGTACTGTCTAGGGCTACTGGGTATTTGGCGATGTGTCACTTCAGCCGAAGGAAACCGGCACCCCAGGACGCTGCCAGTCACACTCTGCCGCTCTTCTCCAGCAACCCGAGCAGTGCCTGGCACTGTGAGCACCTGCCAGCCGCTGAGTCAGTCAGCAGTGGACACATGACAGTCCTGGCAAGGGAGTCCCCAGAGCAAAGGTAAGGAAGTTCAAAAGTATGAGACCCAAAGTGAATGTCAACACAGAAACAGGCGGCAGACACTGTGCTGGGCATGCTTTGTGCACATTAAATCCCATCAAACCCAAGCCAGACGTCACTTAAGATATGACAGGCTCGGCATTAAACCTGCCCGAGCTGGTGAGGTCAATCAACAGACAGTCACCTGCCACCAAGCTCAACCTAAGTTTAATCCCTGGCACCCACATAACAGAAAGAGAACCAGCTCCCAAAAGCTGTCCTCTGACCTCCAAATGATCATGCACATCAAATAAATTAACTGACCACTTAAAATGTTTTTTTAAAAAAAAATATGGGGGAAACTTGCCCAGTGGCACGGTTAGTAAAAGTGCTTGCTGAACAAACTTCACGATGCCAGAGTTCAATCCCCAGATGACACACATGAAAAGAAATCACTTTCAAAAGCTGCCCTTTCGTGGTGGCACACGTCTTTAATCTCAGCACTCCGGAGGCGGGGCAGGTGGAGCTCTGTGAGTCTGAGGTCTGCCTGGTCTACAGAGTGAGACCCCGTCTCAAAGAATCAAAATAAATAAATAAATAGAAAATAAGAAGAGGTCATCCTCTGACTTCACACATACAAGCATGTGCACACACATACAAGCATGTGCACACGCGCGCACACACACACCACTCAAAACACATCTCTTTCACCTCTTACTTTTCCCAATGCATCATACCTAGTAACTACATTTTTCTAATTTAACCCTGCTGTGTATGTGCCCCACACGCACGAACTATAAAACAAAATCCACACACTCTCTCCTTAGAGTCGGCCCCTTCTAATGAACCTTGACAAGCAGATTTGCTATTTGGTTCATTTCTGTAACTGAATTCATCTCCTGTTGCTCAATGCTCTTTCTAAGGTCCCTGGTTTAATCCGAAATAATGCAATGAACTGCAGAACCACAACTAGCGGAAGCACAGGCCAGAGGCCAAGCTCACCTGTGAAGAAACACCACCCCACCCACTGACCAGAAAAGTAAGCTCTCCCCAAGCCTCTTTATTTTCTGGCGTTTTTTAAGCCGTCTCTGCATGTCAGAACACAACCAGGCAAAGGCATTCAACAAAGCCGCCGGCTGTGTAAGGAACCAAGTCTTGTGATCCAGCAGCGTCTTCTCTTCCCACAGAGGACGGCCTGAAACCCCGGGGCTCTGGCTGAGAGACCCCAGGATGAGGACCAGCAAGACCAAACGACACTGACCTTCACCTGGAAGGGTGAGCACTTCAGGTCTGAAAAGGGGGAGATAGCTGTTACAGGAAGCAGTCTCTTTTCATTCCCAAGGGGTTTTCTCCTCAGTTCTCTCTGCATTACCGGTGTGATGGAAAGAACTTTCCCCACACCAAGATCCCATCCCTCCTCTCAAGCTTGGTATCATTAAGACTTTGCATCTTCCCTCCCCTGTACTACCTTAGATCCAGGAGGAAAATTTATTGTTACTATTAAGCATAACAAAAACACCACTAACCACACCAGTGGCAAAATCTTCCACCATCGAAAACTTACATTCATAAAAAGGTAAGAAATAGCTCAGGCCATGTCTGCTGCCTCTTCTGGAACTATTTTAATAACCCCAATTTTCTACCCTGACCACCAAACAATACAGACACACACACACAGAGACACACAGACACCGTTGGTGCTGAGGACAGAAGCTAAGGCAGCACTCATGCTAAGAAAGCATTCAACCAGTGAACTACATCCTCAGTTGTCCTGGGATTTACATTCTTCAAGACAAGGTTTCTCTGAGTAGCTTTGGAGCCTGTCCTGGAACTCACTCTGTAGAACAGGCTGGCTTTGAACTCACAAAGATCCACCTGCCTCTGCCTCCCAAGTGCTGTGATTAAAGGCTTGCGCCACCACCACCTGGCCCGTAATTTACAGTCTTAAGACTGCAAAGCACCAAAGAAAGAAAAATCGTGCAATATCCAGAGTCCTGCTTCCTCTGATGGCATCTTCCAGAAGCAAAAGGCTATACTGCCATCAGGACTCCTCAAGTCAGCACCTGGCTCCATCCAACTTAGGCCCACAAGAAACCGGGTGTTTGTGGCACAGCCCTAGGGGTGGATGGAGAATTCACAAATCTTGCTATACAGTCCCAGATACAAAGCAAAACTCTTCAGATGTTTTTTTAATATTTATGTGTATGAGTGCGCTACTTGTACGATAGTGCCTGCATGAAAGAGACCGCCAGAGAGAAGAGAACACCGGCTCCCATTACACGGGATTGTGAGCACCACGTGGTTGTGGGAATTAAACTAATGACCTCTGGAAGAGCAGTCGGTGCTTCTAACATTGAGCCACCTTTCCATCATCCCCTCCACTTTTTAATCAAGGTTAATTGGGACGTGTGCCCCAAGTTGTTACGTGTTGAACCTGCGCTGACTCTGAAGGACACTGTGTAGAAATCAGAGTGGTGCGATTAGCCACAGATAAAGCCATTGGGTGTGATAAAAATATCGTCTACCTCGGAGAAGACTGGAACAGCGGCTACGATTCCTGCCCAGATTAGCACTCGAGCAGAAAGGTTTTCTACGAATCTGCACGTCCTCTCCAGACTTGCCAGTCCCACACATTTGACCTTGTTGCCTTGCCCAGAATGCCTTCTCAGAGGACGAGGAGGTGGAGGTGCTTGCGGGTAATCCCAGCAGCTGGGAGGCAGGTGCAGGTGGATCTCTGTGAGTGCCAGGACAGGCAGATCTACAAAGCGAGACCCTGCCACACACACACACACACACACACACACACACACACACACGTGGGCACCCCCCCCCACACACACACACATTTTCTTATTCAGTTCATTCAGAAAAGAAACTGGAATATAGCGTTCTACTTCCTGAAAGGAAGCACATCACCCGTGTTTTTCAGTCTCAACACTGCCCAACCACTGACTCACACTGATTTTTTTTTTCTGGTCCTTTTTTCTCACCCTTTCCCCGCTTGATAAAAAACCCCCTCCGGCGTCCCCCCCTTACAGGACCCTGGATTCACCAGGACAGAGAAAGCAGTTCAGTATGAGGGATACCCAGTTTTTGTTTTTAACACGTCGGCTAATACTTTCCAAGAAACTCAAGAGCTTACTAAAAGTATCGTGTGGATATGAAAAACTTCCCATAAGATTACAGCCTTATAAGTTATCAAGAAAAATACACTGCACAGTAGGCAATTGACCTGTTCTTGAAAATAGTTTACTAGGGTATATGCTTCTGTTCAGGTTCTATTCTGAGGGCGTCAATCCAAGATGGAGTCACGCACTACACACAAAAATCTTTAATATGGGTTTTTGATCATGGCCTCTGAAATTTCAAAAGTGGAGACAATATTTTTCCAGTCCTGTAAACTCAAAGATATAACTCCTTGTTTCCTGCCGAAAGAGCAGGAGTCACTCTCTTCCTCCCCCTGGCTGACGTTAGTGGGCTCCAGGATGGGCAGCCTGTCTTGGTCAAGCCGGATTCTTGCGAAGCCATCCCGGATGATAAAAGACACATAGAAGATGTTCTCCACGGTACGGGAGAACGAGTTCGGGTCGATCACAAACTCGAAGTAGGACACCGGAGTATCGGGGTACTTTTGAAAGTAGGTTTGCAGCAACCCCAAGATTCTTTCTACTTCCTTTTCTGTCGTCTCCTGGTTGGCATGCACGTCCAGCTTCCTCAACTTCGTAGGCATATCTCCATTCCCTTCCATTTTGCAAGCTCTCTTGTGATGTTCAAGCCGGGGCTTTCGTGCGGAACGTTCTGCCTTAAATGAGCCAAAAACGAAGTGGAACGTTTCAGCCCGCAGCATCCAGGACGCCGCTTCTTTCTGCACCATCCCCCAGAAGGAGAGCGCTATGCAGTCGTCGCAGTCGCTCAACTCCTCACGCTGGTCCTCCACCCAGTTCAGGCCCACAAAGACCAGCAGCAAGTCACAGAACGCGACGTGATTAAAAAAGCTCATGTCAGAGTTTAACTGCTTCGCTTTCTCTTTACCCAGATCAGAAGCCAGAACCAGGAACTGGGCGTCGAGGGCCGCCTCTCTGGTTCTGCTCACGCCATCGAAGAGCACGTTGGCTTCCTCCAGGGCCTCGGTCAGCGAGTCGCTGGCTGTGTTCACGATGTCCTCGCGGTTCTGCTGCACGCTGTAGATGAGCTGCCGGTACTGCCTGCGGATGCTGCGGCACTTCTCTCGGTCCACCGCCAGCTCCAGGAGGTCCGGGTGCACGCTCACGTCGCCGGAGCAGCAGTCCTGGCCCTCCTCCTCCTCCTCTTCCTCCTCCTCCTCCTTCTTCAGCACCTCCTCCTCCCCCTGCTTCACCAGGTGCCGCCAAGCCCGGCTTCCGACCTGCTCCTCTCCTTTCTCTTTGCCTCCAATCAGGGAACCATCTCCTTTAGACATGTTGGTGACCACGCAGGTTAACAGCTTTCCCTCCGAGGGCTACCAACGGTGACCACTGCGGCGGTGGCAACTGAAGATCCTTGGAACGGCAGCCTGTGCGCATGCGGCCCCGCCCCCAGCCCACCCCGTGACCACACCCCCAGCTCAGGCCTCAACCCCGGCCTTCTTTTTAAGCTGTGCTAATTCGCGCACCATTGGGTGAGGACTTTTGTGTCACACAAAAGCGATCTCACAGGCGGCTCCACTCAAGGGTGGAAGGGCAGTGGGCAGGATTATGGAAAGGCGCTGATTACCTGGAACCCTGCCAAAGGCCAAAGAAAGGCTTTTATACTCTACGAGGTGGTTAACCTGAATCCTAGAAGATGGCAATCTGCGAAGATTTTAAACTGCATCCGGGTTATCATCCACTGGGTGAATTACCTGCTTCGGAAAACCCACACACCAGCTCAGTGGAGACCCATCGGGCAGTTAAAGTGGCTCAGGTTATCAGGACAGCGGTGTAACAACCTAAGGAGCATTGTGTTCCTAAAGACCACAGGCTCTTGCCCACTTAACACCACAGAAAGCTTGATTGGGTCAGTCCAGAGTCCCGGGATAAGCAACTGATAGCCCCCCCCCCCTTTTTGGTTTACCTAAACCTTGGGGAGGGAGCAGGGAGACAGGTAGGACAAGCAAGATTCTTTGCAATGAAGAGGAAAATAACATCTATAGCTATACTAAATTATCCCAAAGTTCAATAATTTCTTCTACCCAGGAGCAACTCAGAAACACTCAGGTTGGGTGCAGTAACACAAACATTTAATCTAGCACCCCCCCCCCCCCACCGCGGCAAAGGCAGACAGCTCTCTGGGTTCAGGACCACCCTGAACACCTTAACCACAGGGTAAGTTCTTGGATAGCCAAGGGCTACATCCTGTCTTGAAAAACCAAAAGGACAAACTTTTCCTTAAATTAGAAAAAAGCGCTATTTTGTATGTATGAGCATTTTGCTACAAGTATGTGTGCCGTAGACATTCCTGCTGCCTGAGCAGTCAGAAGAGGACTCGAATCCTGTGCTTCCCAAGGAATAAGCACTAACTTCTAGGCCTAGGAGCTCAATCAGCCTGTGAGACCTTGTCTCAAAAAAAGACAGGAAGGTGGGCTAGAAAATCACTGCATATACAAAATATACTTCCTTGGAGCTGGAGGGATGTCTCGGGGTTTGAGAGCCCTCCCAGCACCCACACGGGGTCACTCACGACCACTGCCGGGAACTCCAGCTCCTACACGTGTCCTCCACAACTCCAGCCTGTCCTGGACAGAGTTCCCGCACTTCAACACTGCGGACCAAACTCTCCAGCACCGCACCTTCATTTTTAATGGGTCCTTGTGCCCTTTCTTTTCAGAAATTCGGGTGCGTGTTGGCGAAAGAAGAGAATATATACAACGCAGTCTCTTTAAACAAAATAATTCTTTGAAAAAAAAATCCCTGCCACTCCCTCCCCCTCATTACACCAGGAATAGGGAAGTTAAAGATTTACTAACTGGGCACATTGGGTCACAAAGATGAAAACACATCAAGAGAAACAATGGGTCCAGACCCAGAGTCTAAGGCCACTTAGGTAAGTTAGTAAGTTCGGAATAGCGCCCACAATTAGGGGCTTACGGGATGAGTAGTGAGATCTGGTCTGCCCTCCATTGTGAAGTTAGACTGGCTGGATCCCCTCTGCCACACACGGGAGTACACACTGGAGGCATTGGAAGGGTAAGATGTGAGGACCGTCCCTTTGGGGGAACAGGCCTGCGATGAGGAAACGACAAGACACAAACGATGTCACGCCCTCTCGAGAATGGAAATTGCGCTTATAGGACTGTTTCTCAGGTGTCAGACTCCTTCACCCACAGACTCCACACCTTCTCTGTGGGACCTGAACCCCGCTGGAGCTGGACTCCAGGACGTGTACACACACACACACACACACACACACACACGTTAAAAATAAAACTTGAAAAAAGACAAACCACCGAAAGTGGATACTAACTTGTCCTCTGAACTCCACACATGACCATGGTACCCATGCCTACACACACATGATACACGCACCATAATACTAATTTTTAAAAATATTCCTAATGGACTGGAGGGGCTGGGGATGCGGTTCAGAGGTTAAGAGCAATTGCAGCTCTTCCAGAGGACTGAGGCTCACAGTGGCCTGTAACTCCACCTCAAGGATCCAACCACTTCTGGCCTTTTCAGTGACGGGCACACGCACGGGAACATCCACAGAAACAGTTACAGACGTACACACATTTACACTTCAAAAATGGGGCTGGAAGAAAAGCCTCCTTCCCAATCTGTATCTACCCTACTTGGTATCAGCTGAGACAGGTGGCTAAACTTCAACCCACCACTGTCCGCCGTTCGTAAGGCGGGAATTCTAATCAAGTATAGAATTAAGACTACATAACCGATCGGTGTGTTTAACTAGAGACGGTACTTATTACAATTCCAACGCATCTCAAAGATACTTTTACACACAAAGCCATCATTTCCTTTGCACTGTCTTAGGAAAAGAACAATGTTTTTAGGCTGAGAGCGCAGGGCAGTTGTCCTGGTCGACTGATGATGCCCTGGGCCTGACCCTGAGCACTGGGTATTGGGATGCACACCTGTAATCCTAGCACTTGGGAGGTGGAGGCAGGAGGATCAGATTAAAGTCATCTCGAGCTACCAAGCCAGCCTGAGACCAGCTACGGATATTTGAGACTCTGACTCAAAAAAAAAAAAAAAAAGAAAAGTAAAGAAAAGAAAAGAAAAGAAAAAGCAAGGAAGGAAAACTACTTTTCGAGGTTCAAAAGTCAGTGAGGGATGAGCATTAAGCATAATGCACTGTAGAGAATATCAATCAGTAGGAATAAAAAAAATCGCTATTAAAAATTAAAGGAAAAAAAAGAAAACCCACTAAGATTTCAACTAATGAAAACTATGTTTAGAACCCTGAAGAGAGGCTGGAGAGGTGGCCCGGATGCTGAGAGCACTGGCCTGAGATCTGGTGCTGCCCTCTTCTGGCACACAGGCATCCATACAGGCAAAACACTGTCTAGTCTGCATACATAATAAATAAAATCTTTTGTTTGTTTGTTTTTTGAGACAAGGTTTCTATGTAGCTAGCTTTGGTACCAGTCCCAGAACTAGCTCTTGTAGACCAGGCCGGCCTCGAACTCACAGAGATCCACCTGCCTCTGCCTCCCGAGTGCTGGGATTAAAGGCGTGCCCCACCACCGCCTGGCATAATAAATAAAATCTTAAAAAAAAAAATAGAGAAAAAAAAGAGCAAAACTCCCGACAGCCGTTCCAAGGCAGGGTCAAAGGAGGCTGGTCTGGGTGCTCATGAATGACTCCCTGGACTTCACAAGTCTTTAGAAATCCAGTGCCCCCAAAGGGACTTTGAGTAACTATTCTTTCAAAGAAAATGGACTATATTATTTTACAGTACTGGAGATCGAACCCCGGGCCTCACACCTACTAATCACACACGCTACTAAAAAGCTGCATATTCTCAGACACAAGGTAGCAGTGCGTTCAGGAAGCAAAAGATAAAACGCAAGCCAAGTCACACTCAATACCTTGCGCCTAGACAGTAGAGCATTTTAGAACATACAGATCCTCCACCTTCTTCTGTGGTAACAACACATACTCCGTGACACTCATGAACTAGTGACAACCCACACACTTCAGAGCGCAGACATGCCAAGAAGAACATCACTCTGACCAGCACAAGAGGTGAAACCCTGGGTGTGAGACCATGTGAGGAGGAGGAATTGAACTGGGTTCATGTAAAACTCACCTGCTTTGAGGGCTGGAGAGAGCTCAGAGGTTAAGAGCACTTGCTCTTCCAGAGGACCCTTGGTTCCTGGCGCCCACACCAGATGACTCACAACCATTGGAACTCGGGCCCCCTAGGGCCCTGTACCCAGTGCACAGATCCACACATAAACACACACATCCCCTTACTGTATTCGAGCTTCCATATTTGCAGTCTGCTGGGTATTCTAGTCTCTCTTAAAGTACCGTTGCTGGCTTTTTTTCTTCTTTAATTATAGAAAAACATTTGCTAGGAGACATTTTTTGGTTGTGGATTGGACTCAGGGCTTGCGGGTGCCAGGCCACTGAGCTGCACTGTAAGCCCTAACCAGTTTTGAGACAGGATTTCTCTGTGTAGCCCTGGCTGTCCTGGAACTGTCCCGGCTGGCCTCAAACTCAGAGATCCGCCTGCCTCTGCCTCCTGAGTGCTGGGATAAAGGCGTGCGCCAGCAGTGCCCGACTATCAGAAGTAGGTTTAAGTGTATACACTACTGTACAGATCAGACACACTAACACCTAGCCTGCCACGACAGCAGAGGTGCCTGATACGGCAGCTACAGCAGCCACTTTCTTCCTGACCGAGAAAGGCTCTGCCATGATAAGGGCACTGACTGTGAGATACAAAAAGTCTCAATTATTTCCCAATGTGCTACTGAGAATCAGTCAAGTGCTGAGCAGCTCAGAGCTTCGTGTCTGACAACCCGTCTTCAATGAAACCAGAACCTTCAATGTCAACTACTCCCATAAGGGGACCTTTATGTCCCTGCCACTTACAGAATATTTAGAGGATTAGCATACGAATAACGTGTTCATTTATGGAATGCATATGAAGCGCTACTGGACAGGTGGAAGACACATCGTCAGGCAAAGGCTAACATCCTGGACTGAGTGGGGCGCAGTGGAATGAAGGCTCACCCAGCAAGCCTCTAATGAAAGGAGGTCTACTGTGTGCTGGACTCTGTTAGGACGACTGGGGTTTGCACGGGCTCTCTCTCGGCTCACAACCCGAGAATCAGATCAGGAGCAGGCATGTGTCTCAGGAGCAGAGCCCCAACTCCGGCTGGTAGGGAGCCCTGTGATCTGGGCACGCTCGGCAGGCTCCTGGAACTCTGCAGGCCTTCATTTCCTTATCTGAATATTGGATCACACCCGATCCTTCATCGGGCAGTTGTGGGAACATAAGAGTCCGGCACACAAACCTCTGTTACTGCCACTAAGGTGTATTCATCTAGAAAGAAGTACTCATAGGCCCTTGCAAACACAGGCACATAAAGGAAGCCTGCTTCTCTCCCTTGATAAGTAAGCCAGAGAATTATCTCTGGCAGGGTTCCTCCTTTTCCAGAAATAAGGATATGTGGGGTACTGTGGAAACACAGAGGCAATGCAGCCAAATGAACAGGTAGGTAGTCACGTGGCAAAGCGGGGCTGTCCAGGAAGAGATGGAAAGAAACCAGCAAGGAAGGGAGATCTAGGGAACTACAGGTACGACCATTCCCAGGGGCCCACAGTAGCTTGGCAGAGGAGGAGATGAAAAGAAAACCACATTGGAGAAGGCACACAACACCGCACTGAAAAGTGAGCCCTTTATCCTGGAAGCCATCTGGCAGCAAGAAGCAGCAATCAAGAAAAGGGCCCCAGGCAGGTTAGGGAAGGAGCCTTCAGAGGGTGAGGCCTGCCTGAGTGAGATGCTTGAGGTGATGCGGGCAAGAAGAAACCCATACCCTTCTCAGAAAGTGTCCAGGCTGCTGCTAAATTGGGCAGGCTGGACACCCCAGCACGGAAACAACTGGGCCCATCCTCCCGTGACTGTCACAATGCTGCAGCCTGCCTGCCACCTCTTCTATTCCCGCCATCCAGAATCAGCCTCGCGTGGCCTATTTAAATCTTCCACGACTCTCTCACACTACTGAAGGCGTGACTATGCCCAGCTGCACCCCAACGGGCACCTTTTCACCCACTGTGCTCCTCCTTCTCAGTGCCACCAAGGGAGGCATTTACACGAGTGGTTTCCAAACCCCGGGCCAGGGCTGTTGAAATGGGTTAGTGTGGAAAGGCAGTAGCCGCTAAACCTGGCCATGTGAGTCCGACCCGAGACCCTCGTGGGGGAATCACACAAGTTGTCCTTTGACCTTCACAGGCACACCATGCTACGTGCACACAGGCACAGGCACACACACACACACACACACACACACACTTCTGATTCTTCCAATCTTGTCCTAAAGATAAAATGAAATGCTGCCAGGCTTGGTGACACACATCTGTAATCCTAGCATTCAAGAAGGCAGAGGCAGGAGAAAGAGTTAAGGCCAGCTTGCTCTACATAGGAAGACTGCCTCAAAAAAAGAAACAACACAAAGAGCTAGGAATGTGGTGTGGCTAAGCAAGCGCAGGGCCCTGGGTTCAAACCCCAGCATTTCAGACAACACTAAAATGTTGCCCTGGGGTTACAGCTCTGTGGTAGAGCACTTACCCAGAATGTTTACCTCCCTGTTCAATCCTGGCACACATGCGCGCGCATGCATACACACACACTAAGGGAGGGAGGACAAACATCAGCACAGACTCCTCTAGAAACAGTCAGTGTACCAACCTAGCCCTTCCAAAGTTCTCCCTCCCTCGTCACTCCCAGCCTCACCTGCTGTGCCTCCTCCCACTTTTAGTACCACTCATTGAAACCCAAAGAGAGCGCAAGACACACCAGCTCTGCGTGTGTGGTAAATGGCGCGTAAGCACACGCTTCGCTCACTGCCCTGATCCTCACCAGACGCCTGAAACTGACGGGTACAGGACACCGGAACGGTCAGAGGAGCAAGTCACCGTCAAGCCATTTCTGCTCCCACCGACGTCAGAATCAAGAGCGTGAATAATATCACGTAGAAACCAAATGATTATAACTTCTCGATATACACTTACAACAGAGGGGGGGTTACCCCGTGAAGACGCGTCACGGTCTTTGTGTGATTTTCCTTGCAAACTCAAGGTCTGATTAACACAACTGCTTGAACCAAAGGCAGAAGCCTTTTATCTCCCTTAATTAGTTTCCGTCCATCTGCCGTTTGTCTTTGAAGTCCAGCTCCAGACCCTATATTCACTCTTCAAAAATGTATGTTTCTTTTAGAAGCAAGCAAAGACTAAGTAAAAACGTGAATCAATTGTTAGCATCCTTCTTAGCGACACAGCCACCTAAATGTTTTTACACTTAGCAGGCCTCCTGTTGACTAAGAGGGCAAGATTTCCGCATATGTCGTGAGGGCTGGTGAGGAAGGCACTTGCCGCCTGGCATGGACACTGGAGTTTGAGCCCCAAGATCTACAAGGGGTTTGAGGCCCAAGATCCACACGGGGGAAGAAAGAAACAGACTCCACAGTGCCCTCTGACATCACACACTACCTGGTGTCTCCTCGTGAGTTTTTGTGATTCTTTGGGCCGTCACCCATCCACCCAAGTGAAAAAAAAAAAAAAAAGATATCCGGCATACTTGAGACTGCAGGGTAGATCTATCTCCACTCAGCTGCTAACTCTGGACTAGAAAAAGAAATGCCTGAGGGAAACAAATCTAACCCAGGGATTCCTGCCTGCTTCTCGGAACCTGGGGTTTCGGGGTGTCCCGTGCCTCTGAGAATTAAAGAGGAAGGTGGACCCTTTGCTCAAGACTTCCCCAGGGTCACTCACCCTGCCGCTGCAGGCTGTAGAAGGGGGCACCCGAGAAAAGGGCCCTGTGAACGGTCCCTTTAAAAGAAAAGGCTCGGCTCTGCTTCCCGGTTCAGGGATCTGAGCACGTGGGTCGGTAGCCTCTAGTGGCCCGGGGGCTGGGGATCCGGGGTCGGGGCTGGGAAGCACAGCGCGCGGCTCCTACCTTCAGGGCTGGACCATGGCGACCCTCCGCCGCTCGCTCGCACCTCCCGCCGGCTCGTCGCCGGCCTCGCCGCCTCTCTCCGCTCGCACCCGCGCCGCCGCCGCGCAGGCCCCGCCGCCCTCTGCAGCACAAAGCAGAGCGGCAAAGTGAGCCTTCCTCCTCCGGGCGGGGCTTCCGGGACGCCGCGCGCCCTCCAGGCACTCCCGCCGGCGGACTTCGACCCACCAGGGCCGCCACAACTCAGAAAAGCTTTCAAGGGCGGCTAAACACGCCGACCTCGCGACCACAGGGCACTAACACGTCCCCTTGTGGTCTGGCTTTTGACCTGCACCCGGAGGATGCCACAGCCAGGGTTCCTGGAATCTGAAACTGCGGTCCATCCACACTCTGGATGAGGTCAGGGGAGGATGGTCCCATTTCACTAAGGGGTGAACTCACTCGGTTTAGTCTGGGACAATTAAAAAACGGAGCACAAAGCTACACTGATACCATCCCTTAAAAGAATAGTTATTCAGTACTAATAGCAACAGTTAACATGGCCATAGTGCTATATATTTATGATATATATACAATGCCATCTATATATAATGATGTAGGTATTACCACGTCTTTCCACAGGTAGGGAAACTAAGCTGCTTTTAGCCAAGCAACTTGCACAAGTTCGAGCACCCTGTCAACAGTGGAGGCAGGACAAACCCACTCAGGACAGTCTCTGCTCTTCAGCGGCTAGGGCAGGGCTGTGTAGCAGTCTCAGGTACCCTGTTTAACAGCCTGGGTCAAGAAGGACAAGGCCCTTGGAAAACATAACATACACCATGACAATTTCAAGGAGTTTCTTAGGACTTCGCCTGTGAAGCCATTTGTAAAGGCGCGCAATTTCTTAATATTATCACGGATGCGCACTGATATTCCTCACACTGTCATATATGTATAAATCAAGATCCTTGCTCTGCAAAGGATACCCTTTTCCTCTGGTAGCCTGCAAGCCACCAGTTGCCAAGGACCAGACATCAAGTCCCAGATACTGAAGCTTTGTGACCCGGGTCGTCCTCTGCACCCCGCGCCAAGAGCTTCACCCAGCCCTCTCGGACGCACATTAAATGTCCCCCTCCCAGACATTTCCAAAGCACCACCCCGGAGCAATGTTCCCCTGACAGAGAGCTTACGTGAAGAAGCAAGAAGCAAACAGCAGCTCGCGCCGCGGAGTCCCGCACCGCCGCGTGGATGCAAGGCCTGACGGAAGCAAACTGAGGATAAAGAGTGACGGGTTCCTAGTGGCTCCAGGAAGCCACGCCCTGCTCTTAGGAGGCGGGTGAACTGCCAGTGTCAGAATGACAAAGCAAAAATCCAGTCCTCGTGCAGCCCTGGCAACCTGTCCCCGTCGGCTCGGGCAAAGTGACAGCTCCTAATAGGACGGTACCACATCCTGCTGCTCAGAACCGCCCCCCTTCCCCCCAAAGAGGCGGCTACAATTCAAAGAATGCTGGGAACCAGACCCGAGTTGTTATGAGTGAGCGTGAACTGAGTCAGCTGGCCTCTGCCCTAGGCGCTGCTCTCTGGTCTTTCCTAGTCACATGAGGAACTTTAGAAATATTGACGCCTGGCACCCACACACATGATCTGACGTCCTCGGTACCGGCTGTGACCCTGGCAACTAGGCTTTAAAAACTCCAAAAGTGACTAGTTGACAGCGAAGTTAGGGACGCACTGCCCTAAGGCACTGGATTAGTCAAACTGGTAATTCCCTCAAGTCATCTGGGTTTTTAGAGCACTGTCTACTTCTGCCTGACTAACCCTGAAAAGAGGTGACTAATTCTCCTAACAATACTGCCTCCTGGCCCCGGTCAGCCGTGGGGCTGTCTTATTCACTTTAAGGAAAACCGAGAGTTTATTTAGCCCTTGGCACCGCCCACCAGCATCTGCCAAAGAAGGCCACGGCCTGTCGCACCTCCCTGCCCCTAGGTCAGTGAGACTGCTCGGTGGATGAATGAATGAAGCGTTTGACCCAAGCCTCTGGTTAATGCCAGGGTGGAAAGAGAACGAGGTGAAAGGGTTGTTGGCTCCTAACTGCTTGAAGCCACACCTCCTGGTACCTGAGTGGCCTCCGACAATCCTCCTAGGCTCTTCTAAGGTGAAGGTGAGAAACATGCATAATGTGCACACACCAGGCAGGCTGACCCAACACCCTTGCACACTTCCCACCCCACACACTTCTCACACATGTGCAGCCCTTGAGCCAGCGCCGCCCGATTCTGACGTGTGGGGACTGTGACCAGCTGCTTCTCAGCTCCTAAGTGGTCAGGACAGCTTCGGTAAGGACCAAAGAAAGGAAAATGCCCGGAAAAAGAAGCGTTAGCCCTGGCTCCTCCCAACCAAGTTCTGCATTACGTATTCTATCTGCCTTTTCCCAGGCAGTCCAGAGCGACAGTCCACACAGTGTGGTCACGAGTACCTCACCTCAAATATAGACAGTGCTGTTAATCTCGAGAGCATGGCCTGGGGTACAGAGCGGCTTTACATCCCTGAAGCTGGACCCATAACGGGATGCGGGGAGTAGGATTCCAATAGCTCGACACTGACAGAGCCTTACAGGGACCGTCAGGGAGATCAAGGGGAATTTTCTAACAGCATTATTAAAAAAGACCACATAAGCCGGTCCAACTTCCCAATGCTCTTAAGATAAGTAAATCTTAAAACAAGCACAGGTGAGTGGAAGGCTTCCCCTTTTGGGGGAGATGCAGAGACCGCTATTCTGGTGATTTAGTTACAGGCTAAGGGAAGAGGCTCCTCCTGGACTCCCACCACGGTTCACGTTCTAAGCTAACACCTCAAACCCCTTTGACTGGGCTCCTGGGTTCTTGTCTTTCTTCCCTAAAAGCCTGGGTAGTCTGTAGTCTGTCACCTCCTCTGGGTGGGGTTCCCTCATTCTCACCCATTATTAATTCCCCCCCCCTTTGTAGCCCCAAGTACCTTACTAATAATTACATATCTTCTAACTCTTTCAGAACTTTGGGAAAGCAAACCCTTGTTTGAGATCAAGTTCAAGCTTCTCAACGGCACAGTCAAGTCAATACCCACCCTTGTTTTTGTTGGTTTTTCTTTTTTTTCTTTTTTCTTCTTTTTTTCGAGACAGGGTTTCCCTGTGTAACAGTCCTAGCTGTCCTGGAACTCACTCTGTAGTCCAGGCTGGCCCCGAACTCACAGAGATCTGCCTGCTCTGCCTTCCCAGTGCTGGGATTAAAGGTGCACACTGCATGCCACCACCAACCAGCTAACACCCACTCTTATTAAAGCTAGCTATCCACACAGTCTGCACCCTACTTAGGCAACAAAACATTGTTGGAGAAACACTTGGAGAGTAAAAGTGATTTCCACTTAAAAGTTAATATCACAAACCTCGAATCTGTCCTCAGCCCTGCCCAGCAGTCCTTGCACCCTGGCATATTTTCCCAGCAGTCCTTGCACCCTGGCATATTTTCCCAGCAGTCCTTGCACCCTGGCATATTTTCCCAGCTGCCACGGTAACACTTCCATTTTTCTTCTTTTGTTCTAGCATTTCCAACAGTTAAGCTGCATTGGCCTTCCCTCTGATCATAACCTAGTTTCTACTTAGGAAAACAGAATTTCCCACTATTTCCCCACGGCCACCAAACTACTAAATTCTTTGCCATGGCTCCAGGTAGAAGAAAAGCTTCTGCTCCTGTGTGTGCGCTCACCGATTCTCGCCTTTCCGGTCAACAACCTCATCTGGAAAGATGCCCCTCGGGCATCATCAATTTATTGTTCTGTATCTGATCA
Source organism: Chionomys nivalis (assembly GCF_950005125.1). NCBI lineage: Eukaryota > Metazoa > Chordata > Mammalia > Rodentia > Cricetidae > Chionomys > Chionomys nivalis. The sequence continues at coordinate 3,248,411 of NC_080110.1, forward strand.
TGTCTATCATCACACAAACAGTTCCCAGAAGCCATTGCTTCCTTTCACCAGGCAAGGAGGACGAGGCGGGAGATGAAAGAGCTCTCTGCACTCTGAAGAATAAAGGAAGTAGAAGGTAAGGAACTAAGAATGTGTCCGTGGGGCGAGACGAAAGGGAAATAAGGACCCACACACCACCGAGGCAGCTACAAACCTTCTAAGCAGAGGAGACAAGAAACAAAGAAGAAGCCGACTGTGCCTACCCAGTCAGGCAGCCAGGAGCCGGGAGCCGAGAAGAAATGGAGACACAGACACCAGGAGGAAGCCGCAATGGCAGCTGAAGTGAGAAGCCATAAAGGCCTGGACTGGGAAGCAGCAGCTCAGAGCAAACACGGATTTGCAGACAGTGGCTGAGAGGTGTCACGGGATGGTGGGAATCCACCATCCCAGATGCTGGGCCTTGGCAACTGTGTGAGTGGAGGAAAAGTTAGTTTGGTACAAATCCATAGACCGACTTGAGAGTTTTATGTTGCTGGGGTTTTTTGTTTGTTTTTGTTTTCCTAAATGGAGATTTCCAATAGGTAACTGGCTATATAGATCTGGAGGTCAGAGCTAAAAGTAAAAATCAGACATTAGGAGACTCCAGTACAAATGATATTATATACTCTATGTACTAGCTGGGCGGTGGTGACACATGCCTTCAATCCCAACACCCAGGAGGTGGAAACAGACGGATATCTGTGAATTTGAGGCTAGCCTGATCTACAAAGTGAGTTCCAAGCCAGCCAAGACTACACAGTCTCAAAAATAAATCACTAAAATAAAAACTAGGGCTTTCTAGGGGGGAAAAAAATCCATGGGTGATGTGAGTATACAAGGGATGGGAAGCTAAAAGAGAATCCATTAACGGGATACTTGCCTGCGGTCCTAATGTTTGGGAAGGGACAGCCAAAGGATCACAAGTTCGAGGTTATCCTTTGCCTGGAGTTTGAGGCCAGCCAAGGCTACAGGAAACCCTGTCTCAATGAACTGACTCAGGGATCTGGAAAGCCAACAAATCTGCCGTCCACAGGCTGGAGATTTAAGTAGCACTCTGCAGGCGGGTACTTCCTCTTCAGTGGGCCTCTGGCTTTTCTCTTGAAGTCGCTGGATAAAGCCCACAAGCATTTCGGGAGGTAACCCACTTTCCTCCGAGTCTTCCGATTTCAGTGTTCATCATAGTTTTTAAATCCCTTCATAACAACATCTACGGTCAAACGAGTGGGTGACCACAGCTGGGCCAAGCTGACACAGAAAGTTAATTCTCACACTATGGTACGAGATGAAATCACCCAGAGAGTTGGTATATTCGGGGAAATGAAGGTGGCCCAGAGACAGAGCCCTGAGCACCAAGCTAGGGACAGAAAAAGGGCCCAGCCAGGGAGGAGGAGCCAGGAGGATGAAGGCAGAAAACAGAAGCCAATGGAAGGGCTCCTGTTGATGGAGATCTAGAGATTCGGTGCTGCTGAGACGATGCTAAGGGTTAAGATGCTAAGGGAGACAAATCCTCAGCAGAGGTCAACAAGGAACAGAAAGGCGCTGGAGGTGGGGAGTAGAGCCAAACAGCGAAGATCAGGGAACAGGGAACGGGGCCTAAGGACGCAGGAGGGGGCCAGCAGTGCTGGGGTCCTTTGTATTTGTGTTTCTCTAAGAAACAGATGAGTATAGTGTGTTGTCATATTGACATACCGCGGGAATAACCCAGGCACGGTAACGTGGCGGGTCCCAAGGGGGAAGGGACAAGGTGACGGCAGAACCTCTTTTGAACACACATTAACGATGCATAGGACTTTGAAGTAAAGCCCAGGTTCCCAGCTCTTATCTCCTTCCCACCAGGTCCTCCGTGGTCCTTCCACCTCTTCATCTCACCCAGAGCTCCTCCACCCCCAGTCATTAGCCTGCCCTCCATCCCTTTAATTACTGAGCTTCCTCGCCACAAGGCTTCCCTGACTTCCAGGTACTGCACAAATCCAGTTCAAACCTGTCTTCCCTGAGGATGCCATCCAAGAAGCCCAAGTCCTGTGAAATGTGCCACACTCCCAGGCAGTCTTTCCGCCTGGTATGCACGGCTGCCCTCACACTTTCTCCGGGGTTATCTGACCCACCTCAGCCTCCCTAGAGCAGCACAGCCCAGGAGAACTTTGGCTGTGACAGAGACTTTCGGTGCCCTCCCACCTCACTGTCACGTAACTACTAAGGTCTTGAAAGACAGTTTGCATGAGTACAGATCTGCTTATTTTATTTAAGTTTAAATGATCTCAATGTAAACAGCCACAGTGAGCAGGCGCCACAGTTACTATTTTTAGCCCTGGATGCCCGGCACTTAATACAGTGGACACACAGAGTGACCACTCAGTACATACTTGCTCAAAGAGGAAATATGTAAGCTAATGATATTATTAGCTAATTTATATAGATTGTATCTTTTCCATAGAGGGGATTTTTTTTTTAACATGACAGATGTCATGGGTCTCCTACAGTTTTAGAGAAGATGACTTTCACTTGTAAGATACTGATCTCGGGGGAAGCGGGGACATCAGCGAAAACATGCCAGACGTCTGCATAAATCCCATCTGTATCCGGTGGTGGCGCACGCCTTTAATCCCAGCACTCGGGAGGCAGAGGCAGGCGGATCTCTGGGAGTTCGAGGCCGGCCTGGTCTACAAGAGCTAGTTCCAGGACAGGCTCCAAAGCCACAGAGAAACCCTGTCTCAAAAAAACAAAACAAAAACAAAAACAAAAAAAATCCCAACTGTAACCCTGCCCAGCTGAGGCCTCTCTCTGTCAACACTCCACCCTGGTCCAACCCCAGATGTGCCCCGGAACCCGTATCCTGCCTTTAAATGGTGTTTAATCTCTTCTTTCACGAGCTCTGGGCTAACCCCACAGTGCACTGTCTCCTGCAATTGTCTGCTGAGAAGCACTATATTCTGGTGGCAGGAGAGGCTGCCCTGAAGCTACAGTCTGGCCTTTCTGCTGTGTGTGCCCATGGGAAAATCCTGTTATGTCGCCGTGCCTCAGTTTACCCCTCTGTAAAGTGCTTATCAGCAATCGTCTCTATACCTCATATGGCAGTTGTGGGATGAGAGGCACAAATAGAGAAGGACCAAGAACACAATTGGTGATCGATACTGGCATCACTGAGGTCTCCTGACTTGGTCTAAAGCTAGAACACTTTCATTTCCTACACAGTAAACTACCAACAGTGTACTACACTCGACCCTGTCCGCAATCTAATTAAAGGGTAACATTCACCTTCCTCTCCTTCCCAGTCTGTACGGAGCATGCCATTTTATTTCGTTTTCTTGAGATAAAGTCTCCTGTAGGCCCTACCGGCCTTGAACTTGCTCCGTAACTGAGGAAGACCCTGAGTCTCCTGACTTCTCCTCGGAAGCGTTGGGATTACAGGTGCCAGGTCATTTCTGTGGTACTGGCAGCAAACCCAGGGCTTCCTGCATGCTGGGCAAGAACTCTGCCAACCCATCCACACCCCAGCCTGAAGCATGCCGTTTTCCACTGTGCACGTCTTTCCCGGGGAGAAAGAAAAGGCATGGTTTGCTTAGTCAACCTGTTAGGCGTGGAAACACTACGTGAAATTTGTGTTACACGTACATACAAGGCTAAGGTGTTCACACTACTAGAGCAGGCAGAAATACACTCCTGTGTGCTATTCAGTTTAGATTTTTTTCACTATCCTATTTTAGTCTTAAAAGAAAGGGGACAGTTGTTTGGTCATTTGTTTGTTTTTGAGACAGGGTTTCTCCTGCGGCCCCTACTGCTGCCTTGAACTCACAAGCCCTACTCTAGCCTCAATGGCTGGGGTTCCCAGCGTGCGCCACCCCAGCCATCTGGTAGAGAACAGGTTTAATGTAGAAAATACTAGCCTGAGAGCCCCAGGAGGCGCGGGCTCCACTCCAGTAAACTCTTAGATGTCTTATAAAACTGGGGATCAGTCACCCTCACCCCCAGCCAGGCAGTCATGCACTGATTGCTAATGGTAGTTGGCTTTCAGGGCCTATACATCAAAGAAGTAACAAGTCACTTATTACCCCATATACGTACTAAGTACACACACCTGCTAGGAGGTACCTGCTACTGCGGGGAGCATCTTCCTCCAGTTTCTTGAAAAGCCAAAACTGCAGACAGCTGACTACAGGTAATTGATGGAAGACCACAGTCACCTCCTGAGCTTGGAGCCCTGAACCCTCCAGATGGGTAGCGAGCACTCTGCCGGTCCAAACTCTCATTTGTTTCCCGTTTTTGTTTGTTTTGAGACAGGGTTTCTCTGTTTAGCTTTGGAATCCATCTTAGAACTCTCTCTATAGACTGGGCTGGCCTCGAACTCACTGCCTCTGCCTCCCAAGTGCTGGGATTAAAGACATGCACCACCGCCGCTTGGCTACTCCAACCTTTTAACACTGCAACGTGATGTGGTCATCTACAAAGTTCATGCTCAAGAACCAGACAATCAAGCTATGTTAAAAAAAAAATGGGGGGGCCAGGCGGTGGTGGCGCACTCCTTTAATCCCAGCACTCGGGAGGCAAAGGCAGGCCGATCTCTGGGAGTTCGAGGCCAGCCTGGTCTACAAGAGCTCGTTCCAGGATGGGCACCAAAGCTACAGAAAAACCCTGTCTCGAAAAACCAAAAAAAAAAAAAGGGGGGGGGATTCTCATATGGTTTCAAGGATATACGGTTTATTATTGGATCACATGCAACATGAAGGCTGGACTGCCCGCCAGGCCCCGGTTTCAACTGAGGCTGACCCACAGGATAGAACGTTTTTCCTTTTCAGGCTGTGGGTAGCTCAATGAGAGAGCTCCTGCTGGGCGTGGATATGACTCTACAGCACTGAGACAAAACAGAAGATCAACCTTCCCACCCACCACAAAGAAGACCCTCAGATGGCCCACCTAGTACTTTATCACCCTCCTATCTATAGATTAAAAGTGTTTATGTAATCATTAAGACTCTCAGGAGCTCTGAGTCAGTGCAGTAGAGAAGGACGCTGGGCTACCTGCTGCTATACTGGACAAAGCTCAAAGTTAATCATCAGTGGATTTCGTCTTTCTCAGAACAAAGACCCGTGCTGGGCTTCCAGTGCAGCGTGCAGTCACTGGCTTTCCAAAAGACAAAGCAAGGGCACATACAGCGACACTATAAAGCACCTACGTTTATGGCTGCTGTAAACTGTTTGGCTTCTGCCTCCCATTTCTGAGACAGGAGGCTCACTGTGTCGCCTAAGTTAGTCTCACACCGAAGCACAAGCGATCTTTGTCCCTAGCCTCTGCACCTGGCTTATACTTGCAACTTAAATTGGAGACATATATATGACCTAATATAGAAAGTGTTGTGCTGTCTTTCCAGATGAGCCAGTCTGAGCCCTTCCACAGGTAAATACAAGATGTTATCAGCATCACTAACTGGACACCAGGGCACACAGCAGCCTAAAATATTTTGTTTCTCAGTCTCCCTTCGGCATGTAGACGGCTAAGTGACTACATTTTGGCTGGTAAGTCTAGGCGAATGGTTATGTGTAACTTCGAGAAAACAGTCTTACATGGAAGGGGCATGTTCTCCCAGTGATGGCTACTCTGGACAGCCACTTTAAAGAGAAAGTTGGAAGACAAATGCTGAGGGCTATGAGAAGTCGGATTTCCAGTGTTAGTCTAGACGGTTCAGGAAAGAAATCGAGGCTTCTACTACTTTAAGCCATTTCTATCTGGGGTGTGAGGACATTTGTGGCCAAGCTGAATCACAACCAGACCACCTGTACTACACTATAGGGGATCTTTTTGTTTGGTTGGTTTTTGTTTTTGTTTTTTGTTTTTTCAAGACAGGGTTTCTCTGTAGCTTTGGATGGAGCATGTCCTGGAACTAGCTCTTGTAGACCAGGCTGGCCTTGAACTCAGGGATCTGCCTGCCTTTGTCTCCCAAGTGCTAGGATTAAAGGCGTGCGCCACCACCATCCTGCCATTATAGGGAATCTTAAAAGAAAGGTTCTCCTCACTGTCTGGATGCAGTGAAGACTCAGGCTCTGGTTTCACTACACTGACTTTCATAGAGTTCTAATCCATCCATCCCAAAGCTTGAACCTTATCTACAGATGAAGTCTTTTCAGGCCTGCACCCCCAGCCCACCCAGACAGCTACACTTGTCCCTATATAGCTACCTTGGACACCCACAGCATGGCCAAGACAAAACCACTGTGTCCCTTAGAAGCCTCGCCATATCCCCTCTGAGACAACGACACCACAGCCCACACTTCTCGACAGAAATCTGAGCAACACCCGGGATTTCCTGCATTTCTTCCACCCCAGATGGTGATTCTGTCTTCTGTTAAAATTCCCTCCTGTGGGTGGAGAGACGGCTCGGTGCTCCTGCAGAGGGACTGGATCCATCTCCCAGCACCACACCAGGGGGTTCACCTGTGAGGTCCAGGGTGACCGACATCCCTGGCCTCCACTAGCCACCTGAATTCACACCTACACACCCCATACAGATACATGTGCATCCTCATAACTGTAAAAACTAAAATAAGTATTTTGTAAGACCTTTCTTCTAAAGAGAAACTGGGTTTTATTCACCTGTATTCCACAGTGCCCCACACACTGACGGTCAGGAGCACAAACACCAGTATTTTCAACACTTTTTCTATGCTTTTATTTTATGTATAAGCATGTTTTGCCTACATATATTTATATGCACCACATGGGACCCTGGTGCTCATAGGAGTCAGAGGAGGGCACCTGATCCTCTGGAACTGGAGTTACGAGCCACCATGTGACTGTTGGCAACAGAACCTGGGTCCCCTGCAAGAACAAGTGCTTTTAACCACTGAGCCATCTCTCCAGCCCTCCTTTGCTTTCTAAAGTGAGATCTAATATTTCACAATAATCTATCTAAATTTTTTGTTTTTCTCGTGAAACATTATGATGTAGAAAATTTCCCAAGCTATTAAACTTCTATGAATCATTTTTATGGGTGCCCAGTATCACCTGAGCTAGCAGCTATTGCTATGACTGTGTGTCAGGCACTGTGTGGGCGTTTTATGTGTACCCTCACTCCGTCCGTCTCCACGCTGCAAACAAGGAAACGGAAGCTCAGGAGCCCTGGACTGTGGTGACCGTACTCATGACCACAAACAGAGCAGGGCTCTGGTCACCCATGTCTAAGAGAAGGCCTGCATTATTTACCAGCAAGACCAACTGATGAGGATATCGACCAAATAAAGTTTATATTAGGAAAACCTTAATCTGAATCTGTCCAAGTCACAACTAAACAGCTGGAGAAGGGGCATTAATTAATCACCACGATATACACAGGATTCCCTTAATTTGGATCTAGCAATTTAACCACAGTGGATGGATGGCTGAGGATGTCCCTCTGCGGTAAAGCACTTTCCTGCTTTTGTTCCTGGGTTTGGCCCCCAGCACCACATGAAAATAAAACAAGCAAAAGAACAGAGACAGGTCACACTGGTCCCTTTCAGCATAGGACGGAGACGGGTCACACTGGTCCCTTTCAGCATGGGACAGAGACGGGTCACACTGGTCCCTTTCGGCACTGGCTCCCAGACATGTTTGATACAAGGACAGATTTCCTATTTCCTACTTAGAGCAGTCCTTGTAAGAAACACAAGGGCTGTTTTCAGCCCCACTCCTTGTACTTTTTAGAAGACAGAAATGTGCCCAGAAGAGGAAAATATGTATAAATTCCTACATGGGAATTATGCAATCACTGATATCTAGCCCTCTTCATCAATTTATGTAACAGAAGACCACACATTGGATAAGCAGGGGCAGGAGGATACTGTCGAGTCCAGCCTGGACTACAAAACGGAGCTCCAGGCCAGCCTGGGCCACAACAGGAGCTCCAGGCCAGCCACAGCTACATGTAAAACACTGTCTCAAAACCAGAAAATAAACAAAAATAAACAGAGCACAAACCAGGGCCCCAACAAGTGCACAATTATTTCCATGGACCATACCATGCAGTTATGTGGAATGTACAGGGAGCAGCTGGAGGGGCCAGGACCGACTGACACTCATGGGATCCCGGACTCTACAGGCATATTCCTCAGTGCAAGTCCCAGCTGCCTTGCTGGGCACATAACCTTGAGTGACTTATTTAACTCCTTGAGTGACTTATTTACCTCCTTGAATGACTTACTTAACTCCTTGAGTGACTTATTTGACTTCTTGAGCCTTTCCTTATTGCTGACAGCAACCTCGGCCTCACTGAACTATGAGTAACTTGCAGGTTTACAGCAGGGCTCATGGCCATCACTGTTTAAGGGTTCTCTCTAGGACTAGTGCTCCACGAGGAACAAGAATAACGAGACAGTGAAGCAGAACAGGACACCATTCTGACCAGGCCTTAGGACATGGGAAAACACTGTACCTGCGTTAGGACACGGGGAAACACTGTACCTGCGTTAGGACACGGGGAAACACTGTACCTGCGTTAGGACACGGGGAAACACTGTACCTGCATGAGGACACGGGAAAGCATTGTAGCTCATCACAATCCTAGAAACACAACCTTTCGACTCTCGAGTGGACAGGAATAACACTTAGGAGCCTGTTACTATTTCCTACTAATCACTATACACAAGGTCATTGGTAAAATGGGGTTATTAGGCACACACAGCTCAAAGGCTCCAAAGCCTCAGCAATGTCCCGACTCGGCTGCAGAAGGCCGTCCTAATAATCTGGTCCAGGCCTCTGCCCTGGGACTCTCTCTGCAGACCCGGCTCGTCTCAAGCTCACAGAGATCCGCCTGCCTCTGCCTCCCAAGCGCTGGGATTAAAGGCGCATGCCACCACTGCTGGAGGAAATAATTCTCAATACAGCAAAAGTCTACATAAAACAAAACTAATTCTTAGATGCTATTCTGTTACATGAAAAAGAAAACAGCATAAACTAGGCATGCTGCCTCACTTTCTTTCAGTAATAAACATTTTTAATCTAAAACATATGGCCAAACACATCTAGAGATGTACCACTACATAAAACATTGCAGTTTGTCCAGTAGCTCAACAGAAAACTGTTTACCTAGAATGCCCAAGGCCCTAGGTGTGATCCACATCAGTGCCAAAATATATATTATAATTATATATTACTATATATTGTTTATATAGACAATGTTTATATTTAAGTATTATATATTAATATAAGAATTATATCGTATACTAATATATATACAGTAACTACATGTGTAACATTAGTACAAGTTTAATATCTCAATACAATATATGGTCAATTACTCCAAGTGGTTTGAATGTGAAACGCTCCCAGCTAACTACGCTGTTGGGAAGTAGTGCCTCAGTGGAGGAAGCGTATCGCTACGGGTGAACCCTGAGGTTTACGGCCCCACTCTACCTGCTGCTCGCTCTCTGGATCTAGCTGTGGATGCAACGTGACCAGCTGGCCTCCTGCTCCCGACAGGACACCTTCTCCAGCTGCTGCTGTACCTTTGCTGTGGGAAGGTGGGGTAGGACTGAGAGCTCTAGGCGGGCCTGGTCTGTTCTCCATGGCTAACAACACTTGCTGCTCCTGCACAGGACCCGAGCTTAGTTCTGAGCACCCATTTTGTCTGGCCTGCAACTGGAACTTGTGCCTTGCTGAACTCCAGCTCCAGGAGCTGACAACCGTCTTACCCAGACAGGCACCTGTATGCACTACACATGGTGCACACCCTGAGGGGCAGGCGTGCACACACACACACAAACACACGTGCAAGCGCACATACATATACACACACTCAAAGAAGATTTTAATTTTTCTTTTTGTTGTTGTTGTTTTCGAGACAGGGTTTCTCTGTGGTTTTGGAGCCTGTCCTGGAACTAGCTCTTGTAGACCAGGGTGGTCTCGAACTCACAGAGATCCACCTGCCTCTACCTACCGAGAGCTGGGATTAAAGGCGTGCACCACCACTGCCCGGCTTAAAGGATTTTAATTTTAAAAGGAGCACCAGGACGCTGAAGAGATGGTTCAAGGCTAAGAGCACTGGTTACTCTTCCAGAGCGCACAGGTTTAATTCCCAGTGCTCCCGCGTGAGCTCACAGCTGTCGTGACACTAGCTGCAGGGAACCCAACACCTTCTTCTGTCCTCTGTGGGCATGCGCACGGAGCACAGACATACATAACAAGCAAAACACCCATCGCATACAAATAATAATAGAAATTATTTTTAAAAAATTAAAGGGGAGCCGGGCGGTGGTGGCGCACGCCTTTAATCCCAGCACTCGGGAGGCAGAGGCAGGCGGATCTCTGTGAGTTCGAGACCAGCCTGGTCTACAGAGCTAGTTCCAGGACAGGCTCCAAAGCCACAGAGAAACCCTGTCTCGAAAAACCAAAAAAAAAAAAAAAAAAAAAATTAAAGGGGACTGGCAAGACGGCTCAGTGGGTAAAGGCACCTGCTGTATAGGTCTGATGACCTGAGCTCTAACCCCAGGAACCCACGTGAAGGCCGAAGGAGAAAACTGACTCCATAGAACTGTTCTCTAATGCGTGCGTGCGTGCGTGCGAGCGTGCTCCCGCGCATGTGCAGAGACCAGAGGACGTCTTTCGCCTTATCCCCTCACTGAACCTGCCTCACACGTTACAAGTTCCCTTGCTACTAAGCCATTGCCCAAGCCCATCTCTATTTTAATATTTTTACAAATAAACCTCAATATTTAATGACTATCTTAAGTTTCATTAAGAAAAAAAAATACACAGAGCACTGAAGAGCTGGCTCAGGGGGTAGAAGTTCTTGCTTCATAAGTCTGGCCTGAATTTAATTCCCAAAGCCCACAAAAGAGCCAGGTGTGGTGCCAGGCACCTGCTATTCCTGCACTCCTAAAGAGGAATGGAGGCAGAGACAGGAGAACCCGCCGGAAGCTCTCAAGCCGCGAGTCTGGAGCTGCTTCACAAGAGCGAAAACAACAAGGCAGACAGCGCCTAGCGAAGTCAAGGTGAGGGGCGCTCTGAAAAGATGTCCTCTGACCACAAAGGCGCTGCGTGTGCACGGGTCTGTACCCCCACACACAAATACAAAATTATAAACAGACACAATCCTCACTTCCTGTAGGGCAGAGCCTCCCTTCTTCCTCCTCCGCCCCCACCCTTGGATTAATTAACTCAATGGAGATGCCATATTTTGCAACTTGTTTCTGCTTGTCGTCATCGATTGCTAGCCCCTTACCTTTTCCTGAGAAAACACCTATCCGCCATCTCCTCACGCTCGTCTGTGAGCCCGCGGCCTTTACAGATAGCACGGGGAGGCAGGTACTCAAGAGTAGGACCACCTTACCAATGAGGTGTGCCCCATTCACCTTCTCTCTCCTGCCAGCACCAAGCAGATGCCCAAAACACACCTGCTGAAGGAACAAACAACCTAGTGGGGAAACCAGAGCCGAGCTGGGGTGTCTGTGCTGGTGAGGAGCTTTGTCTGCTTAAGAAAAGCAATCCCTACAGAGACAACAGGGACAGCAGACAGGTCGGGGCTTGACAGCAGAGGCGAACAGGTTCCTCAGCCACTAGCATCTGCTTGCCCCGCTGTGAGACAGAGTTCAGTCCAACAGCCACAGGCTGTGCTGGGAACCAGTGAGAACGAGACTCCCTGAGAAGGAAAGGGAACTCTAGCACTGGGCCCTCCCCGCTGCTGGAACTGAGGACATGAACACTGGAGCCCCGCTGGCGACCTGTAGTGTCTGGACAGATACTGTGGGCAAACTCTCACACAAGTACTCTCGAAATTTAAACCGGGTTTTCCACGCCGACAGCCGTAAGATGGCAGCCAGTGCACAACAACAGGAAGTTCACAGTCACTGATGCTAACTGATGCTTACTCTTCAGGCCAAAAACTAGAAAGCTACCCCAGGCTGCCACAGGGCCTCCTAGGAGCATCGACCAGTCAGCTGAGAGACAGCTCATCCACAGGCATGGCTAAGATGTTGCTGGCATGATGGCCTATTGCACAACGTCCAGTTGCAAAAGCCACCATGACTTCCAGGAACACCTATCGTGGCACCAATACCACAAGCACCATGCCTAAGGTAAGTGCAGTGCGCGGGCAGGGTTCTGAAGAAGCCTTCAGAGAAGGCTAAGGAAGCAAGCAGGAACTACCAGTGTGCTCACCAGAGAGCTAGTCACCCTGCCTGGGAATGCTTCTCCACACTCCATTTCCTCGTCATAAGAAGGTGAACTCACAGCCTATGTCATCGATGGCATTTTAGAGACCTAAAGGAGGGCACACATAATCTCTGGCACAGAGGATTGTGCTCATGATGTGGGCCATCACATGGGTGCCTGAAATGGAACCTGGGTCCCCTGTAAGAGCAGCCCGTGCTCTTAACCACTGAGCCAGCTCTCCAGCCTCAACGGTAATTTTTATCATGTCATGACAACACCTCCTTCCCCTATGTTGGTGGAGAACACCATGCGACCAGTGCAGGAGAGAGCCCTTCCCTTGCTGAGACATCATGACAACCAATGCAGGAGATAGCCCTTTCCTTGCTGAACGCCATGACCATCAGTGCAAGAGATAGCCCTTCCCCGACATGACCGCTAAGTCCATCTCAGTTTGTGTTTGAGTCACATATTTTTCAGAACTCCTTGCTAGGAGGGAGACAGATCTGTAAATCAGGTCACCAGAAGCCAGCAAACACTGTACCAGTAACTAGGTTGGGGATTATCAGGCAGTGACTTGGACCACAGGAAACGCCTGGTACACCACGGCCATAAACCAGGGAGAGGCTAAGGGTGAAGCAAATCTCCTATGGGTGCCTTCTTAACAGTCACACAGAGAACTCGTCAGCCAGTGAGACCTCACTCAACAGGAAACAGCGCAAAACAGACAGACCCACAAGCAGGCACAACACTGCATACAACATACAGCCAGTATCACAGTTATAAGAAAAAAAGACAGACTCTTACCTGCTTGGTCAAGTTGAAGCAAAAAACAAGGGACACACATTTACTTAAATGACTTCTTCACCTAGAAGAGGAAGAAAAACCAGGGAGAGTGAAAAACGAGGTGAGGGCCGACAGGAAGCCTTCCCTACGCACTGCCTAGTTCAGTGAAAAAGGCTTAGTACATATATCTATTCACGTGTGCGCTCGGGCGTGTCCTGATGCCCATGTGCAGGCTCCTCTCCTTCCGCCAGCTGGGTTCTGGGGACTGAACTCAGACGGGCAGGAGTGATGGCAAGGCCTCCAGTTGCGGGGTCAGATTGCCTCTCCATCTCCAGCTCATTTTTATGTAACTCAGGAGATTCTGCCACTGAAGGTAATGATCTTAACTTGAAATATGTTGATTTTATCCTATTGTATTGACTTACCTATACAGCTACATGTAGGACATTATACATGTTTAGTGACTCAGTGTACCAAACCATGAAGTGGGTTTAATAATGACCACGTTTTTAAAATGCACTAGGATACTTAATGTTTCCAAAACACGACATGATATTCGAGGGGAAGGCAAACACATCCTTATAATATTCAAAATATTTTTTGACTAAAAATACCTTCAACCAACACATCCACATGCTCATCTAATTATGGTGCAGCATGCCTGTCAGCCTAGACTAGCAAGAGGACTACTGATTACTGCAAGTTCAAGGCCAGTTTGACCTGCATAGTGAGCTCCAGGCCGATAGGCTCTGCAAGAAGACCCTGTCTCAAAACTCAGAATAGGCAGGGTCTGGTGAGACGGCTCCATCAGTAAAGGGATGGCTGTGCAGGCATAGGAACGAGTTCAGGCCCCCAAGGCCACATCGTAAGCTAGGCACAGTGGTGCGTGGCGGGACAGACAGACTTTCCTGGCATCACTGGCGAGCCTGCAGAGCTGAATCGGTACACTCCAGGTTCAATGAGGCCTTGCCTCAAGAAATGAAGGGGAGAGCAACTGAGAAAGACATCAGCCTGTGTCCTCCACACAAAAGCTGTGTGCATAGACAATACGGCCAAATGCACACACACACACACGAACATGTACATATGCATGCACCATACGCCAACATGTGTAAACACCACAAAACAAAACACGTATGTTCAAGATTCTGAAAATTATACTAGTAAAAACCAGAACCGTACTAAGTGAAAAAAAAGTTACTTTTACTAAATTTACACAACTAAATGGATCTGAATTTGTGATAAAGAGGGGCTGTTACATAGAGGCAGTTAACAAATCCACAAATATTCTATCACTAATACTTCAGGAAACTTCAGAATCGTATCCCTTTATCACACAATAAAAATTTTCACAGACCACGGTGCCTAGAGTTCATGGAAATCATCAATTAAGTGAATGTTTCCTTGGAGCTGGAGGGATGGCTCAGCAGTTAGGACACTTGCTGTTCTTCCAAAGGACCAGAGTTCAGTTCTCAGCGCCCAGGTCAGGCAGCTCACGACTGCCTAGAATTCCAGCTCCAGGGGGTATAAAACTTGCTTCTGACCGTGACAGGCATGCACACATATGGCGTCCCTTCACACACACAATAACAATAATACAGATATTATGCATGGCAGTGCATGTCTTTGATCCCAGCACTTGAGAGGGAGAGACAGACAGATCTCTACAGGTTCCAAGCTAGCCTGGTCTAATAGCCAGTTCCAGATTAGCCAGCTAGCCAGGGCTATACAGTGAGGCCAGCTGCTGTCGCAACAATTGAGGGAGGAGGCTGGAGCCCTGCTTTTCCAGAGGATTCTAGTCTGGTGGCTCACAGTTGCCTGTAATTTCAGTTCTAGGGAATTTGATACTTTCTTCTGGCTTCCATGGGCACCCACATACATAGCAGACACTTGCATGTGTGTACACACACACACACACACACACACACATTTTTAAATTGCAAAAATAAAGTTGAAAGAGAGAGAGCTGCATCCCTGCTCCGTTCTCAATTCAACCACTCATACAACCAAGTTCTATGCAGAAGCACGCCAGGAGTACTGCCTGACCGGGTACTACATCCTGATGGAGATGGGACCAAGGGCTCAGACAACCTGGGACGTGTCCCTCTTGTGCTCCCGGGTGACACCTTAGTCCCATGCTACTTCAGCTTCCGTAGCAACATGCACTTATAGAGAAGTTCCTCCTGAAGAATGACACAGGGAAACCGGGCAGGTACGAGGAGCCCAGAAACCAGGAAGCTCCTGGGACAAACGTTAGTTCTTCCGAGTGCCCACCTCCTAAGACTAAAGGGGCTCATGTCACATACGGTACACGTCTGGAATCCCAGAACTTGGAATACGGAGGCAGGAGGACCAAGACTTCAAAGCCAATTTCAGCTGGAATTGTTCAGGGCCAGGCTGGGCTACATGAGAGACCCCATCTCAGACAAACAAGTAAGCAATAAATAAATACATGTTTTCCTATCACATAAGACCACAGACCCGGGGGCTGGAGAGATGGCTCAGTGGTTAAGAGCATATAAGTTTGGGTCCCAGCGCACAGCTTGTAACTCCAGTTCTAGGGGAATCCAGTACCTCTGTGGGCACCTGCACTGTGTGCATGCCTATATACAGACTCACACACGTACACACAATCAAAAATAAACCTTAAAGCCACAGACTCTTGTGACATACTTTTAGAGTCAAAAAAATATATAGGTTGTTCCTTAAAAAGAAAAAAAAAAGTTTTTTAGGTTCAGGGATAAAATCCTAAAAAGAACTTCAAGAAGTCAGTGTCAAAACTTGGTGAGACGGGGAGCTGGAGTGATGGCTCAGTGGTTAAGAGCAATGACTGCTCTTCCAGAGGACCCTGGTTCAATTCCCAGCACCCACATGGCAGCTTACAACTGTCTAGGGGACTCCATTTCTAGGGGACCCAACACCCTCACACAGACAAACATGTAGTCAAAACATCAATGCACATAAAACAGGAATAAATTTAAAAAAAAAAAAAAGAAAACTTGGTGAGACGGAGAAAACATACTCTTTAGACTCTACAGAGTGCACACTGTTACCGTGTGAGGTAATGAACTTTAGCATAGTTCCACAGTACAAGACTGAAGATCTGTACCGAATAATGCAAGGGGCATGCTCCAGAATGTGCTGTAACACACCGCTGGCAGCGGATCTGGACATCGCTGTAGTGAGTCACTCAACGTCATCTCCCACGGACGTGCACGCTCACTGAGCTTCCTTCCAGAGGCAAAAGACAGAACTGATCTTTGCACTTTAAACCCACGCTTCTGAGAAGGACACACTCAAAACTCAGACGCGGCTATGGAACATGGAGGACTGTACCTTTCAGTGGAAGTTAACTTCCTTGTGGGCGCGGCCCACTCCTGACTAATGCAAATGATACTCCGCACCTCAGAGATAAGGGTGGTAAGAGACTGAGCGTGGGGGGAAAAGGAAGTTCCTCCTCCATCAGACTGCAGTTACTAAACGAAATGGCAAAATCAAAGAAGGAAACAGCGTGGGGAAATTCTACTTCAAAGTAATTTGTTTAATATTAAAACTGGGTGTGGTACATACCTGTGGTCCCAGAGATAACTCAGGAGGCAAAAGCAAGGTGATTCTGACTTCAAAACATTAATAAGAATAATTAATAAGAATAGCTAAGTATACAAATTATGCCCTGCAAGAAAAATTCACTATTTTTGCCCAAAGAAGTGTTTGTGGTCAAAGACCCTGAAAATAGATTTTCATATTAATTGACATAAGTCTGAAAATGGCTTGTATGGAGCTAGGCTTAAGGGTCCAACTGGGAGGCTGTGGCAGGAGAACTGAAAGCCACCGAAGGTTACATAGTGAGACTCTTTCCTGAAGTAGAAAAGGGGGAGAAGCAGGAGGAGGAAGAGGATGATGACGAGGAGGAAGGAAATAGCTGGTATATTCAGAACAACTAAAGAACTGATATTCAGAACAAGATGGGGGGGGAGCAGCGCAAAGCCCTTGCCGTGCAAGCCTGGCCACCCAAGTTTAGTCTTTATGGTCTTCATCGAGGCAGAAGAGAATGGATTCCACACGTACCCTCCAACTTCTGCATACTCGTGCCCATAAACACATCACACAGAAATAAATATGTTTTGGTATTTGCAAAGACCAATCTATTTGTCCATCCCGACATGCCTAGGATCATTCAGATGGCGGCATTAAAGGAGGCTTCTTAGAAAACCTGTACTTTCTAAGAACACGGACAGTGAACACAGCTTTACAGAAGTCCCTCATCAGAACAGATCTGCTGAAGCAAGACTGGGGTGGATAGAAGGGAAGCTCCCAGCAAGTGGGCGGGCTAGGAAATGGCAGCATCAGTAGAATCAAGAGATACGAGTTACTAAGGGTAAGAGCTACTACAGGTCAAAGATCTGGGACTGGAACAACCCCCTAAGAATCCACCTACCCACCACTAGAGAGGCTACTGGGAGACTGTTCTTTGTACAGAACACCACTAGAGAGGCTACTGGGAGACTGTTCCTTGTACAGAACATCACTAGGGAGGCTACTGTGAGACTGTTCTTTGTACAGAACATCACTAGGGAGGCTACTGTGAGACTGTTCTTTGTACAGAACATCACTAGAGAGGCTACTGTGAGACTGTTCCTTGTACAGAACATCACTAGAGAGGCTACTGGGAGACTGTTCTTTGTACAGAACACCACTAGAGAGGCTACTGTGAGACTGTTCCTTGTACAGAACATCACTAGAGAGGCTACTGGGAGACTGTTCCTTGTACAGAACATCACTAGAGAGGCTACTGGGAGACTGTTCCTTGTACAGAACACCACTAGGGTCACCCGTCATCCTGGGTAGCAGCACAGCCTGAACGCAGAACCAGAGCAGGGCCAAATCCTCCACGGCGCTTAACTGGAAGCTGTGCCAAGCATAAACAGTTTGTGGCACGCTCTCAGCGTGGCTTCCGAGCCATCAGGGTGACTGAGCTTGGGATTCACTGTACTTGGAATGAATGGTGGTTACTTGGAATTAAGCCCAATATTGGAGGGAACGGGGAGGTGGCTCAGTCAGTACACTGCGTGCTGTACAAGTGTGAGAACCTACGGTGTGATCCCCGGCACTCACTGAAAAGCCTGGCTGAGGAAGTCTGAAACCCAGCACTAAAGACAGACAGATGCCCGGAGCTCGTTGGCCAGCCAGTCTAGCCCAGCCAATTAGCAGCAGGCTCAGTGAGAGACCCTGCCTCCAAAATAAGGTGGCAGCAATTGAGGGAGACACCTGACTTCCGCCCTGGGTCTCCATGTACACACGCGTGCACACACATATGTATACACTTACACACATACATGCTCACACACAAACACATGCATACACCTCACACAACAGTCAGATATTGGAAATAAGTCTAAGATTTTTCAGTTCTGATAGAAAAACAGGAAAAGTAGTTAATTGGTTTTTTTTTTTTAACAAACATTTCTGTGGCATTTTCTACGTGCTAGGTGTACTTATGGCTTCTATAAATAGCAACTAGTTTAAACTTCGCATTGAAGACATAACATAACTACTGTTATTATACAGATTTACTGATGAGGAACCGAGGCATACCGGGATAACTATGGTCACATGGCTAACAGTGAGCCAGAGCAGAGCCAAACTCTAACTTTGAAGTCCAGGCTATTACCTATTATTTGGTGACAAAAGATCAGAAATCTTAGTAATTACAGAGCTAAAAGAAGCCAGTAATACATCAGCCTAGGCCAGTCATCTTTAAGATTTTTTTTTTTAAGGTAAGGGGTTGGGGATCTTCAGGCAAAGTAGGCAGGGCTGCCAGACCTAGATAATCAGGTCAAGAAGCACACAGCAGCTTTCTAGTTCCCGGCCCTTCTCTAACTCTGATAACTTGTATGGCCTGCATCCCTCATTCAGTACTGAGTCCAGCACAGGTTATCCCAGCTACCCTCTGAGTGGAGGGTGGTGGTGGGGCCAGCGTGGGGGTATGTGTGTGGGGGTGCAGGTGTGTTTGGGTATGTGCTCAAGTGGGTATGGAGGCCAGAGGTCAAAGTCAAGTGTCTTCCTCAATCATCCTCTGCTTTCTGCATCATCATCGTCATCTCAGCTGGTGCTGTGGTTGGTGCTGTGGTTGCTGTGGTTGGTGTTGTTGCTGTGGTTGGTGCTGTTGGTGTTGTTGCTGTGGTTGGTGCTGTTGGTGTTGTTGTTGTGGTTGGTGTTGCTGCTGTGGTTGGTGTTGCTATGGTTGCTATGGTTGGTATTGTTGTTATGGTTGCTGTGGTTGGTGTAGTTGGTGTGGTTGGTGTAGTTGGTGTGGTTGGTGCTGGTGGTTGTGGTATGGTGTTAAGAAAGGGCCTCACTATGTAGCTCTGACTTGAATGAAACTCATTACATAGACCAGGCTGGCCTTGACCTCACAAAAATTCTGCCCCTGCCTGTGCCTCTTTCCTCTTCTCTCTCTTCCTCTGCCTCAGTGCTAGAGTTAAAGGTGTGCACCACAAACCCTAGTTTTACCTTGTTTTTGAGACAGGCCCAGCATCAGTCTAGCCTGCCTGTCTCCTTGGCACTGAGCTCTGCATGCCGTCAGGCTCTGGCGTGGGTGCTAGTGTCTGAGAGCAGTCTGCCTGTCTCCTCGGCACTGAGCTCTGCATGCCGTCAGGCTCTGGCATGGGTACTAGTGTCTGAGCACAGGTCCTCAAGCTTCCGACAGGCACTCTACCAATCGCACCATCTCCCCAGTCCCCACTTTCCTTTAAAACCTACATTCTACCTTCCGAGTCTGACTACAGACCCTCGGGATAGGACTGATGGCTTCTAGCTCTGTAACCGCACCCTCAGCACACTGTCCCCCTGACCAAAGCATCCCTGTCACATTGAGGGGATGGAGCAATGATGCAGACTGCATCCACAAGTCCTAGATGAAAGGCTCCTCCAGACACAGGTGTTCATTCTCGTGTCCTACGCATCTTCCCTTTCTCCTTACACACACTCACACAAGTGCACACCAGTTCCTAAGGCTAAACCTGCAAAGACGGTTAGGCACAAGAAACCATTGCCTTGCAGAGGCGCAGTGGTGCACATCTGTAATTCCAGCGCTCGAGAGGGCCAGAGGCAGTGGTTATCGGTGAGTTCGAGGCCAGCTGGTCTACAGAGAGTTTCTGGACAGCCAGAGCTACATAGAGAGACGCTGTCTCAAAACAAAACAGAACAGAAACCATCAGCTTGGAAGGTGGAGGCCGGGGGATCAGGGATTCATCTTCTTGGCTATATAAAAAGTTCAAGGCTTCTCTCAAAATGACAATGACTGAAACAATTCCTCACAGGACACCGACCTGTGAGAGAGAAAACTCTGCTGCCAACACGGCAGCCAGTTTGTCTGGGACACCTCATCCTCACCTGGATTTCTGTAGCTAAGCCCAGTCGGATTAAACGTGCCTTTCTCCCTGATAAAAATCTAAAAGTATGAACCAAATAAAGACACAATTTTTTTTTAATAAAGACACTGTCACTACAGTGAGCTAGCTAGAAAAAGCTGTAAACACCACCAAAACCTTAGGAAATCTTCCCTAGGGACAAGCTCAGAGGATATGCAGAGCAACCCCACTATGCCTCCCTGGCCTCTGTGACTGCATTTTGAAAAAGGCTCGGAAACAAATACTCAAGCGAAACTTTATTCTCAAATCCACACAATTCCTCTGAAGAGTTAGACACCTGCACGCTCTTTCCACAGTGTAGCCCAGTCAAATTCCCCAGCTGAGCCACTTCTCACCCCCCTGGGTGACAGCCTTACCTTACAGTCCAGCGGTTCTGGTGGCCACAGCACTACTGTTCCCGGAGGCCAGCCGCCGGGCTCTGGGGTCTGCAGTACGGGTAGAGCCGAGTCCTGACGGGGTGACCCTTAGCTACAAGCAATGTGAGCAAAGGTGGCAATTATCAGAGAGGAAAGCAGGAAGGCACTAGCTAATATCAGGGTCACTCTGAGGAAGGACGCCAGTGTGTAAGGCCCATGGGGCTCTTCGTCCCTGGGGACCTCTAGCAGCTTACTATTCCTGGAACAGCATCCCACACTCTGGGTCTGTTCTCAGGAGAGCCCGACGCAGAACTGTGAATCTTCCCTGGGAGCGCAAAGCAAGGTCTGAACATTGGGCCTGCACGGTGCCCATCTGGTCTGTAGGCTGAGTGCCGAGAGGGCAAAAGGTACCCAACCCATCCTCACAAAAATGCAGAAACAAACAACTGAGTTCTCATTTCCCAGCTAACTTCTGGATAAATTGACAGGATCTTCAAGCCCCAGAGGGCTAGACTGAAAAGCAAGACAAAAAATAAGCAACAAAATGTCTTCCAATTTTCCATTTCCTCCCCCGGATTCTGATCAGGCCCAGTCAGGCATCAGAGTGAGCAAGAGGGGCTGGGAAACCAGCCTAAGCTGGTGAAGTACCTACCACCCAAGCTTCAGGTTGAGTTCAGACCCCTAGGGCCCACATAAAAGGTGGCACCCCTGGCACATGTCAGAAACAGGAGGACGCCTGAAGCTCGCTGGTCAGCCAGCTGAGCCAAACTGGTGAGCTCCAGGTTCAGGAAGAGACTGTCTCAAACAGTAAGGTGGAAGACAAGCAAGGAAGACAGCTCTGGCTTCTACACACGCTTACAAGTGCATTCACATGCATACATGGGCACGATACACACCCTCATATGCACAGACATGAAAGGTGGGCATGGCACTAAAATACTCAGCATGGAAAAGCATTTGCTGCCAATCCTGACAACCCAAGTTGCATCCCTGGAATCTGCACGGCAGGAGGAGAGAACTTGGTCCTACATGTTGTCCTCTGACCTCCGCATGCATAGTGTAACACACACGTGCCTGCACATACACAACACATAAATAAATGCTCTGGCCGGGTGGTGGTGGCACACGCCTTTAATCCCAGCACTTGGAAAGCAGAGGTAGGTGGATCTCTGCCAGTTCGAGGCCAGCCTGGTCTACAGAACTAGTTCCAGGACAGAGAAACCCCATCTTAAAAAAACAAAATAAATAAATAAATACACACATACACACATACTCTTTTTTTACAGTGAGCACAAATCCGGCTTGGCGGCATGCCCTGCTACACAACACTGTGATCCAGCACCACCAAGGGACAGCCTCTTCCGGTTTGTAAACCCTCTCTTCTCCAGAGCCTGCCCTGCCTTTAGTCCTTGCCTGTGGGGACTTTAGTTACTTAAATCTGGAGCACTCCTCCTCTTCCTCCTCTTTTTGGTTATTTGAGAAAGGGTTTCTCTGTATAGCCCTGGCCTTCCTGGAACTTGTTCAGTAGACCAGGCTGGCCTGAACTCAGAGATCCGCCTGCCTCTGCCTCCTGAGTGTTGGGATTAAAGGAGTGCGCCACCACCGCCCGGCTTCCAGCATTCTTTAGTCTCCTTAATATTTTCATAGCTGGTACTCGCGTTTGCTCAGAACGACAGCGGTCATACACGTTAGTGCTTCGCTCATTTTCAAGGCCCAGCAGTATTTCCTTGGGTGGACACAGCCCATTCTACCAGGTTATGCCTCAGCTAGTTAGTGGACAACTAGGCTGTCGCTATTGGGCTATTACGAGTGATCAAGTACATGAACTTGTCTGAACACTGTTTTAAATTCTTTTGTGAAAATACATACAAGTGGAATTACTGGGTCACATGATAACTATGATAAACTTCTCAAAGAACTGCCAAAAGGCGTCTCAAAGCAACTACACTTACTTCCATAAGTGATTCGCGAAACAATTTACCCGCCTTATTTATCATATCTGTCCTACCAGTTCAAAGGATGGCCTTGAGCTCCTACCCTCCCGCCTTCTCCTAGGTGCTAGGATTGCAGACCTAAGCCACTGCACCCAGCTCCCCAGCTTTGCGGCACGATCCTCAGTAGCTAAGAATCTGGACAACTCTTCATGCTTTTCATATCGGTCTTATTCTTTCGAGAAAGGTCTGTTTATCTTTTATTATTCTTGAGGCACTGGACTTCTTCATGTAGTCTGGGCACAGCTCTTCATCAGAGATAATTTACAAGGGTTTCTCACAGTCTGTAGCTATTTTCATTGTATGAAATGATGTCCTTGTAAATTTTTATAAAATTTGATAAAATCAAATAAATCAAATTCATCTATTTCCTTCTCATTTTCCCTTGTTCTTTCTGTGTCACATCTAAAGATGACAGGACACCAGCCACAAAGGGCACATTTCCAAGGTAATGGGAATCTCTACTGTGTTCTTCTATGAATTTTACAGATTTATTTTTTATATTTAGATTATGGCCCATTTGGGTTAGTTGTTTGGTTGTTTGTTTCGGTGTTTTGAGACAGGCTTTTTCTGTGCAACAGCCCTGGCTGTTGTGGAACTCACTCTGTATACCAGGCTGGCCTCAAACTCACAGAGATCTGCCTGCCCCTTCCTCCTGACCACTGGGTTAAAGGCGTGCCCACCACTGCCTGGCTTTGGGTGGGTATTTTTATCTAGTGTGATGAAAGGAATCTAGCTTTATTCTTTAGTGTGTGGATTACCAGTGACTTCTGTATCCTTTGTTGAAAACAGTACCCCGTTGGTACATTTACCATCCTTGGTCAAAACCAATTGATCGTAAATGAAGTGCCTATATTATTAATTGATATTTACAGGTTAATTTTCCCCAAACAGGAAGTCAGACTTCGGTCTTTCATTATACACTCCTTATAGTGTTAGCCCATGAATATGTATTGTTTTATAAAAGCAATTTTAAAGCTAATTACTTAAAGATAATCTTGATTATATAATGTCAAGACAGGATTAGCCAGTCAGTTTTTACATTAAATATTAAACATATTAAAATACAGAAGTGGTGACCAAGGAGAGAGCTGAGTGGGGGAGAACTCTTGCCCAGCATGCGCGTGAGTCAGTTCAGTTCCTGTTAAAAGGAGAGCATGGATGCGTGGGTGGGAGGATGTATGAACAGACAGACAGATGGAAATGCAAAGTGATGTAGAAATTCCCTTGACATTCAGATACTGATGTTGTGTTTTAAACACTTATGGGAAAAATATCATAGTTTGAAATACTAACAGCCAAAGGGAAGGTGTTAGGAGACAGGTCTCTTTGAGGTGAGCAAGACCCCCTCATTGGTGGGATCCGTGCAGGTATTAACCCCCAGTGCGCCCTGTCCCTCCCATCATACAAGGACACAGCAGGACTGCATCATCTATGAACCAGGAAGTGGGCATCGCCAGCCGTGGATCTGCTGGAACACTGACAGTGGAGACTCCGGAATGTGGGGAACAAATGTCACGGTTTATAAACTGCCTGTACTTGACAGTAATTTGCAATAGACTAGATTTGAAAAGATAGAGTAAGGAGTAGATTCTCAGAGAAAAAGCAAAATCTGTACCATTTAATTACAGGATCCCAAAGATCAGCGGGGTTTGTATTTGCCGCAGAACACACGGGACCAGACTCCAGTCTGTCTTCCGGCCTTCCGACACGCTCAGCACAGCTCCCTGGGTCCCGTCCCCGACCACTGAACCACAGCTGCAGGGCCCGGAGCTCAGACACATGTACGCTGGCATATGCGTGCGTATTTACGGACCTATATACACTATCACCTTAAAGTTCACTCAAGTTCTGATTTGTGCTCTTAATCAACAACCAAAGCACTGACTGACTGTTCCACCAAGGAGACTTCGGGCATTTTTAATTGATCTCTGGTGGTGGTTTTTTTTCTCTTTTCTACTTTTATTATTCTAAAGGCAACACAGAAATCCGGATTCCTAGTGGGAACAGCTACGGGAAGACGGTGCCATGGCATCCCAGGAGAGACTTTGGGAGTCAGTAGGTCAGCCACCCAACTGATGCGGAATCTCGGGTCAAGGCGGGTCATTAACTGGTGTCCGAATTTGCTGTCACTCAAGCTCCTAATTCCACTGTGCCTGCCTGACTCCTCCACCTGATGACTGACTCTAGAAGGTGATAAGTCCCCACATAGCATCCATGACAAGGGCACCACCCAACTAACTATTAAGCTCGGATACTTGCCAGTAGTCAGAACCCAGCACAAAGGGACATCACGAGGCCTTCTATGACTAAGAAAAGCTGCAGTCTCGCCAAGGACTGTTTACCAAAACAGACAATGGAGATACATATTTATACGTCCATCATCGCTCTATAAATCACGTATTATTCAACTAATTAAAATCACAGGAATTTTCCCTTAAAGTCGGCCTATAAAACTAATTTTTGAGTTTGTCATTTGCCTATCTTTTTTCTTTCTAGATTTTTCTTCATCAATCATTGAAAATTTTTCTGTTTGTTCTTTGACAATTTCACACACTTCTGTGTGTGTGTGTATATAAATAATAAATTGATCATTTTCTTTCTCAATTTGAAATAAAATTCAAAGAAGTAACAGGTGG
Source organism: Chionomys nivalis (assembly GCF_950005125.1). Classification (NCBI taxonomy): domain Eukaryota; kingdom Metazoa; phylum Chordata; class Mammalia; order Rodentia; family Cricetidae; genus Chionomys; species Chionomys nivalis. Next base: position 3,273,748 of record NC_080110.1, read on the forward strand.
TCAGAAAAAGGTGTAATTATGGTTTCTTCTTTTTTTTCTTTGTCTAACTTTTCATCCAGGACCAATTTTTAATAATTTACTTATCTTTATCCTATTTTCCACTGATAAACTCTAACCCCATAGGTAATAATAAAATATGCTCCATACTTTTATTGATGAAAATCAGCACAGAGAGCAGCAGATGAGATAGACTACCTCAGAAATGGACAAATAATTTATATAAAAAGCCATTATGAAGAGAAAATGTGCACACATGCTTGCCTTTCTGGACACAGGGACAGCTGTGCTGCCTCAAGCCCCTCTCCTGCCCAAAGCGGCCCAGTTTCCCAGCTCACATCTCCCCACCCTTCCCCTCCACTCCTCCTGTTCCTCCTTTACTTCATTAGGTCGACAATCTGGCTACATCATCACTTCTCATAAGAAATCCAGAAAGGACACATGCCTGGCTGTAGGGAGAGGGCTAATAGCAGTCTCTTGAGCCACTGTGGTTTTCAGTGCTGCATACAGTTCAAGATTCAGAAAATATGCCGGCGGCTTAACACACTGTAAAACAAGACAGGAGATCCCACAGAACACAGGTTTGTGTTTGTGCGAGACTCTACAAGCACCCGAAACAGAGGACACGAACTAGACCTATGGATTACCAGGGTACATGGGCTTCTGAATAGAGCTGCCTGCTTCCTTAGACTCAGCAAGCTGTAAAGCACCCTCTTCTGTGCACGGTTTAAGTATGCAGAGAACTCGCTCACATCTTCTGCTGAAAGAGAGAAAGCAAGGCATCTCAACCACAGACCTAGCGAGGGAAGCCAACTCCTGACCACTCCTAGAGAGAGAGGCTTTGTCTTTGTTTTTAAATACATTCCCCACGTCTCCCCTGGCCTGCCCCAATCTGAGGACCCAACCTAGGGCACTGGTGAGGCAAATGCTCTACCACTGATCTAAATGTTCGGTCCCGAGGTTCACATCTTAATGCTGCCTTCCCATACTAAATGAGTGTGTAGCCCTCATGGCCGCCACTCACCATGGCCGCCACTCACCATGGCCGCCACTCACCATGGCTGTCACTCACTACACAGAGCCAAGCAGTGGATTAGTACCACATGAGGGACACTTGATGGGACTGAGCACACTCCACACGGGGTGGTGTAACTCATCTCTTGAGATTCCTGGGTCACCCTTCACCAGCTGTCCTCAGAGCCCCTAGCTTGGCAACACAGGGCATCACAGTTCACAGGTTACCCGACGTCACGGAGGAACCAGGGAACAGAAAGGTGTTATCAGGGGAACGGTTAGCTTCAGGACAGCCATCAGGACAGCCAAGCTCCTGCTATAAACTGTCCCTAAAGTGATGCTCCACAGGTGGGACAGAACCATGTCAAAGCATGCACTCTGAACTAAGGAAAATCTGAGTGTACCAGCATAGCTGAGCTCCCGAAGGTGAAGGGGACTGACACAGGAGAGCTCTCTAAAGTAGGAAGGGTCTCCACTGAACTCGTCATCTTCTTCAAGAGGATCCTACTACATAATCCTGCAAAATACAATAACCTGGCTACAAACTGCATCCTGCAGGTTTAGTTAGATCGTGGATAAAAACATCAAGGGGCAGGAGGACATCTGAGTAAATTTTAATATGGTTATATTACATGATGTGATTAAAGCAACATTAAATTCTTTCCCTAGAACATCACTGTTCTTGGGAGATCTGCAAGAATATTTAGAGAAGAAAGCTCTGACGTCTGAAACGTGCCTCGAACAGCTCAGGAAGAATTGTGTGTGCGTGTGTGTACATGTGTGTGATGTGTGTGTGTGTGATGTCTGTGTGTCGTGTGATGTGTATGTAGTAGAGCAGGGGGAAAAGATGGGGTACAAGTAATGAAAGCAGAGCAAACGCAGTAAGAAGCAGAAGGTGTGAGCCTGGGCGAGGAGACTATGGTGCTGATCATGTCTGCAGCTCTTCTGCTGACAGCATAGAACACTAGAACCGCTGTCTGGGGCAGCAGATGTCAAAGCTGCCCTATCAGGCTTAGGATGGCACAGTCCTGTTCACACTTGGGGCGGGGATCCTTCACTCCATCACCTCCAGTCAGAGCCCTCCACCCTGCTCAAGACTGGAAACACCTGAAGTTGAAGGCCTGTGGGCGTTACTGCTGCTGAGGATTCGGGAGAACTGGCTGAACTCCTCTGATCACACACCACCTTTGGAGGTCCCACAGAGCAGAACGACTACCCTGATGTTAGCTGCCTTTCCACTGTTGGGCCTTAGTCATGGGGAAGAGTAAAGGATCTGGTGCCATTTAGTACTGACAACTTGACAGCCTGGAGGCAGGCCTCTGAGCACCTCTGTGAGGGCGTCTGGATCCGGGTTAGCCTGAGTAGTCTGGTGGGTTATCTAACTGATGTGGGTGGGGCCATTACATAAGCAGGGAATCACTGAGGGGCAAGCTGAGCACCAGCAACCGTGCGCTGTGTGTTCTTTGCTGCCTGGCTACAGATGCAAGGACTTCCATACCACAACAGACAGCCCACTGGAGTCGCGAGCTGGAAGAACATTTCTCCCCTAAGATGTTGTTTATCACAGCAATGGGAAAAGAAACCAAGATTGTGCTGAGGACAAAGACCACCGCCCAAAATTCTATTTCTCTAGGATTGAAAAAATAAGAAACAGCACAGGGTCACATGCCTTCAATCCCCGCACTGGGAGGCAGATTCAAGTGAATCTCTGTTGAGTTCCAGAATAGCCTGATTTACAGAGAAAGTTCCAGGTCAACCAGGGCTACACAGCAAGGCTGTAAGTTAAATAGCTTTAAAAAAACTCCTGTTTAAAACTCTCCTGTTGAGCCGGGCAGTGGTGGAGCACGACTTTAATCCCAGCACTTGGGAAGCAGAGGCAGGCGGATCTCTGAGTTCAAGGCCAGCCTGGTCTACAAGAGCGAGTTCCAGGACAGGAACCAAAAGCTACGGAGAAACCCTGTCTCAAAAAATCAAAAAAAAAAAAAAAAAAAAAAAACAACAACAAAAAACCTCTCCTGTTGGATTTACGATGAATGCCAGTTCACTTTTCTTCCAAAGTTCCCAAACTCAATTAGAACAATGCAGACCTCTGGTCTAGACCCCTCAGAGAAAACATCTTTCATGACTGAGATTTCCAACAAGATCATTCAGGAAGCCAGTGCCCCTCCCTTCCTGACCCTCATCCATCTCCCTCCAAAGCACAGGGACTTGGGAGCAGCACAGAAGGACCACATGGTCTGTTCTGTGATCACAGACACCACCAACAAAACAAAACCCAGCAGACATCACTCAATCTCATGACTAAGAGTTTTCAGGGGACGAGGTCAAGGCTTGTTTGTACCTTTCAAAGAGAGCTGCGGGCTTCAGAGAGGGAGGTGGAGGGAAGCCCAGCGAGCACACCGTGGCAAGGCTGCCCCGTGTTGGAGCTTGAGTAGTGGCTGCTGCAAGTTGGTAAGGTTTTGACAGTGCTCTGCCCCTCTCTCGTGGCTTTCTGGCTGTAGGTTTGACTGTTGCCCACAGTGAAGAGCACACAGACAGCAAGAAGTCAGAAGAAATGAAGAATTTCTGGAGCCCCATTACCCCTAAATAAAAGTTATCCAGTCAAGGGCAAACCATTTCACCCACAGACCTAACTAACAATGAGAACTAACGATGGACAGCGTCTTATTAATAATACAGGACACACTGCATTATCCCCTGCAGGCGGATGAGGCCCCATTACCTGAGAAGTTACTCCATGAAAGACCTAAGAGTGGGGAAGCTTTCGTGGATAAGCATGACCCAGTGTCTAAAGGGAAGACATGGATAATTATATGTACATTTTAAAGTCTGCAAGGGGTGAGACACGCTAGAGAAATAAAACAGAAATACATAGGGAAACACAAGGAAAAGGACCTTTAATAGGCATGAGGACGAATTTCTGTCATTGGAAACAATACATACACATTGATCTTTTTTTTTTTTTTTTTTTTTTTTTTTTGGTTTTTCGAGACAGGGTTTCTCTGTGGTTTTGGAGCCTGTCCTGGAACTAGCTCTTGTAGACCAGGCTGGTCTCGAACTCACAGAGATCCGCCTGCCTCTGCCTCCCGAGTGCTGGGATTAAAGGCGTGCGCCACCACCGCCCGGCCATACACATTGATCTTTAGTATTATCTGGGATCATTTGTCAAATTGGGAAAATGCCTTGTTCTTAGGTTTCATACTTCTCATCTTTACGAGAACTCCTCAAATAATCACTGGCTGTCAGACAAGTTCCAGTGGCCTGGGGAGGAGTCTCACGGGGGTTAACTTTAAACCTGGGTTGTGCTGGGGGTGTAGGCCTGGCAGGAACTTCCCACTTGCCTCCCTTGACAAGCCTGTTCTGACGTGATTACAGACTACATCCGGGACTCCATGCTTGCAGGAGATCAAGAACTCCTCCAGAACACATATCCAGAAAGGACGCGTCTCCTCCAGAACACATATCCAGAAAGGACGCATCGCCTCCAGAACACATATCCAGAAAGGACGCGTCTCCTCCAGAACACATATCCAGAAAGGACGCGTCTCCTCCAGAACACATATCCAGAAAGGACGCGTCTCCTCCAGAACACATATCCAGAAAGGACGTGTCTCCTCCAGAACACATATCCAGAAAGGACGCGTCTCCTCCAAAGACCGGGGACAACGGCGGAAGTTCAAGAGCATTGGTCACTGTTGGCAGTTTCTCACCTCTCTCTCTTTATCCCTCCCTCCCACACCCCTCCCCTCCCTGCCCCCCCTCTGTGAGGGGGTGGGTACAGGTGGAGGTTGGTTTACCGGACAGTCACGCTAGAGATTAGCCTATTACGGATAGAGCCTAGCACTGGGAATCTGGAAGCAACACTGAAGGATCACAGAGAAGGGAAAGACCAACTTCCATTTACCTGCCTGATTTTGTGGGGCAGGGAGACTTGAAATAGGGTCTCTCTGTGTAGCCCTGGCTGTCCTGGAACTCACTATGTAGACCAGGCTGACCTCAAACTTACATATATCTGCCTGCCTCTGCCTCCTGAGTGCTGGGAAATGTTCAACTCCCTTAGTCATCAGGGAAATGCAAATAAAAAATACTTTGAGATTTTTATCTTACACCAGTCAGAATGACCAAGATCATTAAGACAGCTCATGCCGGCGAGGATTAGGCTAGGGGAACACTCATCCGTTGCCGGTGGGTACACCGACTAAGGAAATCTGCGTGGTGGTTCCTCAGGAAGCCGTGAATCAATCCACCTCAAGAGCCAGCCTTAGCCATCCCACTCTTGGGCACGAACCCAAACAACTCCCCATCCTGCTAGAGAGACACTTGCTCATCCGTGCTCACTGCCGCTCTATCCTTCGTAGCCAGGAACGGCAAACAGCCTAGAATTCCATCAACTGACGAATTAAATGTCCAGGTGAATGGACAGAGCTACAAAGAATCATCCTGAGGGAGCTAGCCTGTCATTCCTCTCCTAAATCGCTTCTCAGTCAGAGCACTGCTTCCTGCCCAGCTCAGAGTCTCCTCTAACTCACACAGTTATCTGAAGTGGATGTTTGGGTATATGTACCATAACACTCAGCCATGGCAAAATACCTTTTACACATTGACCAGTGCCGGTGGCATATTCGGTATGGCACACTGAACACATCTTAAAGTTGAAAACCATCCTACCATCAATAAACAAACAGGGACAGAAGTGACACACTTTAGCTGGGTGGTGGTGGCGCACGCCTTTAATCCCTTTAATCGCCTTTAATCGGGAGGCAGAGGCAGGTGGATCTCTGTGAGTCTGAGGCCAGCCTGACCTATGTAGAAAAGTTCTAGGTCAGCCAGAGCCACAGAACCAGGCTCCAGCTTCTGTTCCCAGCACGCACAAGGCAGCTCATAACCAACTGAAACTCTAGTTCCAGGGGATCCAATGCCATTTCTGGCTTTCGTGGGCACCAGGCACTTACGTGGTCCATGTGCAGACAAAGCGCCCATACACATGAAATAACAAATAATTTTTAAAAGAGATATGAGAAATTACTTCTTGAGTAAACACCCGTTATCACTTTACACTCATGTTACACCAATGGTAGACTAATGTCAGCAGCAGAGTGAGGCTCAGGGCTGGGAACCCGGCGAGAAGGAACACTCACTCCATTATTCCCTGAAAAAAAGTACATAGATCCCCAACTCCTTTCAGAATTTTAACCCACAATAAGCCGAAACTTTACTTTCAATATTAAATAATTTAGAAGCTTTAAGAGGTCTACACAAAGACTCAAGTGAGACGAGTCAAACAACGGGCAGAGATTTAAGTTATGGCATTAAAATGGGCAAAAAGCCAGTCTTTTCCTCAACTGCCTGGCAGACCACGCAATGTTAACTTTAGACTGGGGTTCCCGGGGTGACGGGGTGATGGTCAGGAGGATGTCCACGCCCAGATTCTCACTTCCTTCTCTACCTCCCCAGTGACTTTCTCAGCAACCACACCCCCTGCTTCCTGGCCCAGTGTTTGAGACCCAGTTAACAGGTTCAGAAAAGAGAGTTGGTAACATTCCCAGCTCACATGTAACTAACTTTCGCAAGTGGTCTTGAGGCCGTCTTTGAGACACGTCGGCCCCCACCTTGCTGAGAAGCTGGTCAGCGTTAACTGCGCCAGCGTTCCGAGGGCTCCACGCTGGAAAGTGCCCTTCTGCAGGCAAGTGGAGCAGACAGATGCCTTTGCCCACCTGTAAGGCCCTGGGCCAGCGGCTGTGGGAGTTACAAGAATGACTGAGATACATTCCTCGCCTTCAAAACTCCAGCAGGAAGAATTTTTACAGGCTAATTAAGAAAGAATGGGACGTGTTAAAGCAAAAACACATACCAACTGCAAAGCACAGAAATTTACTCCCTCTGCCCTTCTCCCCAGGCTGCGGCTGCCCCTCCACCTTCCTGACCACACAGCCCGCATGACACTGCATTTTCTGCAGTGGACTCTATGTTCAAGGGCTGAGGTCATGCCTTGTTTATCTGAGCTCACGGTGCTGATAAACAGAGGCTTGGGTGCAGAGTCATCCCGACGGTGGAGACACTGCATCCTTAGCAACTTGAACCAGACTGTGAGAAGCTTCGCATGGGGCTCCAGAGGCTTGGGACCTAGCACACAGAAGGGAAGACCACATGCTTCATTCGGCATTAAAGTTGTGAAGTAGCTCATCCATGCCATTCCAGGGCGAGGATGTGCAAAACTGTTTATAAGTGTCAGAGAGGGAGCTATGTCTGATGCGCGCGCGCACGTGTGTATGTGTGTGTGTGTGTGTGTATACGCGCGCACGTGTGCGTGTGTGATTTTAAAAACAGTACCTAGAGCCGGGCGGTGGTGGCGCACGCCTTTAATCCCAGCACTTGGGAGGCAGAGGCAGGCGGATCTCTGTGAGTTCGAGACCAGCCTGGTCTACAAGAGCTAGTTCCAGGACAGGCTCCAAAACCACAGAGAAACCCTGTCTCGAAAAACCAAAAAAAAAAAAAAAAAAAAAAAAAAAAACCAAAAACTAAAAACAGTACCTAGAACAAGTCCAAAGTTAAGCTTCAAATGGTACAGCAGGGCTGGGGGGAGCTCAGCTGGGTCAGCACATGAGCAAACGGAAAAGAGGGGCTAGAGAAGGCTCAGAGGCACAGAGCACTTGGGGTTCTTGCAGAAGCAGTGGGTTCACTTCCCAACACCCATATCGTGCTCACAACCACCCGTAACCCCAGTTCCAGGGGATGGGATGCCCGCTGCTGGCCTCCTCAGGCTTCTGAAAGCACAGGGCACACATGTAGACAAGCAGGCACATACATACACATAAAAATTAAAATTGAGAAAAAAGCGCAGTAATGTATACCTGTAACTCTGGCAATAGAGAGACCGAGATAGCCAGGTACAGTAGCTAGGTCCATGAGAGAAGGTGCCTGAGTGTCGTCACCTGAGGCTATCCTGTGAGCTTGTGCCACACACACACACACCTATACATGCTATACTGTTAGAAATCAGAGAAGGTGGTAGGTTAGGGATGTAGCCCCGTGATAACTCTATCTGTGTAGCGGGAATGAGGAGGAAGTACTGCTTCTAATGGAGAGGCGGTTGCCCTTGGTATGGAAGTTCAAGGGGACGGGCAGAGGCTGTTCCACAAACATGGCTGCTGACTGCACAGTACATTCAGTGTGTGCTGCTAGCAAGCTGCGCTATGTCTGTATTAAAGCGAACATAGTTTTCTGTATGTGTAGTAGGCCTCAATCAGCCAGCGAACACACTAGTTCCATAGACCGGCGCTGCCCTCAACCTTGGCCGGAGCTTCTCTCTACAGTGGTCAGCAGTTAACACAGACTCTTAACTGGTTAGAGTGCTGAATTCCCAGCCCTCAATCAGTCTCTCACCTCGCGCACACACACACATGCACACACGCCGAGGCTCAGGGAGCATCACTGAAGAGAGGTAAGAGAGTATTAAGAGGCAGGGTGTAGATGGAAGGAGCTGGGAACGTTGTCTTCTGGACACGACTTGGTGACTGTCACTGCCCTTGAGGACTCACAGAAACGAGAGTGACCTGGACAAGGTCAAACCCAGGGAGACAGACCAGAGGAAGTGGGTGGGAGATGTGCTCTGGGCACCTGGGAGACGGGGGCTGGCAGTGAATATGTTTGAGGTGTATTATTTACATGTATAAAATTACCAAAGAGAGCCGGGCGATGGTGGCGCACGCCTTTAATCCCAGCACTTGGGAGGCAGAGGCAGGCGGATCTCTGTGAGTTCGAGACCAGCCTGGTCTACAAGAGCTAGTTCCAGGACAGGCTCCAAAACCACAGAGAAACCCTGTCTCGAAAAACCAAAAAAAAAAAAAAATTACCAAAGAAAAGGTATTCTGTTAAAATGTAAATGTACTGGGTTGAAGCTGTAGCTCAGTAGTAACACTTAAGCAAAGCCCTGGATAAGATCCCCAACACTTCCCTAAAGAAAACCTTACTGTATTGAAAGAACAAACACAGTGTGGTTTGAACCTAGAATGGGCTATTGTTATTTAGACTAAAAAGGGAAGAAAATCTTGTCACACAATATAGATTAAACCTGCAGACATTCTGTTGTTATGTGAAATAAGCCAGTCACCAAAAGAGTGTAATCTGTGATTCTACTCTCCACTCGGAGACTGAATCTCAAAGTGAAAGCGGTCAGGAGCTTAGAAACAGAGAAGGTGCTGAATGAGGAGTTGGAGGGATCAGGAAACCAGAAGCGGTGTGGGTCAAGAGGGTCCCAGATATGTAGACCACAGCGCATATTCACTGATCACTATTTGACCAAATGCCTCAACGGGGTTAAGACAGCCCCTTGGCTAGGACTTCTACGGCTCTGATAAAATAGCACGACCGCGGGGAGGAAAGTGTTAGTCCATCCTACAGATCTCAGATCATACTCCATCACTAAGGGAAATCAAGGCAAACACTCACGACAGAAACCTGAGAACTTGAACTGCAGCAGACTCCATAGAGAATTTCAGATTACTGGCGTGCTCCTCTTGGCTCGCTCAGCCGGTTTTCTACACCCCAGGACCACCTACCTGCCCAGGGGCGATGATACCAACCAAATGCTATGGGTCCTACCACATCACTCACTAACCAAGAAAATGCCCCCTGGGCCCTTCTTGTGGGAGGCTTGTTCTCAGTAGCGATTTCCCTCTTCCCAGATGACTCTCGTCTGTGCCGAGTTAACATAAAACCGGCCAACGAAAACAGTAACTGGTTTATGTCTCCAACTGTGTATATAAAGTGACTACGTTAAAGAAAACCAGTTAAGGAATGAGATCATGTGGAGGTCAGGGGGCGTCCTGGGGTGCTCTATAGAAGGCGATCAGGGACATCCCCAGCTCCCTCACGGTAGATGAGAAGAAACCGAAGTGACGGCCACTTTAGCTACCAGTCCTTCGCGGAGGAATTTTCCTTTCCCTAGAAGACCTCCCCTTCCTCATCCCAAGTGCTCGACTCTTCTCGGTCCGCTGCAGGTTCGGCCATGGGGCTGCCCTGGCCGTCGGGAATGCCCTTCCCGGCTCACACTCCCTCCCCCGGGAGGTCGCGTCGGCCTGAAGGGCGGGGGTCGGGCCACCAACGCCCTCGCGAACCCGCGGCTGGTTCACCGAGGCGGGGCGGGGCGGGGCGGCCCGTTGGTGGCCTCTGCGCCCCACCCCGCCACCGACCCCTCGTTAGCCCCCAGAGGGCCGCTCCCGGGTGGGCGTCTGTCCCGGCAGCGCGGAGGGCTGCAAGGCCGGGCCGTACCTGACACACCCTCGGCCGCGCCTCCTTTGGCGACCGTCCCTCCTCCTCCTTCTCCTCCTCCTAGCTCGGTGCGCGCTGTCCCCCGGCTCGCCGGGAGGGGTCAGGGCGAGCGGGAGGGGAGGGCGAGCGGAGCACGCGCGCCCCCTGCTGACCAGGGCGAGAAAGCGGCGGGCGAGCTGGAGAATTAGCGCGTGGGCGGGAGGGGTCGGGTTGGGTGTGGGCGCTGGCGGAGGTGCAGCTTGCTTTTCCGTGCTATCACATTAACCTGTTTTTGTTTGTTTTGACTTTTTAGAATCTCGTGGGGCGCGCACGTGTGTCATGATGCACGTGTGGAGGAGATCAGAGGGCAGTTCAGGATTCAAGTTCTCTCCGTTATCTGGGTTTCGGGGATCAAACTGAGGTCATGAGGCTTGATGGCAAGCGCCTTTATTACACAATGAGCCGTGTCTCCCGCCCTGTTTTGTTTGTTCGTTTCCCCTTTTTATTTTTTGAGGAAAGGTCTTGTCTCTAGCCTGGACTGTCCTGGAACTTGCTAAAATGTCTGGTGCCTGAGTTTTGCTTTGTTTTTTGGTTTGGTTTGGTTTTGGCTCTCAGCCTTGTAAGCCACTCACTCAGCTAGTCTTACCTGACTTTTACCGTCATCAAAACCTTATCTGGCAATGAGTTGTAGGTACATTAGCCATCCTACCACTCTGTTTTGTTTTGTTTAAATACGGTGTGTGTGTGTGTGTGTGTGTGTGTGTGTGTTTATTAAGACAGTAAGGATCATTGGGTTTCTGCCCCCTGAGGCAAGCACTACCATGCTTAGTCTTTCTTGTTGTTGTTTTTGTCTTTTGTTTTCCTGAGACAAAGTTTCTCTGTGTAACAGCCCTAGCGTCCTGGAACCAGCTCTGTAGACCAGGCTGGCCTCGAACTCACAGAGATCCACCTGCCTCTGCCTCCCGAGTGCTGGCATTAAAGGTGTGCGGTGTGCGCCACCACCGCCCAGCACTTGGTCTTCTTTACCCTGTGTGTGTAAGTGGGGAGGAGAACATATGTGTGCAGGTACTTGTGCACACAGCTTCCATCTGTTCAGACCAGATAGCGTCTGAAATCTGAAACCTGTAGCAGAATTGTCCTTGCTTTGCTGGAACCCACTACCGGATGCCTCTGCCGATGTATTTAGTAAATGTCTTGATTTCTGACTGCCTGATCATGCGGAATGTGTTTGTATGGGCATGCTCCCCCGTGGGTGCAGGTGCCTGCCCCGCCATTCACCTCTTGCTTCCTGCGGCATACGCCAGGCTAACTGCCCGCAGGGCCAGAGATTCTCCAGAGTCTGCCTCCCATCTCAGAACGGGAGTGCTGGGCTTGCAAGCCCCTCCCCCCCCCCCCCCCCCCCCCCCCCCCCCCCCCGTCCTGCTCTACTCAGGCTGACAACCAGGGCGGCATTTTCCCACTGTCATCTCCCCAGCCTCTTGGTTTGAGGTGTTTTGAGACAGGCTCTTTGTAGCAAGCTGGAGCCAACCTAGCAATCCTCCTGCTTCAGCCTCCTGAGTGCCTAGATTATAGACAGGTGCCATCTTGCCTGCCAAACTGTTTCTTTTCTTTTTTTTTTTTTTTAAATATTTATTTATTTCTTTATTATGTATACAATATTCTGTCTGTGTGTATGCCTGAAGGCCAGAAGAGGGCGCCAGACCTCTTTACAGATGGTTGTGAGCCACCATGTGGTTGCCGGGAATTGAACTCAGGACCTTTGGAAGAGCAGGCAATGCTCTTAACCACTGAGCCATCTCTCCAGCCCTGTTTCTTTTCTTAAAAGAGGATAAATTCGATTGCAGTGAACATGTGAAACGTTAAGGCTGTGCTTACAGGGTGCCAAGTTGCTTTTCCAGACTGGGGACCCCATCTGTGTCCCCAGTAGTAAAGACTGGGAGTGAGATTTTAGCCTCAGGCCCTCACAGAGTCCCACAGAATTGCCCTGGGCCCCTGCAATGTTTTGCCTTTCATTTAACTGAAGTACATTAAGTCTCAGCCTCCTCCCCGACCCCGCCCTCTGCCTCGCTCTGTTTAGGGCCCTCCAGAGCTAGCTCGGGTTTTTAAGGCGCTTCCAGCCCGATGAGACTTGGTGAGCTCATCTGGTCACCAGCTGTGTGGCAGGTGTGGGCTGGGCTTGGGTCAGCGACCTGCTTTTTCCTGGACCATGAAAGGATTGCAGCGCTCCAGAAAGCACTGGGTGGCTGTTCGCTTAAATACAGAAAGCAAATAAAAGGCCGGACCAAAGTTTTTTGTTTTGTTTTTGTTTTAACATACTGCACAGAGGAAAAATAGAGCTCCATATTAACCTCGTACAGGTGCTTGGCGTCTGTTAAAACAGTAACTGACGTCAGGAGCCAGCCCAGTGCTTTCAAAGCAGAGTTCTCTCCCTCAGGATCTGGGCTACGTCTCCTTTGTTCAATGCCTCTCTCTCTCTCTCTCTCTCTTGCAATTGTATCCTGGCCTTTAAAAAAAAAAAGCATTTGAAGCATACAGTTAACTAAAACAATGGCTTTTCTGCTTTTTAAAATGAGGACAGAAAAGTAGCAGATAGTCATGTGACCGGTGCCATCCTCTTGTTTGTTGGTATATGTAAGCCTTATCATTCCTTGGATACTTAAGATGAGACAGGCACCTTACAAAGCCTTTTCCTGTGTCTTCTCTGACTGTCCCCTGTGGCGCTGAGACCACTATTACTCTTCCTGTTTTGTGGTTACTCAGTCAAGATCGCATGGCGCTATGCTTAAATCCAGACCCCTCAGCTTCTGAGCTTCCATTCGGAACCACTGACTAGAACAGCGGCCTAACCACACCCGGAGGTTCTCAACCTGTGGGTCTTGACCCCTTTGGGGGTCTGACGACCTTTCCACAGGGGTCGCATATCAGATATCCTGCATATCGGATATCGGTATTATGATTCATAACAGTAGCAGAATTGCAGTTATGAAGAAGCAGCGAAATAACTTTATGGCTGGGGGTCACCAGATGAGGAACTGTGTTAAAGGGTGCGTTAGGAAGGTTGACAACCGCTGCTCTAAGCCTTAGGCTTGAGAACCCCTCCTCCCTGAAGCATTTGTTTGGACTTTTAATTTAATTACAAATGACTTGTTTAAAGGGTGTCAAAAGCTAGGGCATGGCCATTCCTCCCCAACACAATTAATTCTCAGCCACAGATTTGGCATCTTCTCCTCCTTGGAAAGACAGGCTCGCAGGCCTTTGCCCTGTCATGCCCAGGGTGCTCATCAGCCTCCTTGGCAGTTGACGGGAAACTCCCTGAGGCACGGTCCTCAAGTCACCTAGCCTTCAAGCTTTAAATGTCATCTCTCCGGCAAGGACAGCCCTGACCTCGTCTGCGAATCAGCCTCCCGCGTCCAACTGTCACCGTGCCTCTCCACTGAAGTGTCTAGTAAACGTCCAAAAGCATTGTCCCTCCCTCAGACCCACTCTCTCTACTGTCCTCCCCCCTGGAAAAGGGAAGCTCTCATCTTCCAGCTGCTTAGGCCCAGGTCCCTGCGGTCACCCTTACCCTTCTCGTGCCCCACCCCCAACTCGCCCATGATTCTGCTCTACTTAAAAGTCACATTTTATTTTATATGTTTAGATTTATTTTATGTGTATGTGTGTTTTGCCGTGTTATTTTATTTTATATGTATGGGTGCCCACGAAAGTCAAAAGAGAGCATTGGATCACCTGTATGGTAGTTTGAATAAGAGATGGTCCTCAGCCGGGTGGTGGTAGTACACACCAGCACCAGGGAGGCAGAGGCAGGCGGATTTCTGTGAGTTCGAGGCCAGCCTGGTCTACAGAGTGAGTTTCAGGACAGGCTCCATAGCTACAGAGAAGAGAGAGAGAGAGAGAGTCTTCAGTATTTGAACTCTTGGTTTCCAGTTGGTGACACCTTTTGGGGAGGTATAAGGAGGTGTGGCCTTGTTGGAGGAGGTGTGGCTGTACTGGAGGAGGTGTGGCCTTGCTGGAGGAGGTGTGGCCACGCTGGAGGTGAAGTGGCCTTGCTGGAGGAGGTGTGGCCATGCTGGAGGAGGTGTGGCCATGCTGGAGGAGGTGTGGCTGTACTGGAGGAGGTGTGGCCATGCTGGAGAAGGTGTGGCCTTGCTGGAAGAAGTGTGGCCACACTGGAGAAGGTGTGGCCATGCTGGAGGAGGTGTGGCTGTACTGGAGGAGGTGTGGCCTTGCTGGAGGAGGTGTGGCTGTACTGGAGAAGGTGTGGCCATGCTGGAGGAGGTGTGGCTGTACTGGAGGAGGTGTGGCCATGCTGGAGGAGGTGTGGCCATGCTGGAGGAGGTGTGGCCTTGCTGGAAGAAGTGTGGCCACACTGGAGAAGGTGTGGCCTTGCTGAGGGAGGTGTGGCCGTCCTGGGGGAAGTGTGTTATTGGGGATGGGTTTTGAAAGGTTAAAGATTTTTGGTCTTTTAAGTCTACTCTCTCTGCCTCTTGCAGTTTAAGATGTGAGCTCTCAGCTTGCTTCTCCAGTCATTGTGCCTGCCAGCTGCCCCCATTCCCTCTGGAACCGTAAGCCTGAATAAACCCCTCCTACAAGTTGCCTGAGTCACGTGTTTTATCACAGCGACCGAACAGGAACCAATACACTCCGGAACTGGAGTTTCAGGTTGATGTGTGTCACAGAGCAGTGTTGGGAACCGAACTCGGGTCCTCTACAAGAGCAACAAGTACTTCTAACTGCTGAGTTACTTCTCTAGCCTCATAGAAGAGTATTTTAAAATAACGGTATCTCTCTTGGGTCAGCAAGATGATTCAGCAGATAAAGGTGTTTACCCCAAGCCTGGTGCCCTTCACTGAGCTGTATACTTCTAAAGGTCGGACATTGTCAATTTTCATGTTTAAGCTTTAAAAGAAGCAGATTTAGGAAATAGAAATACAGTCCCAAGCCGGGCGATGGTGGCGCACGCCTTTAATCCCAGCACTCGGGAGGCAGAGGCAGGCGGATCTCTGTGAGTTCGAGACCAGCCTGGACTACAGAGCTAGTTCCAGGACAGGCTCCAAAGCCACAGAGAAACCCTGTCTCGAAAAACCAAAAAAAAAAAAAAAAGAAAAAGAAATACAGTCCCAGCATTCTGAAGATAGTCGAATTTGGACCCCTATGGTGGTATATTCTTTGTGTTTTAATAAATAAAGCTTGCCTGAAGGTCAGTGCAAAGCAGCCATACTAGTCAGCCAAACAGGCCAGGCAGTGGTGGCACACACCTTTAATCCCAGCAGCCACACTAGTTAGCCATAGAGGCCAGGTGGTGGTGGTACACGCCTTTAATACCAGCACTAGAGAGGAATATAAATCAGGATGAACTCACTCTTTCAGTCTGAAGATTTCAAAGGGGCAAGAGCTCTCTAGTGACTGGCTGCTTTTGTTTTTTTGAGCTTCAGGTTGAACACCAATCTGTCTCTAGGTCTTTATTATTCGTGCTTTAGACCCCAAATTCAAATCTACCCTGAATTAATTAGTGAAGCTCTGACTCAAGAAAACAAAACATCACTTCCCAGCTTCTCTCTAGCTGCCTTACCTCTCACCAGGAGTACAGCAAGGGTGTCTGCTTCTGCCCAGCCTTCTCCCTCTACTCCCCTTCCTGCAGCAGGCCAACCATAGGGACACACACAGGCACACACACTCACACACACATACACACAGGCACACTCATACACACACAGACACACTCATATACACAGACACACACACTCATACACACAGGCACACACAGACACACTCATACACACAGGCACACACAGGCACACTCATACATACATAGACACATAAGGCCCACTCATATACACACACAGGCACACTCATACACACACACACAGAGGCACACACAGACAGACGCTGCTTTTCACCAAGTCAAGTCGCAGGGAAGCCAGAGTCCTACAAGTGCATAGAATATTCTGTTCTCCGTCTAGCGTGGCCTTTGGGCCAGAAAGCCCCAGAAAGGCTCCTGGGGTCCCTCACACAGGGCAGAAGCTGGCTAAGAAAGCCTGGAAGCTGGGCCTGCATCTCACTCACCTGCACCCCTCCCCACACACGCCACACAGCTGGCCCTGTGCCTAGGAGAAGCAACATCAGCAGTCTCTTACAGAACCTCAGTCATCCGTTACTCATTAACGAGACATTGTGATACATTGAGCTCTCTGGTGGTTTGAGCTTTGCCCTAGAATTAAAAGTTACATTAAAGTTATTTCCCTCAATCTAATTTGATTAATGTTAGCATTATTGTCACCAAGCCAGGTGGTGGTGGCACATGCCTTTAATCCCGGCACTTGGGAGGCAGAGGCAGGAGGATCTCTGTGAGTTCGAGGCCAGCCTGGTCTACAAGAGCTAGTTCCAGGACAGGCTCCAAAGCCACAGAGAAACCCTGTCTCGAAAAACAAACAAAAAAATAAATAAATAAAAAGAATTATTGTCACCGAAATTGGATATGAATTCCATATTGTCTTTTGAAGGCACCAGGGCAGGGTCATCTATTGGCAGGATGATCTTCAGTGAACTAAGTGCCGAACAAGAGCATACCAGAGCAAGCCCTGGCTGCCTTTATGGTCACTGTTTTTGGTGAAAAGGAAGACTTCCTGTTTCTCAGGAAAGCATCCAAGGGTCCCCCAAGACGAATGACTGCTGTTGGGATTGGTGAACCATGCCTTCCTGGGAACTGAATTCCAGGCAGGCTGGCCAACAAGGCGGAGCCGGACTGTGTTATCCCGCAGATCTCATTCGAATCCTGCTTCTGAGCCTCCCTGGCTGTGTGACACTCAGCAGGTTTCTGAACTTCTCTGAGCCTCCACGTTCTTATGAAGTGAGAACTGCGGTATCTCCCCTGCAATGGAAGGTGTGGCGGTAAAGCCCGATCGCGGATCGCGGCAAGCACTCAGCCTGTGAATGGCAGACAGCAAACACAAGGACGCCGAGGGGCTCTCCCTTCCAAGGTGGCTGCGATCGAGGTCCCCTGGGAAAGATAGTACCCACTCTCAGAGCCTGGGTAAGGATAGCCAGGCACTGCGACTGCATCTCACGAGTGAAGAAGCCAAGAGGCCGGGTCTAAAATATGACAAATTTTTTGCTCCTGTGAAAGGGGGCTGTGCATCTGCTTCGTGACTTCCCTGGAGGAAAAAGCAGATTTCCCCCCACCCCAATTTTACAAATGCCACAATTCTCATTAAGAGTAACTCGATGTAGTTTGAAAGGTGTGTATGTACACACACACATGCACGCACACGCACATACACGCACACACATACACATGAGTACACAAGTAGAGGCCAAAGGTCATCCTCAGTTGTTCGCTACCTTGTTTCTTAAGACGAGATCTTTCACTAAACATGAAATTCATCGATTCATCTACACCGCCACTGTCTCTGCTGCCTTGTGTCAGGAGTACAGGCGTATGCGGCTGGACCTGGCTTTCTCCTTTGTTTTTAGATGTGAGCTGGGGATCGAACTCACGCCTTCGTGCTTGCACACTGAGCCCTTTACCCACTGAGCCGTCTTTGCCAGCGAGCTACCTTGACACAACTTCTTGGTTTTGTTGTTAATGTTTGAAGCAAGGTCTCTGTCACCCCAGCCCCGGCACTCCTACACCCAAAGAGTCTGGAATGTTTGGGTTAAGGCCACACCACAGCCCCTGGCATCCATATATCCAAAGGGTCTGGAACATTCAGGTGGAAGGTCCATCTCAAGCCCTCTCCCCTGGGAGTTGCCTCAGTCCAGACTCCACCCCCGAGAAAGCCCACCAAACGATGACCCCTCCCCAGAGATGCTCAAGACCACTCCCACAGAATATTTAAACTGCCCCCACCAGAGAACAAACACATGTTTTTTCTGGTCTTCCTCTCCTGTCGCCCATCTCCCCGCTCCTCTCTGGGGGCTGGAAAGCCATCTGGGAGCATTGGTATCCTTTAAACCTGGGCTTTCTCTAATCTGGTTTGATTGGTCTGATTCGGATTAGAGGTTTATCAGGGTACAGAAACTTTTCAGTCTCTGGTAACCCAGGCTGGCCTTGAATTTACCGTGTGTCCAGGGATGACCCTGGCTGAACCAGCAGGCTACTTGAGAGTCTTATCTCAAAAACAAACAAAGGAACTTTAAGGAGAAAGGCTGATGGAGAGGATTAAATGTCACCTTTTTGGTGTGCCACAGTTTCCTAGAGAATGAAACACCCTGAAGGGAAGCTCCCAGAGCAGGAAGATAAACAACTCAAAGGAGCTACAGAACGTCCCTGAAACTGACCAGATCCACGAGTTCCCCCTCTCTAACCCCCTCAGAGTAAACAATAAAAGCTGAGAGTTTGTCTCAGACTGGAAGAGTCAAGCCACAAAGACTTAGATCTAGCAGAGTCACCCTGCAGAGACCCGAGACCCGACCAGCTGTCTGAAACTTTAGGCCAATGAGCCACTTAGAATGGATACTTTCCAATGTCTTGAGATGACTATAGGCTATACACTGTTCTCCAGGTTCCCAGCTTTTGTGAGCTGTCACCCATGCTGGCGTAGGCTTTAGCGACACAGTCATTTCTGCTCCTGGAAGTAACCCCTCACACACACACACACACACACACACACACTCCTGCAAGTAACCCCAGTAAAGCTTACAGTTCACAAAGTTGGGCTTTGGTGGGATCCGTACTTTGGTCTGTTGTGGGCTCCCTTTTGGGGTGAGCAGATATGGAACATCTCCCCAGGAAAGTCTGATACACAACACTATCTGGGAACAGACTGGACTTTTTTGTTTTTTGAGCTTTTTTGTTTGTTTTGTTTTTATATATATATATTTATATATATATATATATATATATATATATATATATATATATATATAGTATACAATAGTCTATCTGTATGTATGTCTGCAGGCCAAAAGAGGGCACCAGACCCCATTACAGATGGTTGTGAGCCACCATGTGGTTGCTGGGAACTGAACTCAGAACCTTTGGAAGAGCAGGCAATGCTCTTAACCACTGAGCCATCTCTCCAGCCCTTGTTTTGTTTTTTAAGAGAGATTTTCTCTGTAGCTTCGGAGCCTGTCCTGAAACTCACTCTGTAGAGCAGGCTGGCCTCGAACTCACAGGGATGCACCTGCCTCTGCCTCCTGAGTGCTGGGATTGAGCTTTTTAAAAAGGTATTTATTTCCCTGTGAGTTTGAGGCCAGTCTGGTCTACAGAGCGAGTTCCATGACTGGCTCCAAATCTACAGAGAAACCCTGTCTCGAAAAACAAACAAAAAAAGAAAAAAAGAAAAAAGAAAAAGGTATTTATTTTTAATTATGTATCTCTGTGTGGGTATAGGCCTGCGAAGGCCGCAGGTGCTGGGTCCCCTGGCACAGGACTTAGAGGTGGTTGTGAGCCACTGGACACAGACTTTGAAGCTCCAGGGCTGTCCTTTGTGATGCGGGGTCTCAACCCAGGCTGGCTTGACATTCACTGTGTAAACTAGACTAACCTCCTCCTGCCAGGAGCTGGGAGGAAGACTCGAGCAACTTTCCAGCTGTTATTTCTGCTTCCCTCTGGATTTGCCTTTCCAGCCATTCTGTGTTTGTTACTTTGCGTTTCCCAGAACCCTGTGCAGCTGGAGAGGTGAAGTCTCCTTCCACGGCTGCCGGCTGATGTATGGCAGAGTGGGGCTCTCAAACTCTGTATCCCCTAACATGGCCGCAGCTCCGAAGACTGGGATCCGAAATCTACAATATAGGCTTCCGTGTCTCTAAGGGAACCTCTGATAAAACACAGCCACTCCATTTTCACCCTGTCCATAGCGATATTACTTGAAATATTAAAAAAAAACAGCTACGACCTATTGTTTTATGAACAACAACAAACTATGAACAAGCAAGTGTGGTATATCATACAAGAGAGTATTATACAGCCTTTAAAAGGAAGACAGATCTGACAGAGGCTACAGCATATAACATATGCCAACCCAGGGGACATGCTGATAAGGGTAATGAGCCAGTCACAGAAGGCCACACATTGTCTGATCTCCTGCTGTGGACTAGCATGATAACTGTGTAAACGATTTGCTGTATTTGTTTAACTGTATAAAGATGCGTTTGGTTCGCCTGCCTAAGGCACCTGACTGGTCTAATAGAGAGCTGACCAGCGGGCCCATAGCTAGGAGAGGGGTAGGCGGGGCTGCGGGCAGAGAGAATAAATAGGAGACAAAGGAAAAGGAGGATGAGGGAGAAAGAGAGGGATGGACACGCCTGGGTCCAGAAGCCAGCCAGCCAGCCAGACGTGAGAAGCAGTCAAAGTAAGATGTACAGAAAGAAAAGAAAGTAGAAAGCCCTGAGGCAAAATGTAGATGAAAAGAAACAGGTTGTGTTACAAGAGCTAGCAAGAAGCAAGCGTAAGATAAGGCTGGACATTCAAAACTAGTATTAAGTCTTTGTGTCGTGACTTGGGAGCTGGTTGGTGGGCCCAAGAGTAAAAGCCTGGTACAATCTTTCTTACATGAGGTAACTAGAGGAACCAAATCCATAGAGACAGAAAGTAACCCAAGGGGACGTGGGCTGAGGGAAGAGAGGAACGAGGAAGTACCGTCTCAGCTTTACAAAGTAGTGTTCCACGGTGGCTACAGAGCCATGTGAGCGTCCTTAGCGCCACAGAGCCGCGTGCTTTACAGGGGGAAATGGTTTTTTTCTTTGTTCCTTTGTTTGCTTTTGCTGCTGGGGATCTAAAACAGGACTTCATACATCCTGTGTTCAATACCGGTGTTCCACGTTCCAGCCCTAATATGGTGTGGTTTTTGGCCTATGTATGTAGAAGACTACAGAGCCATCCATGTTAGGGTTGGGGTAACCTAAGGAGTGAGCCACACCTCAAGACACAGCAGGTGAGGCTGGAGGACAAATCTTCCAACACTGGGCAAAGCGTGGGCTCCCTGCCAAGGCAGGTCTGGACTACAGCCTCAAATCTCTGCCTCCTACTACAGGGATCCGCCCACTTGGAGCCAGCGTGCCTTGGGGAACGTGCAGGGAACACCTGCCCCTGTGCTTTGGAGCTGCTCTCTGATTTTGAAACTCTTGACATAAAAAAGAAAGGCCTACTACATTTCAAAGATCCATTTTCCATGGGAAATTCCCGTACTGCCTTTGTCCACAGAGGACACAGGGACTGTGTTGTTTATGTAGATATCTGTGCACGTGCACGTTTACACGTGTATGTGTGTGTTCGTGAACATGTGTAAGCTTGTGTGTGGGGACCAGAGGACAATGTCAGGTGTTATTTTGTTTTATTTTTGAGACGGGACCTATCCCTGGCCTGGAGTTTGCTAAGACATTTAGGCTGAATAGCAAACAAGCCCCAGGGATGCTCCTGCCTCTGTCTCCCCTGCACCGGGACTGCAAGCAGGAGATACCACAAAAGTGTGGTGTAATTACTTTATCAAATGTTTATGAGAAGTAATGATTTTCTCCAGGTTGGTGACATATACCTCATAATTCCAGCACAAAGAATAGCGAGGCAGTGATGCACGGTCACTCTCAATTTTAAGTTTTTCTGCTCATTTCATCATTTTGGGCTAGAGAGATGGCTCGGCAGTTAAGAGAGCTTTGCTGCTGGTGGATCATACCACCCAAACTCCAGCTCCGGGGATCCAGTGCCCACTTTTAGCCTTCGAGGGTATCTGAACACACGTGGCATACAGATACACACAGACGAAAAGGATTTTCCCAGCCAGCCACATGGCTCAGTAAAGGCATTTGCTCCCAAACCGTAGTCTCGCATTTCATCCCTGAAACCCACAACTCTGCAAAACCTGCCCTCCTCCTGGGTTCCATGGCACAACACGCTCCACAGCCATGCTAACGACACAAGTAGTTAAATGTCATATGTGATGGGTCATGTTTGCTTCCCCACCACTAAGCAGTGTCTCATCCTGTGATCACTTCTTTCCTAGCTCAGAAACGCTTGCCCACATCTCAGGACTCGGGCATCTCCTCCGCTTCGGGCCTAGTGTGTCCCAAACACGCTATTCCTGTATGGGAGGATGCTCAGAAGCCAATGTGTCTGGTCTCGCTAGTCAGTTTGATCACCTGTATTCCTTCCACACAGATAACAAGCAGCAAGAAGTAGCAGACGGACTTCCTGGTGGCGTAGAGACAGACCTCCTAGTGGTGCCCTGAGGGTCAAAATTGCTGCCAGCTGCAAACTTCGGCCTTAGAGACCTGGGTGTGGGTGTGTCTTGCGTGGGGCACAGCTCCCTCTCTTCCCGTTGCTACTCCTGTCCCTGAGTCTCTTCTCTACTCACCAGCCAGCCTTAGCTTTGGAAACTTCAGACTTCTTTCTGTCTTTCAAATTCCTGGGAGCGAAAACCAAAACCTCTCCCTGGCTCCCAGATCCTGTGACCAGCCCTGACATTTCCTCTGTCTCCCCGACAGCCAGTGGCTCTGCTCTCCAGCAGATCAAGGCTGTTCCTGTAACCCATCAAGCTAGCTGTGCTTCCAGCCTGCAAACATGCTGTTCCCTCCATGGAATGGAGTTCCCTGCTGTAGGAACTTGTGTCAGCCCGCCTACTGGGGCGTGGCCTCTCTTACTATTTACTGGGAAGCCTAAGGTGCGTGCCCCATCTTTCTCTCTTGTTCCCCTTGCTCCATGCTCAGACCTTCCTGACCAGTTGTCCTGCAAGCGAGAGTATCTAAATGATTTTATTTCCACAGCATTTCCCCCACGCTCCTTTCTCTTCAGTGCCTTTGCTGCTGTGTCCTAAGGTAGATGTCTCAGTCTGGTTTATTCTGGTCAGTCCTGCCTCTTCTATAGTCTCCCCTTCCCCCAAAGGCTCCTGAATTGACTTGTCCCTAAATCCCCTACAGAGAGGACTCCTTTCAGAAGAGTCTCTGGAAGCCCAGACGGACTCCACAGTGCCGTCTTCTCTGAGGTTGCTCTCTGTTCACCTAAGAACCAGATGGTGGATGGGCGAGACGCTTCAGCGGGTAACAGTACTTGCTGGATAAGTCTGACGGCCTGAGTTTGATCCTGGGAACCCATGTAGGGGTGGAAGGGGAGAGCCAACCCCCAAAAGTTGTCAGCTGAGTTCCACACTCATGCTGTGGCATGTATGTGTGTACATACATGATCATATATAAACTAGTATATTTTTTAATGGGGAAAAAAAAGTAAGAACCAGTTGGCTTGCCCAAAGCTGTGAGGTGATGTTGGACGTCCTTCTATATATGTGTTGCTTTTTTTTTTTTTTTTACTTTTATTTTATGTGCATTGGTATGAAGGTGTGAAGTGTCAGATACTCTGGAACTGGATCTTCAGACAGTTGTGAGCTGCCATGTGGGTGCTGGGAGTTGAACCCGGGTCCTCTGGAAGAGCAGTCAGTACCCTTAACCACTGAGCCATCTCTCCAGCCCTATATATGTGTTGCTTTTATTGGTTAATGAATAAAGTTGTTTTGGCCAATGACTTAGCAGAATAAAGCCAGGCAGGAAATCCAAATAGAGAGAGAGAGAGAGAGAGAGAGAGAGAGAGAGAGAGAGAGACAGAGAGAGAGAGTAGGCAGAATCAAAGAGACACCACGTACCTGCCAAAAGAGAAAGATGCCAGCGTCATGGCAATATACAGATTAATAAACATGGGTTAACTTAAGATGTAAGAGCTAGCTAGGAATATGCCTGAGCCATTGTTGGAATTGATATAGTTTCTGTGTGATTATTCGGGTCTGGGTGGTCGGGACACAAAAGCACAGTCTCTGTCTACAATGAGACCCTTGAGTTCTGGCTCATTTCTGTCCAACACCACTGAGTGCCTTCCATGCCTGAGACAGACTTGCACAGAACGGTCTAATGAGCCCATGTGCTCGTCCTAGGTTTGCTGTTGCTGGTCTGTTTTTGTTGTTTTTGAGACAATCTATCTCTCTGCACAGCCCTGGCTATCCCAGAACTCACTCTGCAGACCAAGCTGTAGATCTCACAGAGATCCACCAGCCTCTGCCTCCCAAGGGATGGATTAAATAATGATAATGACCAGTTAGTTAAGCCTACTTAGCCTGTGAGAAATCTTGTCTAAACAATTAATGGCTGACAGCTCCTGCAGAATGATGTCAGAGACTGACATGATTCTGACTTTCACACCTGCGCACACATGCACCGTGATTATGGCTTTCAAACCTGCACACACATGCACCGTGATTCTGGCTTTCACACCTGCGCACACATGCACAGTACTCGCATGTACCCTGTTCTCCCGACACCACACACACAAAGAGAATGAACTTGATGGTTTTACTGCAAACACTTGTGGGAGGGGCAGAATTGGATTTACTGGAAAGGTCTCCTGATGTAGCTCAGTTGGCCTTAAACTCTAGTTCCTCCTGCCTAAGCCTCCGAAGTGCTGGGATTACAGGTCCGTGTCATCATGCGTGGCTTTAATCCAGGTCCCCCCCCCAACACACACACCTTTTTAGGCAGACTCTCACTATGTAGTCCTGGCTGTCCTGGAACTCACTACATAGACTGGCCTGGACTTGAACTCACAGAGATCCATTTGTCTCTCGTGTGTGTGTGTGTGTGGTTTTCCGAGACAGGGTTTCTCTGTAGCTTTGGAGCTCTGTAGACCAGGCTGGCCTCGAACTCACAGAGATCCACCTGCCTCTGCCTCCCAAGTGCTGGGATTAAAGGCGTGCATCACCACCACCCAGCATCTCTACCTTCTGAGTGCCACTATGTCTAGCCTACTCTAGCCCTTCTAAAGTGTGACAAACTCTAGCAATGCAGGCCGGTATTGGTACTAATGACGTAGTCCATGAGGTGAAGGAACGAATATTAGTATTGAATTTTAAAAATGGTTTACTCGATTTCAGATAATTTTCATTCACATTTATAGATGAGACTAGAGGAAGAGAGAAAGGATAGGGGAAGGATAAAAGGGGAGAAGAAAAGGGGGAGATAGGAGAAAGAGGGGAGAAGGGGAAGATGGGAGGGAAGAAGGAAGGAAGAACAAAGGTGTTCTTGGAAAACAAAGAGAAGGCTGTTGGGACCCCTAAATTCCACACCAAAGCGGCAACTTAGTTGCGTTCTCTCCCAAGTTTTGAGGGTGGGTTTTACTCCTTATGCGAGGGAGACTAAAAATACAAATACGGATTTTTGTTTTTATTAACTAAAGCCACAGTAGTTGGAGACTCGGGCGCCATGGACATAAATGGACCAGATTCATTGAAAACATAAATTACGGCTCAAGTCCAGGAAAGTAGCTGGGTCCAAGCTCAGATGACATCCCCAGCTCATCACTTAAGCCACCTCTCATAGCCAATGCAACGCTCCTCAGCAACCCAGAGGTACACCTACTAGTCTAGCATCTTCATGGGAAGGAGACTCTTCCAAATCCCTTTGGTAGAAAAGTCTCAGAGAGGTGTGGTGCTTGAATTTTCTGAACAAGACCAGTTCTGTACTTTCCTGTAGCCATGATAAAATGTCCCAATGAAAGCCACTCAGGGGAGAGAGAGTCGATGGGGCTCACGGTTCAGGGGTGCCGTCGCGGCAGCAGGAGCTGGTCCTGTTCCAGCCACACCCAGAGAGCAGAGCGTGGTGGTGCCTGTGTTCAGCTCACTCTGCTTCTATGTAACCAGAGACAACCAATCAGGCGTTAGTACCCCCACTGAGAGCACCTCCCCATTCAAATGACATTTTCAAGAGAATCCACCGCAGGCATGCCCATAAGCCTCCAGATTCTAGGTCTCGCTAAATTGAAATTTTAGATTAGCCCTCGAGGTCTCCCAATAGCCTCAAACCCAAGACCCATCTGCCCCAGCCTCCAGTGTGAGGATTATGGGTGTGCGCCACCACATCTGCCTTCAGTGTTGCTGGCACATGGTTTTGTCTGGGTTGTGTGTCTTGTGCCAGGGTAGGCAGAAGACATCAGACCCCCTGGACCTGGGCTCCAGGCCATTGTGAGCCACCATGCGGGGGTGGGGAGTGGGGGATGGGAATCGAACCCGAGTCCTCTTAAAAAATAACCAGTGCTCCTAAGCAGTGAGCTCTCGCTGCAGCCCAGACCCGGTGCCCTTGGAGGAACCGGTCAGGATCCAAACACAGCAGGTGTTCCCTCAGGGAAAGTTAGTCATCGGGAACCACAGAGGCGAGGAAGCAGTAAAAAATGAGAGGTCTGGAGTATCAACTGTGGGACATGCTTTCTCAGTTTCCTCCTTCTTCTGTCTCTGTGACCAAGCATTGTGACGGGGAACAGCTCAAAATGACGCCAGAAGCAACAAGCCTTGGGCTCAGCGGAGAAGACACAAGTTCGAGCAACCGCACAGGGGTTCTCAGAGCATTGGCAGGCATCCCGCGCTACATTAGCCACTCCGTCACTGATGAGCCTTGGGGTTCCGGGTGAGGCTAAAAAACAAGAAATTCCTTTTCTGCGACCAAGAGTGTTTTCCTAAGCAAAGAGCCCAAAGTCGGCACGCGTGCCTGTCTCTAAAAGAGGATAATTGGAGGCAGCTGTTTGGCCAGCTACTTAAGGACCCGTTTCCTCCAGGTGCTTTCCCTTTTTGTTTTTATTCTGACTTTATTTCCTCCTTCGGAACCAGGCCACACCGTCAAGGGTTTTATTTTATTTTTAAAAAGACCTTCATTTTCAGCCGTGTGGCTGTTTTGCCTGGATGTGTCCGTACATCACACGCATGCAGTGCCCACAGGGGCCGGATTAGGGTGTTGGTATCTGATCCCCCGGAGCTGGAGTTCTAGGTGGTTGTAAGCCACCACGTGGGTGCTGGGAACCAAACCTGGGTCCTCTGGAAGTCAGTGCTCTTAATTGCTAAGTCACCTCTCGAGCTCCTTTGTCAAGGATTTTAATAGAAGTTTGAACAGTTGGAGAGACGTAGATGGGCTTCTTTCTCCCCTCCTGCCTCCCTTTCTTCTTTTCTCTTCTGCCTCCCCACCTCACGTAGCCAAGAGTTGCCTCAACTCTTTCTACAGTTGGGGACGACCTTGAACTATTGATCCTCTCGCCTCCACCTCTCAAGTACTGGGATTACACACACACACACACACACACACACACACACACACACACGCCATCCGGGTTGTGCAGTGCCAGAAACTGAACCCGGCCCAGGGCAAGCACTCTGCTCCGGAGCTTCATCCCCCGCCCCGAGCACAATTTCTAGTCAGGTCTGAAGATGAACAGAAGTGGCCAGGTGGTGGCGGAGAGGCGAAGGTGGCCATGCAAATGAGAGAGGAGTTGGCCAGTTTACAGCATCTTGGCAGGGTAGGCAGGTTCATTCAACACCGGAACCAAGCCTGGGCCAGTAATGAGAGGAGCCAGGAGGGACCCGGGGGCAGATTACAAAACACCTTGAACCCTATGCCAAACTCCCTGCGCCTGATTGTATCTCTGGGTTTAGGGAGGAAAAAGGAGTACTTTAATCTTTGGAATTGAATTTTTCAAACATTTTACTGATAATATCTCTGGCAGCTGACAGGAAGGTAGGATGGGATGGGACAGGAATGTTGGCAAGGAGCCCAGTCAGTGGTCAGGTGGGTATCCTGACAGGAGACAACGCTTGGGCATTGGCAGAAGGGGGTGACATTCCAGAGCTCAGGCAGAATCCATGGGATATGGGGCTTGGGGAGGCGAGGATCCGAAGCAGAGAGCTACTGCCCTCCCCTGGCAGGTTCTGGGCAAACTCAGTCATGTTAGACAGCCTGGAAGCTCGCTGGTTCCCAGAACAGAGCCTGCTGCCGGGAAGCAATGTCGGGCTTCCCGCGGCTGCAACACAGCTTTTCATCTCATCTGCTTCCCGGCCCATCTGTCTTTGGCTCCCGTTTAGTGCGGTGCCGGGTGTAATCTGGAGAGGGAAATTGGCGTCCTTCCTCTCTCCATGGCAGCAGAACAGCGTAGGGAAGGTTGAGATGTACAAACAAGACCGGGGGCGTAGCTCCCCGGAGAGAGGGCTCACCTAGCCCAATAGGAAGCCCTGGGTCGGCTCCCCAGGGCGACACACGGGGGGCGCAGACCTGTGGTCCCAGCACTTGAGGGGCAGAGGCAGGCATTCTGGGCTCACTGACAATAATGGTAGGAAGCGGAGAACCCCGGAACAGGAGTTGGGGTGTGTGCAAGACGAGACCCAGTTCTGATTGAGGCTTTCCTGTCACTTTGCCTCTGCGGGAGACACTGTCCAGCCCGGCACATGGCCGTAGACCCTGAGGACCACTTCCGCTCTGCAACTGCCCGCTTCTGAAGCGAGAAGAAAGGATAAGAGCCAGACATGGCGATACCGTCTCAAAAAGAAAGAAGGAAAAGTCTAGGGCTGCAATGATGACGGCTCCGCAATGCTCCTGCAGAGGATCCAGGTTCAGTGCCCAGCACCCCCATGGCAGCCCCTAACTGTCCTAACTCTAGTTGCAGGGACAGGGAGTCCAGCAGCCTCCTTTTGGCCTCTGTGGACACCAGGCAGACATGTGGTACACATGCAAATGGACAGGCAAGAAAATGTTCCTACACATAAAAACAATTCTTTGAAAAAAAATTAGAGATGAATTATTTTATGATGTGAATAAAATTAAACTGATAATTTCCAAATGCACCACATTATCTCATAATCGTATTCTGATTCATTCTAGAAAAATAGCTGAGAGCCTTTGAAACAGCAGCTTAACTCTGGCTGGAAAAAAACATAGTTACCAAGTTCTCTTTGATGTGCAGATGCATAGAAGCAGAAGGTCTAATCTCAGGTAGAGGCTGGTGGAGCTCCAGGAGTTCAGGCTGTGAGTCAGTATTTCCCAACGTCTACCCCATCTATAACCTTCTGGGGTGCACTCGGAAGGCAGAGGCAGTCAGATCTCTGTGAGTTCGAGGCTAGCCTGGTCTACAGAGCTAGTTCCAGGACAGCCAGGGCTGTTTCACAGAGAAACCCTGTCTCGGGAAACAAAAACACAAATAAACAAAAAGTTTTCTATTTGCATCATTTTAATTGTAGGGAGATAACTCAGTCAGTGTGGTGCTTGCTTTGAAAGCACAGAAACCTGAGTTCAAATTTCAGAACTCATGTTAGAAAAAACAAGCACACAAACAAAATCCAGGCATAGTAGCATTCGCTTGTAATACCAGCGTTGGGGAGGCAGAGGTAGGTGGATCCCTGAAGCCAATGGGCCAGCCAGACTAGCCAACTTGGCCAAGTACCAGGAGGACATACACACATGCATACATACACAGAAAAGAAAAAAGTCTTAAAAAGGAGCAAGTTGGAAGAGGGTTTCGTTTTATTGGGGTTTTTTTTGTTTGTTTTTTGTTTTGTTTGTTTTGTTTGAGACAGAGTTTCTCTGTGTAGCTCTGGCTGTCCTGGAACTCGCTCTGTAGACCAGGCTGGCCTCAGACTCACAATGACCCACTTGCCTCTGCCTCCCGAGTGCTGGGATTAGATGTGCCAACAACTGCCTCATGTTAAAGCTACAATACCAAAGCCCATGTAGCATTGGTGTTACGACGGAGAAGCAGATCAAAGGAACAGAGAAGGTTTTGAAATAGTCACATATATACTTTTTACTTTATCAAGATCACTTCAATTATTAGGCAGTAAAGACACTGGGGTTCCTTTCTTGATTTCGGGGTGGCTTTCATGTTTGAGCAGCCCCATGGAAAACTCATATGGCTAGGGACTGAAGCTGAGTGAGTGGACCTGTGTATTGCTCAGCTTTTTGTCTAAAATGATCAATTTAGTAAGAGAGCTGCTTTATCCTGGCTTAGAATCCTTAAAGGTCATAGTCCCGGGTCAGGAAGATGTACCTACCACTTTTAGTCTCCTGTTGGGGCGCCACACCATGGTGAAAGAGTTTGGCAGAAAGAAATTGCTCATGGCAACCAAGAAGCAATGAGAGATGAGAGAGAGTAGGACCCCGTGATCTCTTGAGCATGCTCCCAGCAGGTTGGGGAGAGGCTGCAGGAGGCCCAAGAGTGTTTATTGCTCTATCGGCTAGAGTTCAGATCCCAGCACCACACTGGCCTGCTCATAAGCATCCGCTAAGCTGGGGCCTCCATAGTTAAACACACACACATGTAAATTAAAGAAAAAAAAGAAACACATGATACCCAATATTCTAAAATCTACTAGGCTGCACCTCCTAAACCACTTTCCAGTTGTGTTACTCTGGGGCCCAGCTTTTAACGCACAGGCCTTTAGAAGCATTTTATCTGTGTGTGTGTGTGTGTGTATACATGTGTACACCGTGTGCCACAGTGTGTTTGTGAAGGTCAGAGGTCAACATTCAGGAGGCCGCTCTCTCCTTCCAGCATGTTGGACGAGGGGTCCTCTCGCTGTTTCTGCCTGGCTCTATACGCCAATCTAGCGGGCTCCAAGCTTCCATTTGTTTCCCAGTCTCCACCTCCCGTCTCGCCCTAGGAGTCCTGGGATTACAGATGGGCAACACCACACTCCTTTATTCTGTGGGTTCTGGGGTTTACACTCAGGTCATCAGGTTTGCACAGCAAGTGTTGTAACCCACAGAGCCATCTCCCTAGCCTGACAGACAAACCCTTGGAGGACATTGTGGATCGGAATCATAGCACCTTGGTGGTCAATCCTCAAGGCCCATTCAAGTCTCCAAATGACTGTGGCCAATAACTTGACTACAATGTCATGAGCACAGAAGGCAGACTCCTCCTCCCAAAGCCATTACCAGATTCCCACCTGTAGTGTGAATTCTAATTGGTCTTAATAAAGCCCGGTGTCAGATATTAGGGAGTGAAAGCTGACAGATCTCAGAAGCAGTGCAGCCAGCCACTAGACCTTTCACCTCTACCAATGCTCAGACTAAAGGTGTCCAACCTGTGGACAACCGCATACACAGAAAACCTGAGAGACCTTGGGCTTGGTAGCAGGACTTTCTCGGGTTTGCTCTGCTTGCTAGAGGCAAGCACTCTCATTTAAGAGAGGCTTCCTGACTCAGCTTTAGCTGCAAAACCTTTTAAGAGGTCCTGCCATGAAACACTTGAATGGTGTTGATGAAAAACTGGCTGCATCCTTTTTGGTGGTGGCAAGGACCTTGAAACACCATAGAGTTGTGGCAATAAACATGGCTCCAGCCAGTACCTCTGCCATGAGCTAGACTCTCAGAAAAAAGTTAAGGCATGGGCTGGATCCAGCCATCAAAGGCACGGCTTTAATACCAGCCATATGGCTTAGCAAATTAAAGACTCATGTGGTCAGAAAAAGAGAGATATACAGAAAAGATAGATTCAGATGAAGAAAACTTCTAAATGGCTTACAGTGTGTTTAAAGATATATGTGGGCTTGGGAGAGAAAAGAAAAAAGGATAAAGTCCTTAAAATAAAAAGGAACAGAGAGTAGCTGGGTGTGGTGGCGCACACCTTTAATCCCAGCATTTGGGAGGCAGAGGCAGGCAGATCTCTGTGAGTTCAAGGACAGCCTGGTCTACAGAGTGAGTTTCAAGACAGCCAAAGATACACACAGAAACTCTGTCTCAAAAAGTAAAAAATTGAAAATAAAAATAAAAGAAATAGAGGTTAAAATAAAGCCACATAAAGATGGAAAATACACAGAGAGTCTGGATACTATATGTTATTGTGTTGTCTTTAAATTGTTTGATGGCTGAGGAAGGAGTAAAAGCTGCTAAAAGACATTTGATTATAAATGCTTTTTAAGGTCCTACATTCAGGGCAGTTTCTTGCCATTAACAATTTATATACAGTGAGCATGTACAAAGTGTGATCAAGGTTTAGGAAGCAGAGTCGGATCCTTTAGAAGGAAGGTTAGAAACAGCAGGAAACCATTAGCCTCTGGAAGACCTGGAGAGAACAACTTCAGAATCCATGGGTCACGGTAGAAGGATGGAGGCCTGACCGTGGTCTTTGGTAGAGGGAGGTGGTGTGCCAGGGGAACAGGAGCCAGGCAAACCAACACCCCCATCTTGGGTTCTTCCCATCATCAACCTGGCTGAGTTACTGCCTCTGCCGGCCGAACCCGCGGTAGAATTTGGTGGAAACAGGGCGAATTGCCTAGGTGAATGTGCACTGCGAGGGGGCGGGGAAGGGGATAGAGACGGTATCGATGGTCTGAGCTGGGCACCTGGAAAGCCAAAAATGAGATTTTTAAAAATGAAGAACGGTAAAGGAGGATGGGGACAGCGGGGCAGAAAATGAGCTGCCCTGCTGATGGAGCTCAGGATAAGGCTGATTGCAGAGGACCAGAATGTTCTCTGATGGGCTTGGAAGGGCTTCCGGTGCAGCCGGCCTAAAAACTGGTGTGCGACTCCCGAGTTCTTTAAGCTCTGTCCTTGGCCGAGGTCACAGACTTCCTTAAAGGGACGACGGGGAGCAGTCTCCACCTTCCATCCCGCCCTGCTGTTGCCTCCACAGCAGGCAGATGCCATAAATAGAACACAGTCCATGATGGTGGTGCCAAAGCAACACTGTAGACACAGAAACGGGCAGTCTGCCAAGGCCTGGAGGAGGATCCTTGAGACTTTATCATTTTGTGTTCAGATACACATTTTCTTTTTCCTGGTGCTGGGGATCAACCAGAGGGTCTTCGAGGCAGGCACTGTACCATGGAGTTACAGTCCCAGCCATTGATACATTTTTTTTTAATTATCTTTATTTTATGGTATAGGTGTTTTTGCCTGCATGAGTGTCTGTGTGAGGGTGTCAGATCCCCTGGAAGGGGAGTTACAGACAGTTGTGAGCTGCCATGTGGGTGTTTGGAATTGAACCCAGATCTTCTGGAAGAGCGACCAGTGCTCTTAACTGCCGAGCCATCTCTCCAGCCATCGGATAAATGTTTGTTGTATCTCTTTTGGAATGAGTCTGTCCCAAGACCTGTTTCTGGCAGAGGAGCAGCCTGAACCTCTTTTGGAGTTCCAGGAAGGAATGAGTCAGTCATTACACAGTTAGTTCCTATGGAGATCTCAGGACTGAGGCTTACGTAACCAAGGAATCAAGAGATAGGTTTCCAGTTCCAGCCATTTTGATTTCAAGTATTTTCTGGAAAATATGTTAAAGGGAGGTTTGACTTTTGTGACAAGAACATATTCTAGCCCTCGTGAATGGAGATGAAGCTTGGCCACCTGGCAGACCTGAGTTGAAAAGTCTGTAATTAACTAGATGTTAGCTTTGCCCGTCTCTTCCCTTGTAACGTGGAGCCCTTGCTTCATGGGGAATGGCAGCTATTCTTTTTTCTTTTTTTGGATTTTCGAGACAGAGTTTCTCCGTAGCTTTTGGTTCCTGTCCTGGAACTAGCTCTTGTAGACCAGGTTGGCTTCGAACTCACAGAGATCTGCCTGCCTCTGCCTCCCGAGTGCTGGGATTAAAGGCGTGTGCCACCACCGTCTGGCAGGCAGCTATTCTTGATCTGAAGGCAGCAGGAGACTGTGTCCCACACTGAGTGTAGTTTGAGCATGGAAGACCTCAAAGCCCTCCTCCACGGCGACACACTTCCTCCAATGAGACCACACCTCTTCATAGTGCCCTTCGCTGTGGGCCACGCATTCAATATCTGTGACTCTATGGGGGCCATTCCTACTAAAACCACGATGCCCAACATTCACAAAACCCTGAGTTGACCTCAGCACCACTTAAACTGGATGTGGTGGCTTAGGCCTGTAATCCCCACACCCAGGGGATATAAGCAAGAGATTCACAAGTTCAAGGGCATCCCTACCTGCACAGTGAGCTTGAGGCTAACCTGGACAACCTTTCTCAAAACAAAACAAACCAAAAACAAGAAGGATGGATGGATCATGTGTGGCCCAAACCCGCTCTTCTGAGCTGATTATCTTGACTGGGGGACGTCAGGTACTATAATTGGAAAGCTTGTGTCAATTTCACATGTAATATGAATTTTGGATAGCTGGGCTCACTGGGGCTGTATGGTTAGAATGGCGGAAACCAACTGAATGACAAGTGGAATTCTCAAAAGCTTAAGATGTTTGACTTAGAGACAGCATTGCAGTGGGAATACAGTGCCATAACCAACTATGACAAGATGCTGAGTGGTTGAGCACAGCGAGATTAATGTGGTTTGATGGACCAAGACCCCTGAAGGGTGGCCATGAACACCCCCCAAAATTACTTCACCCAACAAAAAGCAGGAAGCAGTATAAAGAGAACTATGCCAATATTCCCAAATATTGTCTTTAAATGTTTGTTTACATTTATAGGGGGATATGCTATAGAGATTTGCATTGGTATGGATCTCGGTTTATTGATACAAATTTAAGGTCAATTTTGTTATATGTATATTTCTGCTCTTGATTAAGGTATTGTGTTTGTACAGCTGCTTTAAAATGTAACGTATAATTAAGAAATATAGATTAATAATCATCTATAATAGTCAAGCTTGTAGTCATGTTGGTTAGATTTTCGAAATATACGGAGATGTATTTTGGATAGATAGGTATTCTTCAAACCTTTCAAAGACTACAGAGTATGGCATTTAAAATGTTTTATGGTCTTGAAAAACCAAAAAAAAAATGTTTTATGAATTTAGGACTTTTCATGACAGTGAGACACATCTGCTCCTGGCAGCACCAATCTACTTTAAGAGAAAGATAGTCATCGAAGAGGCTCCTTATGGAGTTTGCTAGTCATTTGGGAAGAAACTGCTCTTGTCTAGACTGCTTCATGGTATGCTGTAAAAGCTGGACATGCAGGACCCACAGAGAAATGACTGCTGAACTTGCCTAAAGGTGAGATGGTCCTTCGGGTTTCCTGCTTCATGAAGGAGTCTGCCAAACATTCTGCAGGACACAGAAGAAAGTGACTGGCAAACTGCCAATATAGGCAGAACTGTCTTTGAAATTTCCTGCTTCATGGAAATGTCTACTAGATACTATGGGCCTATAGGCTGAAGATGGAAGCCCCAACAGTACAGAAGAACTTTGGGTGACTGTCCAGGCAATGCGATGTCTCTGTCAATTCTAGAGTTTTAGAAGTTGCTTACAATGCATTTCCTGTTTACTTAGATAATATATCCTTCTGGAGTCTGATTGAGTTGAAGAATTGATAGTTATAGTTTTCCTTAGTTATGATAAAAGATAAAGTAGATATAAATATTGTAACTATAATTCTTGATTGATAACTGTTATATGTAATTTTTCTACGTTAAAGTTAAAACCTTTTTTATTTAAACAGAAAAGGTGAGGTGATGTGAGAGTCCCCTCTGTGGCTGTCATTACCATAAATAAAAAAAAAAACCTGCTTGGTCTGTTGATAGGGAAGAACTTAGGTAGGGAGGGAAAACAGAGCTGAATGCTAGGAGGAAGAAGGGTGGAGTCAGAGAAATGACATGGATCTGCCACCAGAGGTAGATGTGTTGAAACTTACTGGTAGGCCATGATCTTGTGGTGATGCACAGATTAATGGAGATGGGTTAAATTAAGATGTAAGGGTTAGGGGGCTGGAGAGATGGCTCAGAGGTTAAGAGCATTCCCTGCTCTTCCAAAGGTCCTGAGTTCAATTCCCAGCAACCACATGTTGGCTCTCAACCATCTGTAATGGGGTCTGGTGCCCTCCTCTGGCCTGCAGCCATACACACAGACAGAATATTGTATACATAATAAATAAATAAGTAAAATATTTTTTTAAAAAAGATGTAAGGGAGCCGGGCGGTGGTGGCGCACGCCTTTAATCCCAGCACTTGGGAGGCAGAGGCAGGCGGATATCTGTGAGTTCGAGACCAGCCTGGTCTACAAGAGCTAGTTCCAGGACAGCCTCCAAAACCACAGAGAAACCCTGTCTCGAAAAACCAAAAAAAAAAAAAAAAAGATGTAAGGGTTAGCCAATAAGAAGCTAGAGCTAATGGGCCACGCAGTGTTTTAATGAATATGGTTTCTGTGTGATTATTTCGGTTCTGGGCAGCTGGGACAAACAAGCGGCCTTCCTGTTACATTGTGGTGATACACAGCTTAATGGAGATGGGTTAAATTAATATGTAAGAGTTAGCCAATAAGAAGCTAGAGCTAATGGGCCAAACAGTGATTTAAATAATATAGTTTCTGTGTGATTATTTCAGGGCTGAGCAGCCAGGAACCAACAAGTGGCCTCCTCACAACAAGGCATGTTGAAAAACATGTGTCTGCAGCTACGTTGCTAACTTCATCTTTCCCCGATCCTTACCTCTCCTTTCTAGTCCCAATGAGCTCCTTTTACCCAAGTTTCCTTTTTATTGTCATGCATATTCCATTTGTTTTGTGACCCACTGAGGTTAATAAGTTGCGTGGGTGGGGAGTCATTCACTTGGCCATGGGAAACTCACAACTGGCTACACCTCAGAAAGAAAAGGGTCCTCCTTCCTCAGCAGCCACTAACTGCCAATAGCTCCGCAGGGTGGGGCAGCCCCTCTCCCACCCAAGATGGGATGTTGATGAGCTACCCAACTCTTAGTAGTCCATTTAGCTATGACCTCGTCACCAGCTTAAACCATCGATGAAGTTGGGTATCTTCATGATCTACTTACCTCTCAATAGTGCCACTGTGGTGGTTTGGATGAAAATGGCCTCCGTGGATGTAGCACCTGTGCTTCAGGATGGTTCATGAGCCGGGCAAGGGGCTGGAGATTAAGGAACACAAGAGATATGGGTCATTCGAGAAGAGGGAATGCTGAATGCCGTTTATTCAAGCTTAGAGAAAACCTTATATTCTTAACTGCTGCACAGTGGAAATCCTCCAGGCAGGTGGGAAATTACCAGGTTCAAGACGCTATAAGCTAACCCCCAGGGTGGGCAGAGGGAGCACAGGAACAAACAAGATGTTTTGCTAGAAACTGCAAGCTGTCGTCAATATGAACTCTGGGAGGAGGGGTAGACCTGTGGGCTCTACACATGGACTTATAGAGAGTGGCACTATTAGGAGGTGTGACTTATCAGAGTAGGTGTGGCCTTGTTGGAGGAAGTGTGTCACTGTGGAGGTGGGCTTTGATGTCTCATATGCTCAAGATACCGCCCTGATCTCAGTTAACTTCCTGCTGCCTGCAGTATGTGGAACTCTCTGCCACCTCTCCAGCACCATGTCTGCCTGCATGTGCCATGCCTCACCATGATGATAATGGGCTGAACCCCTGAACTATAAGCCACCACAATCAAGTGTTTTCCTTTATAAGGGTTGCCATGGTCATGGTGTCTCTTCGCAGCAATAGAAACCCCAACTAAGACACTGGTAAAAGCCAGGAGTTTGTGTCCTTAAGTATTGAGGAGTGCTTTCCTAGCAAAGAAAGTGCTATTTCAGGAGTGCCATTAAAGCAGTGGTTATGGCCACTTAGAAGGGGCAAGGTGCAGAGGATCCTTGACTGCAGGCCCGCAGACCCTGGGACTCCTCAGAGACTGGGGCACTTTTCAGAGAGAGGCTCCATGTGCCACACTCTGAGCGCAAGAGTCCATCAGCCCTGTGATGTCATTGCGACTGTATTTTTTTTACCCTCTGTGTTTTTTCAGTTGAACTTAGCATCACTCCAAAGGCAACCTGGTGGGAGGGACCTCTGACCACAAGGCAGTGGAGTGCGAGGGTCCTAGAAATGGGCGGGAGCAACAGAACAGAGCTGGCCAATTTTCTGTAAGTGCCTGTTGGAGGTGGAGAAGTTAGGGGGAGGAGGGGTCATTTATTCACTAGCTCATTCGTTTGGGAAATTTTTATTCACTTCTGATCCAGGAGCCCTCCTAGTCGGGGGGGGGGCATGAAAAAAAATAGAAAAATAGACATTTTTTTTTTGGTCTGGTTCAACAAAATTTACAATCCTAACCAGGCATGGTGGCACATACCTGTAACCCAGACTTTGGGAGGTGGAAAAAGTTCAACATCATCTTGAGGTACTGAAATGTGCCTAGGCTACACTAGACTGGCTCAAAAACTAACAAAAAGAGCTGGGCATGGTGGTGTATGTCTTTAAAACCCGGCACTCAGAAGACAGAGGCAGATGGATCTCTGTGAGTTGAGGTCAGTTTGGTCTACATAGGGAATTCCAGGATAGCCAGGGCAACATAGAGACCCTGTCTCGAAAAACAAAACATAACCAAATTGTAAAAATAAATAAACAGGGGCTGGAGAGATGGCTCAGTGGTTAAGAGCACTGATTGCTCTTCCAGAGGACCTGCGTTCAATTCCCAGCAACCACGTGGCAGCTCACAACCATCTGTAATGAGATCTGATGCCCTCTTCTGGCCTGCAGGCATACATGCAGGCAGAATATATACACATAATAAATACGTCTTTAAAAATAGATAAATAAATAATTTAAAATTATAGTTCAAAGAGGTGAACAGAGGTTAAAAAAAAACGGATGTAATTTTGTGGGTTGGAGGTCAAGGATGTTTTCTGGAGGCGGTGTGCCTAGGCTTTGCCGTCACTGACGGTGTCTGAGGCCCCTTCCGGGAGGAGTCGCTTATTTGGCTAGGAGTTTTGGAGGCTTCAGTCAACGCTCTCCTGGCTCCGTTAAGTTCCGGCTCACAGCAAGGCAGGAGCACCATAGAGGAAGCTTAAGATGGGGGATAGCTACTCACATCACAGCCGCCAGGAAGCAAAAAAGAGGAGCAGGAAGGGCTCAGAGCCCCCCGATACCCTCAGATCCCACCAGAGACTCACTTCCTATCCTGGGCCCTGCCTTTCAAAGTTCCACCGCTCCCCCTAAATTTTTTCAGAGCTTAAGTTCAAGCCTGTGCCATCAATCCCAGCCCTGGGGAAGCAGAGGTAGGCGAAGTCAAACCAGAGGTTCTCAAGAAGAAAAGACCAAGTCCATAATTGTATGATTAAAGCAAACTGTATTTGGGGGTGCACCCGGGACTGGCCAGTCGGCTGTCTCCCTGTAAGTCAGGATTTGAGAGAGCAGCCCCTGATGGCCTCTTGAAATCCCTTTTATAGGTGAGAGAAGGAACACAGGGGCCAAAGAGTTGGCTGTTAGACACTGCTAAACACAAGGGAAGGAGCAAGGCAAGGATATATAAACAGGCAGATGGAGGTCACAGTTTACATCAGACCTAGGAAACAGAAACGTATTTGTTGCACGAATAATAAAAACCTGCCTCTATTCCTGCAAATGGGACTTCTTCACCCCCTCTGCCCGATAGAGTGGTGCCGGCTCCCGGAAAGACAACTCAAAACCGCTAGTCGTTCGTTACCGTGATTGAGACGGTTATGACCGAAGAGGTTGTTAAAACTAAGAATAGCTGAGTACTTAGGCGGTGTGGCGGTGTAACCTTTATTAATATTTCTCTACCCCAGCAGAACCGTGCCATCCAGTAGGGATCACCTAGTTTAACCAGTTCCGGAAGTAATTGACGCGCTTCCTGATAATTAACACCGTGGATTAGCGGTGCCCGGAGGGAAGGAACAAGAGAGCAGTAAACTTTAATAAGGACTCCAGGGAATGGCTCTAGAAGGGAAGGGTTGCTGAGGCAAGCTGAACCTGGGGGGCGGGGGGAGATACAGAGAGAATTACGGCAGGAACTGGAGGCCTCTAAACATACTTCAGGTACCGTGACACACCTGGGATGTTTAATGGCTCTACCTTGGATGTTTAAGGCCTCTCCCGTGAGTACAATATTTCAAAATGAAAAGGGAACTTCGCTGTAAAGTGTTGGGGGGAGATTAGATCACACTGTGAACCCCGAGTTTGCATTCACATTAATAAATAAAATTAACCTTGGGTCAGGAGGCTGAGTTAGATACTAATTGATGGACAGTCATCATAGAGCCTCAGGGGGCATCTGGGAGAGACAGAGACATGCCCCAGAAACAGTGGGGAGGGATTTTTGAGTGGCATGGGTTTTCTGTGTAGCCTGTGGACCCGAGTACTCAGCTGGTAGAGGGTGGCAGGAGGATTCCAATCTAAACCCTACTCCAGATTCTGTCCGCCAGCTACCAAGCCGGAGATCCAAGCATAAATGTCTTTGTTGTTCACTGTTCCCTTTTGGGCTAGAGTGTTCTATCACTAAAGTGTAATGCCAGCTCAGGCACCTCTCTCTCTCTCTTTCTCTCTCTCTCTTTCTCTCTCTCCATCCCTAACTCCATTGCTTTGGCTTAAAAGTGGTCCCTAGCTGGGCGGTGGTGGCGCACACCTTTAATCCCAGCACTCGGGAGGCAGAGGCAGGCGGACCTCTGTGAGTTCGAGACCAGCCTGGTCTACAAGAGCTAGTTCCAGGACAGACTCCAAAACCACAGAGAAACCCTGTCTCGAAAAACCAAAAAAAAAAAAAAAAGTGGTCCCTAAAATTCAGGCGTCAGAACTTAATCCTCAGTATCACAGGAGGGCTAAGAGCAACAGTCTTTAAGAGGTGAATAGGGTCCTGAGGTCTGTTCTCACAAATGCTAATGTGAT
This sequence comes from Chionomys nivalis, assembly GCF_950005125.1. Classification (NCBI taxonomy): domain Eukaryota; kingdom Metazoa; phylum Chordata; class Mammalia; order Rodentia; family Cricetidae; genus Chionomys; species Chionomys nivalis. The sequence goes on from NC_080110.1 coordinate 3,314,313, forward strand.
CATCTCCAGAGTGAGCTTGTTCTAGAAACGTGTCTCTGTGTCTCTCCAATCTCCCCTCCCCCCACCCCCCATCCCCCCCACCCCCGCGCCACACTTGTGGGCCACGAGATAAAGGAAGGTGCTTCCCAGATGCCCCAGGTGCAACATATATCCTTTGATTCCGAACTCCCCAACCTCCATAGCGATGAACCAGTCACTCTGTTCACTGTGAGTTACTGAATCTCAGAGGTGGGTGACAGCAGGCTGGACCAAGACAGCCCCTCCGTCAGGAAATAGTTCGTGGCCAGCGACGGGCGTTCATCTACTAAAGACAGTTTGAGCCTTGGAATCCACATGCCAGAAGGAGGAACTGACCTCTGACCTCCACCCACGTGCCATGGCAGGGGAACATTACACACATACAAATCAGTAAGCGTGAAAGCAAATGTTGGGTTTGGTGTTGTGTGTACAACTGTAATCCTCGTGCTTAGGAAGATAGGGCTGGGGGACCTCCATATTGACGCCAACTTAAGCTACAAAGTGAGCCCCCCCCCCCAAAAAAAAACCAAAAAACAAAAAAGTTCTTACGAGCACCTTTAGTCGGTAGCATGTTAGTTTGGTTCATGCCATACCAATTCGGCCGTTTCAAATTGCTAGGTCATTAGCTTGTACTGATTTAGTGCCGTGTAGCAAGTCATCCCTAACTGTGGGAAAACAGCGAACACCATCTCAGTTTCTGTGGGGAAACAATTTGCATGTGGCTGTGGCTCTGGGTTTATTAAGAGGGCCCTAACTTCAGCTCTTAGCTGGGCTGTGCTCAGCCTAAGGCTGGGGGTGGGATGGGGGATGGGGGGGACTCTCCAACCTCACTCCCAGGCAGCAGGACCCAGCTTTTGCTGAAGTTCCTGCAAGGCCAGGGAACGAGACAGCAGAGGAACTGCTATTGGTACTGATCTTAACCGGAGCTTCTCCCCTGACGTAGCGTTCAAGGCTTGACCTTGAGGAATTGAAGGCTTGACCTTGAGGAATGCCCTTGGGGAAGGTGGAAACTTTAAGAGGTGGTTCCTTTTAGCATTATTTTTAACGTTATTTTGCTGTTGATTTGGTGCGAAGAGGGAGACAGAAGGAGACAGTAAAGGCTGGCCTCAAACTTACAGAAACCCTCCTGTCTTCGTTTCCTTGGTGTTGAAATTTGTTTTTGTTTTTTGTTTTACTAGACAGGGTTTCTCTGTAGCTATGGAACCTGTCCTGGAACTCGCTCTTGTAGACCAGGCTGGCCTCGAACTCACAGAGATCCACCTGCCTCTGCCTCCCGAGTGCTGGGATTAAAGGTGTGCACCACCACTGCACGGCTGCTGTTGAAAATTGAAATTAAAGGCATGTGCTACTATGTTCCAGAACTAAGGCTACTTTAGATGGAAGAGTGGGGAAACTCTTTGAAGAGAAAGAGGACTTAGAGGTAAAAAGGGGTCCCTTAGAAAACAATCCTCTACAATAAAGGGACTTCTGGAGGCATCACCATCCCTGACTACAAACTCTGCTACAGAGATACAGTAATGAAAACAGCCTGGTATTAGCATAAAAACAGACAGGAGGACCAATGGAATTGAATCAAAGACCCGGATATCAATCCACACACCTACGAACACCTGATTTTTGACAAAGAAACTAAACTTACAAAATGTAAAAAAGAAAGCATATTTAACAAGTGGTGCTGGCATAACTGGATATCGACATGTAGAAGAATGAAAATAGACCCATATCTTTCACCACGCACAACACTCAAGTACAGATGGATCAAAGACCTCAACATAAAACCAACCACACTGAACCTGATAGAAGAGAAAGTGGGAAGTACACTTGAACACATTGGCACAGGAGACCACTTCCTAAATATAACCCTAGCAGCACAGACTCTGAGAGAAACAATTAATAAATGGGATTTCCTGAAACTGACAAACTTCTGTAAAGCAAAGGACAGGGTCAACAAGACCAAATGGCAGCCTACAGAATGAGAAAAGATCTTCACTAACCCCAAATCAGGCAGAGAACTGATCTCCAAAATATACAAAGAACTCCAGACACAAAAAGAATAATCCATTAAAAAAAATGGGGTATAGACCTAAACAGAGAAACAGAGAGTAGAGGAATCTCAAATGGCTGAAAGACACCTAAGCCATCAGAAAAATACAAATCAAAACAACTCTGAGATTACATCTTACACCTCTAAGAATAGTAAAGCTCAAAAACACTGATGACAACTTATGCTGGAGAGGTTGTGGGGTAAAAGGAACACTTCTGCATTGCTGGTGGGAGCGCAAACTTGTACAGCCCCTTTGGAAACCAGTATGGAAATTACGAGTCAATCTACCTCAAGACCTGGCAATGCCACTTTTGGGTATATACCCAAAGGATGCTCAATCGTACCACAAGGATCTTTGCTCAGCTATGTTCACAGCAGCATCATTTGTCATAGCCAGAACCTGGAAACAACCTAGATGCCCCTCAACCAAAGAATGGATAAGGAAAATGTGATACATTTACACAATAGAGTACTACACAGCAATAAAAATAATGACATCTTGAAATTTGCAGGCAAATGGACAGAACTGGAAAAAAATCATACTGAGTAACCCAGACCCAAAAAGACAAATAGAGCATTTACTCACTCATAAGTGGCTTTTAGATATAAAGCAAAGAAAAACCAGTTTACAGTTCACAACCCTAGAGAACCTAGACAACAAAGAAGACTCTAAGAGAGACATACAATGATCTGCATAGGAAAGAGAAAAAAGACAAGATCTCCTGAGTAAACTGGGAGCGTGGTGGGGTGGTGGGAGGGGAGAGGGAAGGAAGGAAAGGAAGTGTGGGGAAATGTATAACTCAATTAAAAATAATAAAAAAAAATTAAAAAAAAAGACCACTTAGAATCTCCAGGTAAAATCGTGTGTCTGTGTACGTATGTGTGTGTGTATTTATGTCAAGACTAGGGGCTCCATAGGGTGGTGAGGTGGGGGTGAGGTGGGGCTAGGGGAACAGTACAGCTGAGATAGGAGAGAGGAGCACAAGTCATATCCTTCCAGGCTTCATAAAAATGACTGAAAGCTAGGTGGTGCACACCTTAATCCCAGTGCTTGGGAGGCAGGTGGATCTCTGTGACTTCAAGGCCAGCCTGGTCTAAAAAGCACGTTTCAAGACAGCCAGAGCTACACATAGAGGAACTCGGTCTTGAAAAAGCCCAAACTAAACCAAAACAACAACAACAAAAAAAGGACTGAAAAAAAAGAAGCAAGGGTAGAATTGGTTTTGTTTGTTTGGTTTTGGTTTTTCGAGACAGGGTTTCTCTGTGGCTTTTGAAGCCTGTCCTGAAACTAGCTCTTGTAGACCAGGCTGGTCTCGAACTCACAGAGATCCGCCTGCCTCTGCCTCCCAAGTCTCTGTGGCTTTTGAAGCCTGTCCTGGAACTAGCTCTACCAGGCTGGCCTCGAACTCAGATCCGCCTGCCTCTGCCTTCCGAGTGCTGGTATTAAAGGGGTGCGCCACCACCGCCCGGCTAGAATTGGGGTTTGAAAGAGTGAACATGCTAAGACGGATGCTGTGATGGCTATACAACTTGACCATATCTGGAAGTAAGTAAATCACAAGTGTCCGGGCACACTCACGAGGGATTTTTCTTGATTGGCTCATTTGAAGTGGGAAGACCCACCCCAAATCTGGATCTTCTGAGGTGGGAAGACCCACTTTAAATATGGGTCAGGTTTTCTGCTGGCGGCCTACGTAAAGGACAGGGAAGAAGGGAGCTTGCTTTTTGCCTGCTCGCCCTCAATCTTGCTAGCAAGTCCATTCCTTGGCTGGCATTAGAGCCTGCTTCTTCAGGATTCCAGTGTGCACTGAAGACGAGCTCAGTCTTGTGGCCTGAACTGGATTTGTGGCCCTTCCAAACAGAGTGCGCCATTGTCGGATTAGCTGAACCACAGTCTGTAATCCATTCTAATAAATCCTATATGTCTATATGGAATTTATCACATACGAATGTATATATGTGGGATTCAAAAGATCCACACACACACACACACACATATATATATATATATATGAATATCTACATGAATCTATTTCTATCTATTCACTCTATAGTCTCAGTTACTCAGGGGGCAGAGGCAGGGCCAGGGGATCTTGTGTTTAAGGCCAGCTTGGACTACACTGAAACATCTCAAAAAACAAACTGACCAAACAAAAATCTTAGAATTAACTTTTTTTGGTGTTAGGGGCTGTTGACCTCAGACCCTGATTTTCTTCTAAGCAACTTGTTTTCCTGTGTTCGCAGCTACTCTGAACCGAACAACTTGATTTCCCGTGTTTGCAGCTGCTCTGAGCACGAGACCCTCAGGAGTTCCTGATGGCAGGGGAGTGGCTTCTGGTGGGTTTGGCTGGGGCATGGCTACCAGTTAAGGATCCACATATAAGCGGCTGTGGTACACAATAAAGGGGGCATTCCTGTTTCAAGGATGACCCGTGTCTCTGTCTGTGTGTCTTTGTGTGTTTAAATCTCCAGGCTCTTGCCCGGCTTGCGAATGGTCCTGTAGTGCAGGCTCCGTAGTAGTACGTAGTAGTACGTACGGTACATTTTGGGTCTTTGTATGTAAATCTAGTAGTTAGTATTATTCCTGTTATACAGAAATAACAGAGGAGTAAATCTGGCCAGTAAGAAGGGGTCCTGGAATTCAAGTCAGGTAGTCCAGCAGATCAAACAGCCAGTGCTTCCTACTCCTCTTGGAATGACTAATCTAGCAACCTGTAGTAATATTTCATTTGTATTTTAACAAATAAAGCGTGCCTGAAGATCAGAGAGTAAAACAGCCACCCGGGTCAGCCTTACAGACCAGGCAGTGGTGGCACACACCTTTAATCCCAGTAGCCACACTAGTTTGCCATAGAAACGGGGTGGTAGTGGTGCACGCCTTTAATCCCAGCCCTAGAGAGGAATATAAAAGGGGAAGAAACAGCTCTCGGACACAGTTTCATTCTGAGACTCCTGGAGGCAGGATCATCATTTTGGTCGAGATAAGAGCTAGTGACTGGCTACTTTGCTTTTCTGACCTTCAGGTTGAAAGCCAGTATCTGTCTCTGGGTTTTTATTAACTATGCTAAGGCAACTTTTTTTTCTTGCTTTCTTACCTGAGAAAAATTTATATGTTCTAGATATAGTAGGAGCTCAAATAAACATCTTTCTCAACCTTTCTGTAATTTTTACGCACACACACGTACATGTTTGCTTTTTCGAGATAGGGTTTCTCTGTGTATCAGCCCAGGTAGTCCTGAAACTCGCTCTGTATACCAGGCTAGCCTCAGACTCACACAGAGATTCACCTATATCTCTCTCTGCTTCCCGAGTGCTGGGATTAAAGGCATGGGCCACCACCGCCTGGTTTACTTATATGTAATATATATCCACACACACTTTCCCCCTCTCCCATTTTAAGATAGAGTCCTGGGCTGATTGTGAACATACTAAGGAGCCAAAGACGGCCTGTAATTTCCAGTCTTCCTGTATGTGTCTCCGCAGTACTGGGATTAAAGGCATTAAGGCACAACCCCAGGATTTTTATTCATTGTTACTATTGTCTATTTTTAAAAACGGTCTTGCTGTGTAGCTCTGGCTGGCGTGGAACTCTCGATAGTCCTAGGGCAATACTTTCCCACAGATTCTTAAATAAGGAAAGCTATAAAGTTAATGTGCCAGGCATCGTTCACAAAAGTAAACAGATCCCCAGCTCCGGGTGCAGGTATCCTGCAGTGTTGGGCCGCACAGGGTGTTTGGATCTCCACCCTAAGAGGGCACAGCAGCCAAGGAACATTCGATCCAGATTTCAGTGAAGCCGACCGGAAAGCCCTTGACTGCGCAGAGGCCATGAGTTTCTGTAGCCCACTCTCAACTGGTTGGGAAACAGGCACATCGGGTAGCAAGCCACTAAATCAGCGGGCCTAGCAAGGGAAAAAAAAAGCATCTTCAGGCCAGGGCTGTGGTCTGATGGACTGGCCGACCTGAAACTTGGAGGAAGGTGGGGGATGGTGCGCTAAGACGAAACCTGAAAAACAGCCGTGTTCAGTGACCGAGAGGGAACGCAGTGTGCCTGAGGACGCTTGGAGGGACACTAAGAAAACACGAGGTGACCATGGAATTCCGGAAGGGTAGCTCCGGTGTCGATCCCCTCCGGGCAGAACTCAGGCGGGCGAGACGCTGGCACGTGGGGCAGAAGGAACAGGAAAGCGAAAAGAGGGCCGAGCGAGCCAGCTCGCCACCTACCCGCCGCGGTTGCTCGGTGAGAACGCGGGTGCGGACGCCGGGCTCCCCGGGATCCCTGCAGCAGGGAGGTACGGAGCGCCCCGAGAGCCCGCTGGGTGCGCCCATGCTCGCGCGCGCGCGCGCGCGCTTTTTCCCGGACTAGCCGCTTCGCTGGTTCGCGGGCTCGGGGGCGTGGCGTGTCCTGGAGGGGGCGTGTCTGGGCGTGGCCTCGGGGGCGGGCGTCGCGGAGGGAGGGTGTCGCGCAGAGGGAAGCGGCCTGCGGCGGAGGGAGGGGAGGCCGAGTCCTGGAAGTGGAGCTCCGCGCTGGGACTGGTTCCTTCGCAGCCATTTTCTGTCCAACCAAACAGCCGATTGGAGACGGGAGCCAACCAGGGCTGCATTGGAGGTTTGTGTCTCGCTTCGGCCAATGATCGCTCCTAAACCGACTCCACTTTAGCTCGAATGAAATGTCCGTCTCCTCCCGGCGCCGTCCCCGCCGCCCAACGCCGCGTCGGTCGGGGGCCCGCTCTCCGGCCGCAGCCTCCGGGAGGGCCGGGCCTCCGGGGCGAGGCCGCCGCTGTGCTTCGGGCCGGGCCGGGCGCGGGGCGGCGGGCGCTTTGTGCGCGGGGCCGCGAGCTCGGCCGAGCCGGGCCGGGCGGCTGCGGGGCTCTCGCGGCGGCAGCCCCCGGGCCTGCTCCATTTTGTTGGGCGGGCGGGCGGGTGGGGAGGGAGGGAGGGAGGGAAGGCGGCCCGGGCGAGCGCGGCGCCCCGGAGCGGCCGCTTTGTCTCCCGCTTCCCGGCGGCGGTGGCGGTGGCGGTGGCTGTTGGGTGCGGGCGGCGGGGGATGCGCTCAGCTGGGCCGCCCGGGCACCTGCGAGCGGAGCAACGAGCGGCCTGGCGCTCCCCCGGCCCGCTCCGCGCCTACAGCATGCAGCCATCTGGCGGCTGGCGCGCCCCGGACTTGCCCCGAAGGTGGGATGGGAACCTTGGAGGTTTGCACGGTGGTTTCAGTCACTCGTGCTTGGTGGGGGGTGGGGGCGCGGGAGGGTCTGCGAGAACAAAGAATTACCGAGCACCCACAGATCGTTTTTCTGGCGCAAAGTGCTACAACAGGGCTGTTTGGTTTAGGCAAGGTTAGGTAGCAGGCGACCTTTAAAAAAAAAATGGCATCCCGCTAATCCTGAGGACCCTAGTTTTGTGGATCGTGCCACAAATCACCGGGGTGGCTTTATCTCTCAGTTCGGAAACTAGATCGGCAGCCGAAAGTGATGGCTCAACTCGCCAGCAGTGGTGGCATTAATAAACAGGAGCTTTACGGATGAAGTGTTGAGAGTTTTATCAGGATTCCTTTAAAAGGCAAATTCCTCCTCTGCACTGCTCTTGTAGCTTAATTTAAGGATTCTATCGATGCTAAACTGTGGTTGTCGATGCCAAAGAATGGAGGTTGGAGGAAGGGAAGACTGCTTTTCTTGGATGCAGATTTGCATTTCTCAAACATTAAAGCAGATGTATGGATTCCCTTGAGCGATTGCAGATTATAACCTGCCCCTAGGAAAATGTTTTCCATGCCCAGTGACAGCGTGATTTATTCTTAATGGACGCAACCTAAATATATACTTAGCCAACTATTTGGGTTACTTGTGTGGTAACCCACACCCTTTCAAAGCAGTATTCATACACATGCCCAGCTCCTGTGTTTACGTGTTTAAACACTAAAGCTACAAGAGCAGTTTTGGATCTAGAAAAGGGACATAATTTGGAAGGATGATACAAATTACTTTTAAGAGTCTAATATGTTAGACAGTCTTGGCTGTCTGGTCCCTTTAATGCCGTTTTCAGAATTCAACTCTTCCCCTATTTACTACATCCCATGCTTCAGTGGAAACCAGTATTCTTCCTTTAACATTAACACTGGAAGTTTTGTTTTGCAAACCCCCATTTAATTGTTTGAAAAAGGGGGTGGGGAGGGAAAGGTGCCAGTTCTGTTATTGGTTCTGATTTACTCAGTTATTTTTGCCTTACAGTGAGACCGAAGCGCTGTATTGATGCCATTTTAGTTCACAATGATGGTGCTCCAAAACTACAAATAAGGGCCCTGTGGAGTTTTTGTTTTGGTGGGCCCTTTGGGTGCTATGTGTCTTTACTTGTGGGATAAATGCATTACAGTTTGACATAAATTTTTTTCTTCCTTTCGAGTTAAAAAGAATTTATATGTCCCTGAAACATTTAAGGAAGCCATCCCTAAAAATTGAAGTTAACAGATGGGGTATTTCTGTCTTATGTGTTAATACATATAGTTTGGCCCCTTATTTGGAGTATTATGATGAATATTGTTAAATTCAGGTCAGGCAGTGGTAGCACACGTCTTTAATCCCAGCACCTGGGAGGCAGAGGCAGGCGGATCTCTATGAGTTTGAGGCCAGCCTGGGCTACAGAGTGAGTTCCAGGACAGGTTCCATAACTACTGGGAAACCCTGTCTTGGAAACTAAGGGTTATGTTAGAAACATAACCTCCCTGTAGACCCTCCATTGAGAAAGTCTAGGAGGTAAGATGACCTATCTCTAATTTTAAGAAAGCCTGTAGACTGCACTTTACTATTAAGAGATGTTTGTCTTTTAGGTTAAAATTGGGCAAGGATCCACCACCTTTTGACGGGTGTTTGAGAGCACCTCCAATAGACAGTTCTGACAGTGTTTCATGACAGTGAGTATCTGACCATTTTGGTTAATTGTGTATGAAATAAAAGGGGAGGGTGTGTAACGAACCTTAGAAGTCTGGACAGAGAGTGCCTGTGCTCATCCCTTTGCCTCTGGTCAGCTATCGGCACATGCTCACTGGTTCCTACAGCCCCTTAGCACTGGCTTCTGGGCTGTCTGTTCAGCTGGCGGGGTTACGTGCTGGTTGGAAAGGGCTGAAGAAGGGGGATGCAGTTTATCTGGGAATGTCAGGAGGGGACCTCCCTGGCCCAACATAGCCTGACAGATGGGTATCACTGGTGCGTCACAGGCTTGGAGATGGAGGCAGGTACTTGTCCCGGATTGGGGTTTCACAGGCTAGTGCTGTGGCGGCCCCCACCAGGCCATCTGCATCTTTGGGTCTGACTCTGCTACAGGATCCGTGACCTCAGGCAGGGTAGTTCCTGTGAGTCACAGTTGCTTCACTCTCAAAGGGAGACCTGCATTTGGTGGTCCCTCGGGCATAGGCTAGTGCTAAGAGTTTTCTCAGGGTAGAAGGGGAGATTTGGATTCGATGCCAGAGACCTTGTGGAAGCAGTTTTGGGAAGTTCGCCTTGATAGTGTGCTAGGCTGGGCTGGGTGGTGATCCAGTCGGATAGAAAGGTGGGAATGGAGCTGCTGCTGATCAGTTAACCTAGACCAGGAGATAGGGAGATAACTTAAATTCTGGTGTCCTAGTGTTCATTGATGGTTGCTTACAAGGCAGGCAAAACCGTGATTGTAACTTTGGTATTTATGAGAGTGGAGGTACTATTTAATGAGTTCATTAGAAGAGCAGAAAAGAAAGAGCCAACAATAACCTTGGATTGCAGCTGACAGGGGACAGAGTAAGAGAGTCTCTGGAAGTCTCAGGAGGGAATCGGGCAGCGGGGTTAGTCTGCAGTGGTAGACCTGGAAAGGCGGCTTTCCGAGGGGTTTCGTTGGCACCTTGGCGTTTAAGAGCCTGGGAATGAAAAGCTTCGTAAGGACCACGTGACTCTGTGAGAGCGAGAGCCAGACAGGGAGTGGGAGGGTGTGCCACAGCTGCCGTGTGTCACGGGGCACATGTGTGTCGGGAGAGTGAGGAAGGCAGGCAGGGCAGCAAATAGAGGAGATGAGGAATCCCGATAGTGTTTCTGACCCTGCAGAAAAGACAACCAGAAGAGGTTAGGTCTGTATGAGAGGAAAAAGAAGAACCAAGCTGTTTGAAAAGGCGACTGAGGCTGGTGTGCTCATGGGAAGCACCATGCCTCTGCTCGGGCCTTTTGCGCAGTAACCTGTCCCAGCAACCCTGGCTCTTTCCATAGAGGATGAACGCGACCCTTGACCAACACTTGTAGTTAGTGGGAGCTGCCTCCACCTCAGACAAGCCCAAGGGGCACACTGGTCCTGAACTCCAGAGCACATCTTGAACCACTGTTTCGGAGCAGCTTCAGTGCTTTCGCTATATAATCAGTAGCCGGAGAATGAAGAGAGAGGTACATGGAAAGTCAGGCCTATGCACTATAGGAAAGTGACCAGGACCGTGTCTGTAAAGAACACGGGGGCTCTAGGTGTGAGCCCCACTTACTCCATCAGCTCGGGCAGGTCCACACCCTCATCTCCCCCTTCTTTTTAAAAATTGAATTTGGTTAGTGTGCGTGTTGGTGATGGCGTGAATATGCACACCGTGACCAGATGTGGAGGTCAAGGTCACTGTGAATGCGGTCTGAGGGATCCAGCTCAGGTAGTTAGGCTTGGAGACAAGCCTGTGTGCCTGCTAAGCATCTTAAGCTGCTGCATAGGGCCTTGAAATCTCTGAGGTAGTTAGCAGTGCTCAATAAACACACATGTTAAAGAAGACACTGTTTACTAGTGCTTACTGTATTAGCAAGTGATTAGTCTGGTTTGAATAGTGCTACTTTAAAATCAGAATAAAAATAATAATGCATTATCGCGTCATCTTTAAAGAACAGCATTATCAATTCTGTGGACTGCTCCCTACTCCCTCACCCAGTCCCCAGATTACATAACACTTGTTTTCTCTGCAGGACGAGGACAGAGCCCTTATCTGTTATTTGCTGTTAGATGGCCACACAGTGTGGACCAGTAAACACTAAGTACTCACTCAGTGAGATATTTGTTGGCCGACTTTCATCTATTCTCTTCCATAAAAATTCCATAGAAAAACAACCCTTTAGCCTTTCTAACAAGCTTTCCCCACTTCCTTACTTACAGCAGGGCAGCTGGCAGCAGAGCTGAGGCTGCTGGGGGACCAGAGTGGACAGTACAGATCCCAGAACAGGAGAAATGAAGGGGTTCCAGCAGGGAGGGGGTGCTGGGATTAGGTCTGGGTGGGGTTTAATGGTAGATAGGTAGAGGTGAGGAACAGAAGGCGGGAAGTGACAGGAAGGCAAAGACTTGGCGGCCAGCCGGTGCTGCAGGAACTGCATGCCAGGCACTGTTTTCGCGGCCCTATCGTGCTAATTCTGATGGCATGGAAGAGAGGAGTGCAGGCGGTCCACAGGACAGCATGATGGCAGGCGTCGGCCCTTTCGCTCTTGTATCATTGGTTGTATTTATAAATTAATTCATCTCTAGTCCATGTAGCTCTTTTTTTTTTTTTTTTTTTTTTTTTTTTTTTTTTTTTGGTTTTTCGAGACAGGGTTTCTCTGTGGTTTTGGAGCCTGTCCTGGAACTAGCTCTGTAGACCAGGCTGGTCTCGAACTCACAGAGATCCGCCTGCCTCTGCCTCTCGAGTGCTGGGATTAAAGGCGTGCGCCACCACCGCCCGGCCCATGTAGCTCTTAGAACAGTCTCTTGCCCAGGGGCGTTAAGGCAAGTATCCTGTGAACATTCACTTAGCCAAGAATTTCAGTTAGCCGACCTCACTAGTCAAGATTTAGTTCCAGTTGTGGGTTCTGAATCAAATCTTTTGGTCTTATTTTTCCTTTAAAACAGTGAAGCCTCAGCTGTTCTAGTAGAGCATCTCTCCATGGCCAGTAGGTCCATTGTCATAGCCCTGAAAGCATTTATGACCAAAGACGTAGCCTTTCTGTTGGGGTGGTGGATGCCAGGTGCTAGAGTAAGATGGGGAGGCAGTACTGGTCCATGTATATAGAAATGAGTGTGACCCTACATCTCCATAGACAGAGGCTCCTTTAAACAGTTATGTTACAGAAATGTATCTGTCTACAGTGAAACTAGATGGCAAAGCCAACAGATACATGAGAGACATGCCATGTTGGAAACTTGGAAATCAGCCTGGTGCGTTGGTTTAGAAAAAACCCACAGCGATGGAGAATGTACTCTATGAGGAGTGGGTGGCTGCAGTCAGTGCTGACTTCTAGGCCTTAGCTCAGTGTGCCAGTTAGACTCCACATGCTTGCCATGTAGATAATGCAGCCTTAGGTTTTCCATACACACAGGCCAGACCTTCCGTGTTTAGTATTTGCAAAACAGAAAGCCTTCTGGATCTGCTGATGGTAAAATTAAATGGAATCTGTTCAGGGCTAATGCGCCCCCCCCCCCCGATTTTTTTTCTCTTAGAGATCTTGTTTCTCAAAGCCCTAAGCAAAATAAGACAAGTTGGGGCTGAGGAAGCGCGTAGTTGGCTCAGCACCTGCTACATGAGGACCTAAATTCAATCTCTAGCACACGTATGAAACAGCCCAGCATGTGTGTGCGTGGTGTGCGCATGTGCCTGCCTGCCTGTCAGTGTGTGCACCTGTGTTGGAAATAGACACCCAAGCCTGATTGGCTACTTGCAGGCCTGTGAGAGATTGTCCATAAAACAAGGTGTCTGCCCTGAGGAATGACACCTGAGGTTGACACAAAAAATCAGTGTAAGGGTGGCTGGAGAGATGGCTCAGAGGAATAGAGCACTGGCTGTTCTTCCAGAGGTCCTGAGTTCAATTCCCAGCAACCACATGGTGGCTCACAACCATCTGTAATAAGATCTGGTGTCCTTTTCTGTACTGCAGGATACATGAAGGAAGAAACCTATATACATAATAAATAAAAATCTTTAAAAAAAAATCAGTGTAAGGCTTCTTCTTCTTCTCTGTGTTTGTGCTTTTTCTATGTCTGTCTTCAGGTCTCTTAAATATTTCCTTTTGTTTAAAGAATCAAAAAATTTGTGGAGCTGGGGAAAGAGAAATCACTCAGGTGATGAGCTCGTTCAGAACCTGATATAAAGCTTGTGTGGCAGCATATGGGTTTGGGCCAAGGCAGGAGGCCCGTGTGTTCAGCTGCCTGTGTGACGGGACCCTGGTGGAAAAAGGTGGCAGGGAGGAGTGCAGCAGGAGCAAAGGGTGGCTGGTCCTTAGGCTGTGCAGGGCGTCTGGAAGGGACGGGGCTGGCCACTGCCCAGGGACTGCTGTGCTCGCTTGATCTGGTGTTCCAAGGAGAAAGTGTGAGGTAAGGCTGACTGCTCTGTATTTGAGCATTATGTAGTTGAAAAGCAAGAGGCATGTACTTTAGATTCACTTTGTTCCTCTATTGATTTTACACTTATTACATATGGAAGGTAGACAGGAATGTTGAGTAGTTAGCAGATTATTGAGAAACTTTCTTCAGTAAGGTAAACTGAAAACTCAAATTGGTTCACCCAGCGAGTTTGTTTTCTGAAGAGCACTGACAGACTTTGTCTCCTTAGATGGATGGCGATAGCTCGACCACAGACGCTTCTCAACTGGGCATTTCCGCGGACTACATTGGAGGAAGCCACTATGTTATACAGCCTCACGATGGTAAGACGCACAGCTAGAACCAGACACTGTAGGACACCAGAGTCTTGACAGCACAGTGAACAATTGCATGCCGTGGTTCCCTGGAAATCTAAATGAGGGTCTAGTCTAGGCACACAGTCTATATTCTCACCTTTCTGGGAGGCTGGAACAGGAGGGCTACAAGTTCAGGACCGGCCTAATCAGCTTGATGAGACCCTGTCTCAAAAAGTTATGGCCAGGTATGGTAGTGCATAGAGCTTTAACCCAGCACTCAGGTGGCAAAGGCCAGCCTGGTCTACATAGAGTGTTTTGGGACAGCCAGGGCTACATAGAGAAATCCTGTCTCAAACGAAAGAGAAGTGGGGAGAGAGGAAGGGAGAGGAGAGAAAGGCATCGGCTAGATAGAACTCAGTGCTCGGTTCTTAGCTCTTCCCCTAAGGCCCTTGCTCCAGTCCAAGTATCCCAAAAGCCAACCCGTTGTAGAAGCACACACTGCTGTCTTTATTAGACACACTCTTCGGGAGAGTGGCAAGGCCTAGGCAGAGTTCTCTAAAAAGGAGCTCTAAAGAGTGTCAGACTTTAGCACTAACTCCCTCTGAACAGTAAGGGGAATTCTTATGCTAATCACCAGGAATAGTTTGCTTTTGTGGCATTTTAATTTTTAAAATTAGACTTTAACATGTATTTTTTAGGAGCTCTGAAGGGGGGGGGATTAGTGTTACTAGATACTATTAATTTTTTCCAGTTGGGTCAGTAATATTCCAGTCTTAATTTTTTAAATCTATAGAATTTAATATAAAATTTATATGAACAGGTTTATGTAAGTGCTGGCTAGGAGTTTTATACTTTATAAACTTTACATATACAAGTTTATAGAAACTTGGATTTGGATAAACATAAACTTAGTCTAGTAATATTTAAGGAGCGTAGGTTGCAAACAGTTTTATAGCTAAGTTAGGCAGTGAATGAGGCTTGGCTTTGCCAGTGCTGGGGATCGAGCCCAAGACCTTGTAGGTGCCTGTCAAACACTTCTCACTGAGTTCCTTCCCCTAGAGGTGCACATCTGCACACAAAGCTGACCCTGGCAGCAGGAAAGGATCTTGATAGGGAAATGAGAAGGAAAGGAATTGTAACACTGTCACAAGAAGAAGCACAGAGAACTAGCCAAGGCAATGCCTGGAAGGGGAGGACTCTCTGCAAGGTGCCATAAGGGCTGTTAGTGGAGCCTCTTGAAGAATGGGTGGTGGGGTTTACATGACAGCAAAGACAAAAGAATTGTAGGCACTGGGTTTGAGATGAGGAAATGTGGAAAGCACAGTTAGCATGGTCTTTGAGGAGCATCGGGTGATGAGCCGCAAGGCTCTTGCTTTAGATCATCAGATTGTCCTTCCAAGGTGGAAGGAAAATATGAGTAGTGTTTAAACGATTCTTTTTACTTGTGTGTATGTGCCTGGGTGAACCTATGTGCACCATGTGTGTGCAGTTGCCTGTGGAGGCAGAGGGTATCAGATCCCTTGGAACTGGAGTTACAGGCGGTTGTGAGCTGCCTGATGTGGGTGCTGGGAACCGAACCCGGGTCCTCTGCAAGAGCAGTAAGTGCTCTTAACCGCTGAGCCATCTCTCCAGTCCCTAAACCTAATTCTTAAAAAACTTTCTTTAGATACTGAGGACAGCATGAATGATCATGAAGATACAAATGGTTCAAAAGAAAGTTTCAGAGAACAAGATATTTATCTTCCAATTGCAAATGTGGCTAGGATAATGAAAAATGCCATACCTCAAACAGGAAAGGTAACGTAGAGGAGACTTTGTCTGGCTTTTCTTTCCAGGGGGAGGGAGAGGGCATGGAAACTGGAAGACACGTGGATACATAGTCCAATCAGTAGTGAGCTATTGATTTCCATCCCCAGCCTTTTAGCACATCAAATATTTGTTGGTGACGACGTGGCTGCCGCAGTGTCTGTATACACTCCATACGTACACCTAGAGTGCCAGTGGCTGAGGTGGCATTGGACTGGCAGCTGTTTGAGTTCCAGGACACCTTGATATTTGGAAACAGCTGTTTACATTTTTATACAAATAGAGGTGATACACACCTCAGTTGGTGCGCGCATGCGCACATACACACACATGTGTCTTAGACTCCTCAGCCAGGTTTGGTGGCACTTGCTTTTAATTCTAGCATTTCGGGAGCCAAGGCAGAAGAATTGCCAAGAGTTCAAGGGCTACATAGCAAGTTCCATACCAGTCCTGGCTACATGGTAAGATCTTGTATCATAAAACCTTGGGGCTGGAGAGATGGCTCAGAGGTTAAGAGCATTGCCTGCTCTTCCAAAGGTCCTGAGTTCAATTCCCAGCAACCACATGGTGGCTCACAACCATCTGTAATGGGGTCTGGTGCCCTCTTCTGGCCTGCAGGCATAACACAGACAGAATATTGTATACATAATGAATAAATAAATATTTAAAAAAAAATAAAACCTTATCACTCAGCTTATCATTTGGTCTGAGGTAAATTTCCTACTTTATATATTACCTTATATATATAATATATAAAATTTTAAAGAAATATACTGATAATACGTTACTCACACTGTAGTTCTGATCTGAGCTATTCCTACTTAGGTTTCAGGGCAGAGCAGTTGTTCTGGATCTGCTTTTAAGTAGCTCATGCCTGCTCAGTCTCTCATCAGAACCCCAGCCATCTGGACCACCAACAGCTGAAATGTGGCTGCTTTGGAAGGATTCACGCCACAACTAAACCACCATATTTTAGAGGCCTGGTGTGAGGAGGACAGTGATTGCATGGTTCTGCTACAATATGTAATATATACTATAGCATATATACACATATATAAATGCTAGGAAATGTCATGGACATGGCTTCACATGGAAGTAGACAAAGTCAGACACTTAGCTCCCATCCTTTTGTTTCTGCCCAGTCCATTATGCAACTCATTTACTTCTCCACCGTATAAAATGGACACGGAGGTAAATGATAATATATGTATTTATTTAGAGAGGAGTGTGTGTGTGCTCGTATGTGTGCAATTGCATATATGTACACATACAACCAAACATGTATAAAGGGTAGGGACAACTTATGGTTCAGTTCTTTGCTTCCATCATTTGGGTCCTGGGGACCAAAAACTCAGGTGGCCAGGTTTGGCCGCAAGCACCTTTACCTACTGAGCCATCTTGATAGGACCCAGCCACAGTAATTTTTCAGGGAGGAATCTGAGTCAGCTACTGCTGTAAGTGGCTCTAGAATTGCTTGATCTATTTTGTTTTCATCATTAGACCCCAGAACTTTATTTTATATGTATGCTTGTATGTATGTATTGAGACAGGGTCTTACTGCGAAGCTATGCGTGGCCTGGAACTTGTCATGTAGCCCAGGCTGGCCTCTGCCTACTTCTGCCTCTCAAGAATGAAAAGCATTTACCACCATGCCCAGCAGACCCCAGAGCTTGAAGAGAAGAATTCTCATTCTTCATAATGATGTGGAGGGTGTGTGCTGTTGTAGGCAGCACTCAGAACCCAAACCTGACATTTTCTAGCCTCAATAGTTAAAAAAGAAAAAAAATCAGTAATTTACTCTTTTTCTGTTGTTGGAGGAGGTGCTTGTTTGTCCCGGCTGCCCTACTAGCTTAGCCCTGAAATAACCACACAGAAACTGTATTATTTAAAACACTCTGGCCATTAACTCTAATTTCTTATTGGCGAACTCTTACATACTAATTTAACCCATTTCTATTAATCTGTATATCACCACAATGTTGTGGCCTACCTTCTTCCAGCATTCAGTCCAGTCCTCCCCGCCGACCTAAGTTCTGCCCTATCAACAGACCAAGGCAGTTTCTTTATTCATTAATGGTAATCACAGCACACAGAGGGGACTCCCACATCATTCTGTGAATTCAGATTTGTATTTTTTGAACTTTTTTTTTTTTTTTTTTTTAGCATTTTGTGTGTATTAGTGTTTTGCCCGAATGTATATCTATGCACCCAGTACATACCTGGTGGCTGTGGTAGCCAGAAAAGGGAGTCAGGTCTCCTGGAACTGGAGTTAGATGGTTGTGAGCCACCATGTGGGTGCTAGAAATGGAGCCCATGTCTTCTGGAAGAGCAGCCAGTACTCTTAACCACTGCACCAACACTTCAGTCCAGGGTTTTTGGGGGAGGGGGTGTTTTTTTGTATGTCCTTATTCATGAAAATGCTGAGAAGTGTTCTCTGAATCTTGGCCCTCCGTGTGTTTGGTGCAGCCATCCCTGTGGGGTGGGAGCTGCTCAGTGTACATAGCGGCGGCTCTTAACCATCTCCGTTCTGGTCACTTTGAGTAGTTGCTGAAGTTCCTCTCACTTTTTTTTTTTGTTGTTTTTTTTTGTTGTTGTTGTTGTTTTTTCGAGACAGGGTTTCTCTGTGGTTTTGGAGCCTGTCCTGGAACTAGCTCTTGTAGACCAGGCTGGTCTCGAACTCACAGAGATCCACCTGCCTCTGCCTCCCGAGTGCTGGGATTAAAGGCGTGCGCCACCACCGCCCGGCTCCTCTCACTTTTATGTCCGTTTTTGTTCTGTTTATTCTCAGTCCGAGTTGGCTGTTGCCAACATTGTTAATATTTAAGGACTGAAGCCCAACCATCCTCAGCGCAAGGAGTGTGGCACAGTTGCTAGAGTGCTGGCCCAGCATGCAGGAGCCTGGGCTTTTATAACTGGGCACAGTCCCAGCCCTTAAGAGGCAGAGGCAGGAAGATCAAAGGTTTAGGTTATCCTTGGCTACATAGAGAGCGCCCAGCCTGGGCTACATGAGACCATGTATTGAAAGATGTCTGTCAGTACAGTGTGGTATGGTGTGTAGCTTTGTTTTCTTAGGTGTTAAGAAGGTAATGCTTAATTTCTACAAATTCACCTATGTTTTTTTTCTTCTTCAGATTGCAAAAGATGCCAAAGAATGTGTTCAGGAATGTGTGAGTGAATTCATAAGCTTCATCACGTCTGAAGCGAGTGAGCGCTGCCACCAGGAGAAGCGGAAGACGATAAATGGGGAGGATATTCTTTTCGCCATGTCCACCCTAGGCTTCGACAGCTATGTGGAGCCTCTGAAATTGTATCTTCAGAAGTTCAGAGAGGTGAGTGCTGTGCTGAGGACAGTGGGTGTCACCGTCTACTTAGGGTTCAGAATATGTCCCTTAAAATGCTTTGCAGCAAAGTACGTAACATTTCTAGTAGTGTTTGCTGTATTAGAGTATGTTAAATACCGCGCCTTTCCTTGTTTGCTGTTTATTATGAACTTCAGCAGGTGAGCGGTGATGAAAGGGATTCTGGGTTTGTGCTGCCAGGCGGCAGACCACTGGAATAGTTCAGGCTTTGGTTCCCCGTCTGTAATGAGACTTCCACCGTAGGATTCTGAAAAGACCGAGTGGTGGGCAGTGCTGCTGGGTTTAACTTAGGAGCCGCTGGCCAGCGTGGGACTTCTCAGTGACCGTCCCCTTGTGTGTATGCACACGAACCACGCCTGCTGTCTAGACTTGGCACCTTAGTTTTTGTGACAGGTCTCACTGCGTCAGAAGCCCTGTACCTGGCTAGGCTGACCAGCTAGTAAGTCCCCAGGACCCTCCTGCCAGCCTCCCAGCACTGACACACACCAGCTCTTAGTGGATCATTAAGACTCTGTGATCGTGTCTTTAGTCTCTGGAACTTGGTGGCTTTTGCATGAAATAATTTAAGTGGGAAAACGGAGAGTCTACAATATTCTTCCAAGTATTTCCCACAATACTTTCTTTGATGCTGAAGAGTACCACAGACCTGGGAAGCAGGTGGACTTTTGATGTCTCTGGTTTAAACTAATTTGCATTTAAGGATATTATACACTATGCTTGGTGCTTCCCAGTATTTCCCAGCTGGCTGTCCACACTGACGACACACAGGAACATGCCATAAAGGGTTAATAAGAGACTGTTACGGTTGTCCAACTCAAGTTTCCAGTTCTGGACACCACGTTCTCATTTAGAAACAGTTCAGATGTGAACCCTTGTTTTGGCTTCTTTATTCCCTAGGCCATGAAAGGAGAGAAGGGCATTGGTGGAGCGGTCTCGGCTACTGACGGGCTAAGCGAGGAGCTCACAGAAGAAGCCTTCAGTAAGCATTTCGCAAGCTGTTGCTGGGGGTGGGCTGTCGAGTCAGACAGTCAGACACTGAGCAACTTGTCAGGAACTTGTTCTAAATGACCTCTACATGTCCTTGTGTGAAGGCAGCGAGGGAAACGTGGAGATTTTAACTGGGAGGACACCGTGACTTCAGCGATAATTCCCAGTCATTTCCATAGCTTCTGAGAGGACACGGAGAGAACTGTGGCTTATAACAAACCTGTGTGATGGAAATGTTAGCACGGGAGACGTCACCCCTACAGCGTGCTGCTCAGTCCTGTGTTCTCTGGCCACACCCCGTGGTGAGACTGGGGCCAAGCATAGAGTTCCTGTTGCTAACTACAGTCTAGAGAGGCACATGGTTGAATTGGAAGGCACAACAGGACAAAAATGTGACTTTTTTGAGACTTTTTAAAAAGGAAATATAAAGTTTACGATCTTACATAGGATTATATTCTTGCATATATGGGAGAGCCGTAGTGGCACATTAATGACTTGAAATTAAGGGTGAGGCCAAGAGTATAAGAGTGTTTCCCCTTTAATTTTCTTCTCTTTCTTTAGCTAACCAGTTACCAGCTGGCTTAATAACTGCAGATGGCCAACAACAGAATGTCATGGTTTACACAACGTCCTACCAACAGGTACGGTGCCTGCTGGCTCTGCATTTCAGATGCTTCAGACAGACTGGAGTCACTGGAGTCACTGGCTTTGCTTAATCACCCAGAATTTCAACTTACTATTAAGGATGTAGTAAAATTGCTTTCTCAAAATATTTGTCAGAATGCCTTAATGATAAAGACATTTCACAGGTGCTCGCACTGTAGAGAAGATAGCTGGCATAGCTCCAAGGGGCGGCGGGCGGCCAACTGTGGGAAGCAGATCTGTCCGGGGCACAGCACTTTAAACTTTGAGATATCGTAATTTACATTTTGCAATCCTAGATTTCTGGTGTCCAGCAAATTCAGTTTTCGTGATCTGAAGAAATGATGGAAAAGGCTGTGGAGAGTCTGACCGAGTCTGGAACCGGCTCGGGAGGAAGTGAGGGCCAGGTCGCCTGTTTGTACAGTAAGCAGCTGTAATGTAGCTTCCTGATGCTTGACTCATTGAGAATCTTTTTCATGGATAATTTTAAAGAAAAAAATTGGACTTCAAAGGTATTAAAATATTTTTGTTTTGTATGAGAGTTTGTTGCTCTGTATGACGCCTGTATGCATTGTATATTGCAATTTATTCCTGTCAGAGATTTGTAGACAGTTTCTTATTTTCATATTGAATCATGTTATTTTGTAATTCAAGTAAGCAGCTGGGTTAATTCATGATGTTTGCCCTTTTAATAAAATATGAGGGTAGAGTTCATTTTGAATGTAAGTTGCCTTTATTAAAATTTTGAGTTTGTCTTGGCTATATACTATCTTGCATGATAACCTAGCTAGATTTTTGCATTTACTTTATTTATTGAAATTAATTTTTTTTGGTAAAAAAGTAATAGCTTAAGCAGTATCTTTTTTCAATGTAATTAAATAATGAAGTTGGATGCAGAAGCAAGTATTGTCTGGCCTATAAACCTGGTGCCCATCACTGTCCATGACCTGTTCAGGTAGCTCTAGTTATTATGTGTTAGAATTCATTTCCGTTTGACATATAGTCCTACAGCCCTTAAGACATTTTCTCTGCGCAGCTTTGGAGCCTGTTCTGGAACTAGCTCAGAAAACCAGGCTGGCCTCGAACTCACAGAGATCCGCTTGCCTCTGCCTCCCGAGTGCTGGGATTAAAGGTGTGCGCCACCACCGCCCAGGGAAGTAGTCCCTTTCTTAAAATATTACAGTGTCCTCTTCAAGAAGAGGGTGTCTTAGGTCACAATAATGTCATACCACCTTTTGCACAGAAAGGTCAGACTCCTGTTGAGCTGTGGGGACTAGAAAGGCGGTTTACACGGATGAGTGAACAGGCAGGAGAGTAGTGAAGACTGCGGACGGAGCAGCACGGAGCCTTGTGGTTGCCGTCATGCTGTGCAGTGGACAGGAGAGGATACAGCTTTGTACAGTTAGTAGTGTGTGCTTGGGTTCCCTTTTTAAAGTAAAGACGTATTTTCCCATCTATTCTTCCTAGTAATGATTACTTTAAATTTTTGTGCATGTGGTGGTAGTTTTGTCTCTATCAGAAAATGGCTTATTGTCCAGTTTGTCCAGAAGGAAATTTGTGGGACTCTAGTGGAGGAAGGAGAGCAGTTTCCTGGAAATAAGACGAAGGGTAACAGCCACTTTGCCAGGAGTCTTGGAGAACATAGCTGGCTATTCAGAGACAACTCCTCCCTCTTGTACCCCTTTCAATAATAGCTTCATGGTAGAAAATGCACACAGGAAAGAAAGGGAGAGGATGGTTAAGCAAAGTCATGTCACCGTACTGTGTTGAAATAACCAATGTTAATATTTTGATAAATCATCTGTCCTTTTACTTTGCTAAATATGTATATTTTTATAAAAATGGGCTTATGTTGTGCACACTGTTTGTAACCAGCTTTTTCACTTAATATATTGTGAACATCTTCCCAGGTTGTGAATGGCCTTTTGCATCATGTTTACTGGGTTTTTATTCTGTTGTATGACTAAATCATGATTAATTTATTTAATCGCCTACTGGAGATTTTGACTTTTTTCATCTCTTTATAGTTATAAATAACCCTTCACTGAATCTTGTATAAATCATAACTTTTTTTGAAATAAATTCTTAGAACTGCTAGGTTACCAGACACACAGAGAGGGAAGGTTTTGCTCTGGGATGGGGGTGGGGGTCACTTTTGGAGTGTGTCTTACCTGGACATTGTTGCTGCCTTACCGGCAGTGCGAGACCCTGGGCATCAGACCATCTCGACAGCTACTCAGAGGTTAAGAGTGAAGATAAAAAAGAAATTACCATTTTTAAGTTTACAACATAACATCAAAACAGGACTTTGAACCTGATTGTGAGGGATTCCTTTTGGGGCAAAAGCAGGTCAACTCTGGGTCGATCTCCTTACTCATGCAGGGAAGAGAACAGGCTGTGTGTGCCTGATACAAGTCCTTCATGTTCAGCAAGTGTTGGCTTCATGTTCATCCTGACTCACATCTGATAGCATCCTCAAGCCAAAAATAATTTTATAATTTTTTTAAATACTCCTTTTTTGGTTAAAAGTGACTTAAGGTTTTAGTGATTGGAGTTACAGGTGTCATGAGGGAGTTAAACTTTCCTGATTTTGGTGTTTGGTGCGGTGGTGCACAAGTTGGAAGTGTTTATTTCTCCTCCATGTAATATGTGTGTAGCATTTTCCTTTCGTGAAAAAACAGGCCTTATTGCCTTGGTGAGCAAAAGAAACCCAGTAACATCTAATATTCTATTATAAATACTTACGAGGTCTATCTCAAATGTGTATAGTGGGGCAGTGAGATAGTCAGAAGCAACCAAAGGCTAGCAGGGTGGCACAGTGGGTAAGGGCGCTTGCTGCGAAGACTGACCTGAGTTCAGTCCCCCGGTCTTTCATGCACACACAATAAATACATGTAATTTTTAAAAATACACAATCTTATCATTTGCGAGATGTAAATATATATAATTGAGGAAATTATGCTTTATCAGCAAGGAATTTATATACTTTACATGATAAAATATGCCACCAGACAGTGGTGGTGCACACCTTTAAACCCAGCACTCAGGAAGTGGAGGCAGGCAGATATGAATTCCAAGCCAGTCTACAAAGTGAGTTCCAGGACAGACACAGAAATCCCATCTTGAGGAACTGGAGAGGGGAAAGGCCTCCAGTCACTCAGACCTCGGCTACTCTAGTTCTTTCAGAGGGTTCTAGATGGTGTGGGGCACATAGCTCTTGTCCTAGTGCTTTGGAGGGGGGACTTAGAAGCATCCAAGTCGTCCCATTTCAGGGTCTGGTCTAGAGTCACGCCTGCAGATGACGCTGGGCAAGGATAAGGCATAAGCAGTACCTGTCTGCCAGCGGGGCTCATCCACACATGAATAATCCTCATCGCTGGGCTTTTAGGAAACCAGGTGAGATGATGGCACAGTGCCAAAAGGCCCCACACTTTGTGAAGCTGGTAACAATAAAAACATGAGGGACTAGAGAGAGGGCTCAGTGGTTCAGTGGTTAGGACTGCTCAGTATTCTTGCAGAGGACTCGAATTTGGTTCCCAGCATGCGTGTGTGTGCGCGCGCGCGCGCACACACACACACACACACACACACACACACACTGACTGGGTGGCTCACAAGCATCTGTAACTCTAGATCTAGGAGATGAGACAACTCAGTTCCCCACCAGCCTCTGCATCCCTGCTCCCCCAATTTAAAACACACAAACACTAAATGACAGCATGCAAGGGAATATCTGGGCATTTGATGAAACGCCAGTTCTGCTTCTTACTCTGGCGAAAATAACTTGGGAAATCCCTCCTTGGGGCTGGGGAGATGGTTAATTGATTCCATGCTCGCCAGTCATGCATGTTGAGTTCACAGGAGTCCTGTAAAACTGGAAAGGTAGTACGTGCCTGATTCCAGTACTAGGGAGGTGAAGACAAGCTCCCAGGACAGTGAGTGGCCCATTTACTGTTACATTTTCTCATCTGTTGTAAGTGGATTCCCCAGAACCGAGTGCTGCTGTACAGGTCTGTTTCCCGACTTCTGTGTAGACTTTAAACACCCTGCAGTGCTGGGTATCATGTCACAGGCCTCGTAATTCCTGCACTAAATCAAGAATTTAGACTGGGCAGTGGTGGTGCATGTCTTCAATCCTAGCACTCAGGAGGCAGAGGCAGGTGGATCTCTGTGAGCTTGAGGCCAGCTTGGTCTATAAGAGCTAGTTCCAGGACAGCCAGAGCTACACAGTTAAACTCTGTCTCAAAAAACAAACAAACAAACAAAGACCAAGAATTCAGGGTCATCTTTGACTGGATGTCAAGTGGAGGCCAGCTTAGGCTACTTGAGAGACTTTCTCAGTAGGCCAAAAGAGGCTGCATGCAAGTGCGTGTTTTCCTGCTCGAATCCACAGTAAGTTACATCTTCAGACTTCATCTAGGAAGCAGCCTAAATGATACAGCTTCTCTTACACTGAACAGCAGAGGAAGGTAGAGTAATAAAGTGATATAGTGGGTAAAGGTATTTGCTATTGAGCCTGTGGACCCACCAGAATAAAGCTGGGGACTGACTTCCACTCTGGACTATGGCATCATGCATAATGCATGCACATAAACTGTACTGTTAAATATCCCTTAAAATGTATTTGACAGAAGAGCACGTGTTCAGAAAAGATGTGGAAATGGGGAGCCTTTGGTAGGCCAGCACCCATTTGCTTCTCTGTCCGCAGCGGTGCTAAGCCCTGCACACGTGGAAACAGCCAGGCTGAACAGAGGCTGAACTCCGAATACTTCAACCGCCGCAGAAGTGAGTGGCCTAGGACACCCCTCAGTTCTGGTGCTGGGTGGAGAGATAGAAATCGCCACTCTCAAACAATTCAGAATAGGCCATTCCTCGGTTTATTATTTTTAGGAGTCTCAGGCTAACAGCCTTGGATGTCTTTCTGGGCAAACAGATTCTCTTAGGGATTTTCCAACTTCAGTCTGACTCAATTCATCCCTAGCTGCTAAGGAAGATACCAGAGACTCAAAAGACAAATGGCATCATTAATAGAAGACAGAATCCATCAGATAAACAGAACCACCACAAAGAACATGAACGGGAAAAATTGATGTTTGAAGAAACATAAGAGGGAAAAAAAGATGGCAGAAAGATTTGTAAACCAACTTGTATTAAAAAAAACGATTGAAAATTAAAAAAGAACCCTATAGAAGATAAGGCCACTGTCCTCTTCCCCTTCATTAGGACTCAGGAGTCTGGCACATAGACCAATGTGGTGGGATCCCAGAAAGGCTGTGTCAAGGCTGTCAATACCATTACCAGGCAGGGCATGACTAGGGGACCTCGTGTACCCAAGTGAGCACTAGGTTGGTTGCTCTAGGCCAGTACGTATGAGCCAGACTCCTGAAAACCTGAGTCTTCATTCCTGGACAGGCATGGTCGCTACTCTGGTGGTAGGACAGTCTGGTGGCCAGGGCTGACTGTGATCTGGGCAATGCCCGAGGGTTTCCTGCGGCAGGGAGGAAGTACTGGAGATTAGGGGCTGTGACTCGCAGGCTCCCTGTGAGTTTGACCTAGAGCCCACCTTTTGCAAGCTTCCCTCAAGGCCTCAGGTGGGACATTTGACCCCTAGTCCATACAGAGAAAGAATGACCTCCACATGCCTAAAACTGGGATTAAACTAAAAAGACAATAATCACAACAAACAAATAGGCTAAATCATTCAACTTAAAAAAACTTCTTGGCATGGTGGTGGCGCACACCTTTAATCCTAGTACTCTGGAAGCAGAGGCAGGTGGATCTCTGAATTCGAGGCCAGCCTGGTCTACAGAGCGAGTGCCAAGACCGGCTCCAAAGCTACACAGAGAAACCCTGACTTGAAAAGAAAAAAAAATATAGGGTTAAATATATAGGCCTCTAAAAGGGTTGAGCAAGAGAAAATGCAAGCCAGGCTTCAACTTGGTATACAGCCGGCACTTAGCAGGCAGAGGCATGCAGATGTCTGTTCACAGCGAGTCTGCTTTACACAGTGAGTTCCAGGCCAGCTAGGGTTACACTGTATCCGAAAGAAAATATGAGGACACCTGTGGGGCCTGTAATGATGCCAGGATCTGCAGGACCTCTAAATTCTTGATGGAAAGGCTGACTCTGGTATGCAGCTACTGTGGTGAAGACCCGTGCCACACATGGCACAAAGGCTCAGTGGACCCAGCGACACGAAACGCAGGCTCAGACTGAAATAGGCGTGCTTGATCAGCTTCTGAAAACCCCTATAAAAATCAGTGGGAACACAAGTTCCAGGACAGCTAGGACGATCACACAGATAAACCCTATCTCAAAATAAAAAAATCGGTGGGAATGGAATATTTCCCCTTTATTTTTTATAAACTCTTTGAGAATCTTGTACAATGTGTTTTTGTTTGGGTTTTCAAACTCCTTGAGAATCTTGTACAATGTGTTTTTGTTTGGGTTTTCTTTTTTTAGTTTGGTTTGATTATTTGTTTTGTTTTTTCTTTGGAGACAGTGTCTCTCTCTGTGTGGCCCTGAATGTCATGGAATTCACTCTGTAGACAGGTTGGCCTTGAACTCACAGAAATCTGCCTCTATTCCAGCGCTGGGATTACAGGCAGCCACCACCACGTCCAGCTTCCATTTTTATCATACTCAGCAGCCTTTCCCAAACTGACCTCCACTCCATACCCACCCAGCTCTGTAGAAACAAAAAACAAAAGAAAGAAAAAAGCCATACTCTCTTGGATGCGGAGCCTTCCATTGAAGTGTTGACCCTGTTTTAACCATCTCAAAGGAAATGCATCTATCTATGGTTTTAACACTTTGCTATCGGGAAATGTTCTGTAACTCAGTGCACTAGGTGAGGAAGTCATCTCTCCCGTCGACACCGGTTCTTAGGTATAGTTGTTGAGTTTCACTGACTGGTTTCAGTGTATGTACGTGACTTTTTCCACTTAAATACTTGCTGAACTGAACATCTTGGGATGTAGTTGGCTCCAAGTCTATGCTGTTGTCCCTGATTGGTCACCCTTTCCTCCCCAATTCAATAAAGATTTTGCTTTGTGTGGACTCTTGTGCCTGCCTGGGTTGTTTCTGACTCTCAGACCCCACAACATTCTGACCTGTCACTGTCATAAGGATAAGAAGACATTCATAAATGGGCATAGGGAAACTAATGTGGTGGAACACACTTTTAATCCCAGCACTCTGGAGGCAGAGGCAGGCGGATCTGTGTGAGTTCCAGGACAGCCAGGAACACAGAGAAACTCCTGTCTCGAAACAAACAGAAGGCATAATCAGTGGAAAGACATGTAGTGCTTCTGACCGGGAAGACACAAGGAGAAGATGGGAGTTTCCTCCAAGTTGATTAACATACTCAACACAACTACAGAAGACAATGCACGGATTTGATAGGAAATGTGTGAACCATAGGCAAAGGAATGACATCTAGAACATACATAGAAACCATAGGCATCAATGAAAGACAGCTTATCAAACGTGCTCGAAAGACAGCTTATCAAATGTGCTCAAAAGACACTAATCACTATTCACAAAAGAGGACCACGTATGGAAAAATGAACCCACCAGTAACGGGGAAATGCCAGTTAAACCCACCATGAGATACTGTATAATAGGCATCCAGCTGTGCTGGTGAGAGCACCTGGGAGCCCAGCTTAGCAGTGACTTCTGCAAGCTGCGGCATGCAAATTGATCATCTCTGAACCTCTTCTTAAAAACTGAGGCGCTCAGAGCTACAGCACACGCTGCATGCGCCTACTAGAACTTCCCACGTGTACTAAAGTGGAAAATTAAAGACTCAAAGCATGTGCATGCGGGCCTGGCCACACGTCAGGACAAGACTTAAAGACTCAAAGCATGCACATGCGGGCTTGGCCACACGCCACGACAAGACTTAAAGACTCAAAGCATGCACATGCGGGCCTGGCCACACGCCACAACAATACTTACACCGTGGAAAGCAGTAAACGGAACAAATGCCTCCGTGGTGTCTCAGCTGTCCGAGAAGAACTGCACATGCAAGGAGATGGGTACGAGAAGCATCACATTCCTCAAACATTTATTTATTGAGTATCTGTCCTGTGTCAGTCATGGTCTCAACACTGAATACAGCAAGGAACACAGGGTTTACATTGCAAGTGGGCAGAATGTCCACAGCAGCACTGTCTTCAATAGCAGAAGCTGAAAGCAATAAACCCAACCCTGGTAAACAGAAGAGCAGATAAAACTGTACAACAGTAATACAATGGAATATTATATAGCAATGAAACATGAAATACAGGCATGTGCATAAACATGGATGTAAATTTTGAAAAAATACCAGAAAAGTATGTCACAGGAGAATACATACATCATGATTACTTTTACAAACAAGTCCAAAACCAGGTAAATCTAAACATTTTATTTAGAGCATACACATGTATGACAGAGCTACAAGTGAAAGCACAGAAATAATTACTAGAAACAAATCCAGAGCATGTACACTGTATGGTGTGTATGAAGAGAGAGGAGACGGGGCAGCGGGATTTCTAGGCGTTAAGAACGCTCTGCTTCCTAAGTGAAGCTTGACAAGTCTCGTCGTTTTACTTTTCCACCCAGACGGTTTATGGTTGGCATGCACTGTTTCACAATACTCCACCAAACATGGCATCGCTACTTCAGTCACCGCTGTGCAACAATCAAGGGACAAGTCCGTAACATACAAGACAACCAAGTGTGGACAATTCTTCACGGAAGCAGGCAGAGCCAGTGAGTTTACAGTACTACAACCCTGCCCTTCCACACCAGCCCACAGCCACCACTCATCTCTGCAAGAGAACTTTTCTCACTGTGTGTAATTCTTTCTGTAAAGCAGATAATAAATAAACCCTGCCTAGTGGGGCTGCAAGTTCAAGGTCAGCCTGGACTGCACAAGGTCTGAGCTAGCCTAGGGTAAGGTAAAGGGTACAACTCCTTACTGAATGCTGTTGCCTAGGCACTTTCTCCTGATTGTGCATTTGTGGGCCAAGTGTTGCTACAACCTGGGCAACACACAGCCATTCTCAACTGCCTCCCTGTAGGACAGCTTCCTTCTGGGTGTGTAAAAAATGTCAACATCACCTATTTCTAGAGACTGTCTGCCAACATCATCCCTGTCTGTGCCATTTTATGGGCTTGCAGCAGTTAAGGTACTATTTCTCCTAGTTCAGGGAATTTACTAAAAATTCTGGTCTTCAATACAGAAATCTGAAAACAAAAGAGCTCTTGAAGTATTGACGCCATCAGCAACTGAAGTTGTTCTCTGCTTGGTTTATGGAGTGGCTCAGGGCAGACTAGTCAGGGCAGCAACACTCAGCTCTACCTGACACCAGTAGCAGGAGCTGCTGTGGCTGTCCCACCAGCAACACACGTGTGCACACACCTCGCTGGCTGCACAACCCAGAATCTCATCCCATTGAATTGGAATAGACAATTGGAATGCATCAAACTCTGGGAGCTTCCAAACTCTGCCAAGCACCCGCCACGCTTTGTTTTACTAGATCAACCTGTTAGGATCAGGAGACCTCCCCAAGTATACATTTGCTTTCTCTTAAATTTTAGTTCTGCCAAGGACAGAGCAGTACACGGATAGGGAGGTAGAGAGCCATTTGGAACCAGGAGGTTAACTGTCCTGAGATTTTGCAGCTTTCATTCCCTGTACAGACTTCTTTTTATTTCTCCCAGGACATTACAGTCTGTTTTTCCATGCATGATCAGAATAATACATTGTAGTTACAGAAATACATAAGGACAGAGACTTGTAGTTCTAACTATACCTGAAGGAAGGAAGCCAAGGGCATCTTGCTTCCCTGTGAGTAAGAACCTTAAACCAAGTGCGGTGACTCAGGCCTGTAAGCCAGCACCTGAGAGGCAGAGGCAGAGGACTGCCAGGAGTTCCAAGTCAGCCTAGGTTACAGAATGAAACGCAGCAGTAGCATGCCCAGCAAGCTCACAAGGACCGACACTGGCCCGCCCGCCCCAGAGAGCAGCAGGAGCGCAGTTCTAAGCCAGCCGTCAGTCCCCAGCAGCTCTCTGTGCTTAAACCGCTACCCAGCTTTCTAGTGTCAGAATAAATGACTAATTTCTGCCCCATGTGGTAGTGCACGTCTTCAATCTCAGCACTCAGGAGGCAGAGGCAGAGGCAGGCAGATCTCTGGGAGTTCAAGGACAGCCTGGTCTTCATGGTAAGTTTCAGGAGACCCTGTCTCAAAACAAAAAATATACAAAAAGACAACAAAAACCAAGAGATTTTTAGGTCTAACAGATTTCTAGATCATTTTGATCTTCTAGTGTCTCTATGCCCACCAATCTCATTACATCCTCAAACAACAGAAGATTAGACCCTCCTCAACCCGTTATTTATCTTGTAGTTTCCATAGTTAGGAACCCAAGACAAAGCTGAAATGTCCACTTCCCAGTGTCATAAATACACTAGAGCCACTCTCCCTGAGCCACCCCATTCTGATCATGGCTTGAGACTGGGGAACGGAAGACTCCAAGGGTGGCCACTGTCTTCACCAGCCTGTCCAGTTATTTACGTCCTATTAATGGCCCAGGATGGAAGAGCATGAAAACCCAGTCTCTGTGCAAACACCCACCATCAGAGACCAGAAAGGGACAATGCTAACAACTAAGGGGACAACGTTTTTGAGACTGTGCAGCAGCTGGAGCTCCGTGAAGGTGGAGGAGGTCAGGCTGGTCAAGTTCATAAAAATGGCAGGAGTGGAAACGCAGACTGCAGACAGGACGAAGAGTAAAGAGCGACAGGTGTGCGTCACAGACATGGTGAACTGTGCAAATGTCAAGATGCAGTGCAAGGACAGAGCCTCCTAGATCTGAAAATGCAGCATTCTGCCTGATTTTTTTTTTTTTTTTTGGTTTTCTAGACAGGGTTTCTCTGTGGTTTTGGAGCCTGTCCTGGAACTAGCTCTTGTAGACCAGGCTGGTCTCGAACTCACAGAGATCCACCTGCCTATGCCTCCCAAAGTGCTGGGATTAAAGGCGTGCGCCACCACCGCTAGAGCCAGCTCAACGGAGTAGCAGGGTCAGACCTGGCTGCTGTGAACCAAGAAGGGTGAGAAGCTTAAAGGAAAGACAGCTCCACAAGCACAGAAGACTCCAAAGGGAGACAAGTCTAGACTTTTCGTGGAGCCATCTGTCTGTTTACCTGCACACAGGTCAGCACAACTGTAGCACAGTAGGGGGTAAGTGGGGATCAAATCTTGGAGAAAATGACTCCTGCCCACTATCTAACTTCAGTTTCTAGACCGTCCATCTTCAGTTGAGACTACCTTTGTGTTCAAGTGGACGGCACAAGCATCAGCATCCCACAGACTGGCTCTGCCACCACTACTCTGCATCACTCAAAAGAAATAATAACATTTCTGATTGTTTATAGAAAAGGAGCATTTATTTTCCATATCATTGGTACACAATACAGAGAACTACCTAAAATCAGTCCTAAGAAATAACAGTCCTACCTCAGACGGCAAAGCCAAACCTACTTCGGTCTCTCCATGGGGAGTAGATGACTACAGGAGCTCCAAACATTGACTACTCCCGACAGAATGGAGCAAACGGTCTTCATGTTATAAGCTCTCACTTTAAAATAAAAGTCCTGTTACAGCACACGCTCAAGCAGAACCCACCTTTGCTAGTCTATAAGTCTTTGAAATAACTGATCAACAGTTTTACTTCTCTACAGATGATTATACATGTAATTGGATTACAGGGCAAAAGTGCCTCATACATGCAATTAGATTTGAATCTTTAAATACAGATTGAGTTTATATATAACTTATTTCTAGTTAAATTGCAAAATAATTTGCTAAGCTAAAATAAAGTCAATATAGTATTTTAGAAAACGTAATTCTAAGAGCATGCGATATTTTTACTTCCTATGTGAACCAAAGTCCGGAACACAGGAAAGAGGCTTGTGACACAGACGGTTATGCAGCTTGCAGAGGAAACAAAGAAATTTAACTTAGTGTCGATCCTCTTAGTAAGAGATATCTGCCTGGGTGGGTGTAGCCTGGTGTAGAGCACCAGCCTAGTTGCCCGGGGCCCCAAGTTCAATCCCCAACACTAAGGGAAAAAAGAGGAAGGAGGAAGAGATGTGGGAAAAGAAAACCAAGTCTGCATGACGATGACGCAGACCACAGCTTCACAGTGCGCGTGTGCTCCATGCCTGTGCTGGTCTGCATGACGCAGACCACAGCTTCACAGTGCATGTGTGTGCGTGAGCTCCGTGCCTGTGCCGGCGTGACAGGTCCTTTGGAGCATCTGCTAACACCAAAGCCACACACACCTGCTAAGGGCATCCTTCAGTCACCAGTCCCGTTACAGAAACAAACATGACTTATGCTTAAGGAAGTAGGCCAATGAAGAAAAAGATACAATTTGGGCAATTCTCAAGGAAAAAAGATTTATTATTTTAACAAATCGTTTGGTATATAAAGGCCGCTCTTTTGTCAAAGAAGCAAATTGTATGTTAGAACCATGGGCTCCTATCTGTCTCCTGGTCTAGAATAGAAGATTTCTTTAAGCAAAATAAACTATGTCACATACTAAATAGATTTAAAAAAGTGCACACACAAAACCAACATTCTAGTCTGCTTTACATCAATTTTATTCCTCAACAATAAGATAAATGTTTCAAGATGTAAACTGTTAATGCAGAGAATAGGGATTGCAAGACAAGATTTTCTAGTAAAGTAATTGGGCTTGAAGCATACACTTCCTGTAACTGGCTATTCTTCTAAGCTGAGCACACGCGTACAACAAAGCCTGCCACTCCCTATGTGCAAATCTGCATACATACCATGTAACTTTGGTTAAGACATGTTTAGCTTCTATCAAACACATCATGGAAGCTACACAAATGACTATAAACATAACAATGAGGTAAGTTCAAAGTCTACTAGTGCAAAAAGCAAGCACTGCCCAAAGCAAAGCACACACATGAAATGAAGGCGGGGTGAGCTCTCCCCACGGGAGCTGCTAGATGACCAACCAGAGGTGCTCCTTGTAAACACTGCTTGGAAAGTACCCATTTAATGACTAAGGATTCATGTGCCCCAGAAAGGTCTCCTACCAACACCAGACTAGTGCATTTGTCTTTATCGCCAGAGCTCAGAGACCACTCGTGTGTCTAACAATTTGCGTATTTTCTTCAAGAGAAATTTAATTAGTGAGACGCATTAATTACAAATACTGTAGTATAAAAATCCCAGTCTTTACAAAAATCATATATTAAAATATTCTATACACTTTAAGTTAGTAACTGGCATATATATCAATTCTTCACAATTAGATTCTTCTTCACTGGGCATATCATATGTAAAGTTGGAGGCACAGCTGTTCAGCCCTCTACACTGGCATTGAGATTGTGTGGCACAGCAAGCTAGCTAGAGCTGTGCTCCTACAGCTACGGCAGCTCTCAGCCTGAAATGCCTTCTGCAGTCATTGCTCTACACATATTCATTCCCAAACTGACTATGCGGTCAACTGAGACTTGAGAAGGTGTAAGGAAAGTCACCTGCAGCCAATGGTCACAGGGTTATCTGCTTCTCTCGGTGGTCAGGAGCCTGGACTGGCTGTCTAATGCTTTATTTCTGGTATAAAAAAGCGTAAACAATTTTGAGGTAAAAATAATGCAAAAATAAAACATCTAGAGCATTTACAAAAATCTTACAAATGTTTAAAACATTATTTAAAAACTTGTGTCCTATTAAGGTGCTTACTTCTTCAAGAGGAGGACACGCTCTGCTTTCTAATGAAGTGACGGACAGCACAGCTAGACAGCCAGGAAGACTGCTGACAAGCACAGTGTGCAGGCTGCACCCAACTTCTAGGGGAAACACAAGTTTAGAGCTGAAAGGGACCTTCACCTGCTAGTGCAGGCATTAGGGCCAGACAGGTTGAGTGCTTTAGCTGAAGATATGTTCAGATATAGTGGTCATATATAGAAGACTAGCCACTATCATTTTCATAGTTTGCTATGATTCTCAGGAAATAAAAACAGAGTTCCTGAACTTGTCTTTTCCTTTTAATTTCTTAAGCTTATGAGAACTATAATAAGGGAATAAAGTGGCTACTAAGGTCAGTGCAGAAAACCTGTGCACTGGGCAGCAGCTGGTGGAAGAGCATCTGCTCCTGGGCAGAGCTGAAGGGCATTTTTCCACGGGGCCCACCTTCGCCCACAGCAAGGCCTACAACAGCCACTTCCTAGACTCAACTCAGTAGCTGCAGGGTAACTGAGTTACAGAGCCTTCATAAAAGATAAGGGGCAATGCACCTTACAGCTTATTATCTTTGCTTTGCTATTTTTCTTTATGAGTAGCTACATGGGTAAGGAAGAATCCATATACTAATTTTCAGTCTTTGCTTCTTTCTATTTTTATTGGGATCTAGAAGTGAGCAAATACATTTGAAGAACAATTTACAAACTCAAATTCATAACTGCTAGAAATACAGTCAGAGAATACTCTCAAAGAACACATCTTCATAACCAGTTACTAATAAATAACCATCACAACAGCGTTAATAAAAACAACTCAACTCAAAGGAGCCTTCTTATTGTTACCTTGAAGCCACCGAACTTGTGTGGCTGGTCCGTAGCCCTTCTCATTCTTGGCCGATATCCGGAACACAACGGCAGGTCTAGACGTGTAGTCAATGTGTGCATTTGCAAGTTGCCCAGAAGTCACGACACATGAGGTTTTCAGGCCACAGTAGATCCTCATGAACACAAGCTGGCTTGGATTATCTTGCACCTGTGCTGTGCGGATAGCCAAGTAGGCTGAGTATTCCAAAATGTTTCCAGAAGGTGAAGTTGGAGGCTCCCAGGAAAGGTGAATCCCTTCGACATTCTAGAGAAGAACCGGAGACTCTATATCACTTATCCTGTCTTAGAACACAGAGCCTGCCCTCTGTCACTGCGCTGGATATCACAACTGCTGACTACGACTTTACTGTAACTGGCTCTAGAGTTTACACACACTTCACCAAGTGATACTGAAGTGTCCACACTCTGTCTATTGTGTCCCCCAAAAGGGGTTTTCTTCCTTAACAGAGGGCAAGAGGTATTTATAAAATACAATCAACTTCGTATGTTCCAAAACTTCAAACTCTCCATGAGCTCTGCCTGGTGGAAACAAGACAATACAAACTCATCTCCAGCACTGTGGCTTCATTCTGAAACTCCACTTGCTTGTAATTTGGGGTTGAAAATACCATACATGGCTCCCAAAACATACATTTACACATTTAACCCACCTCTCTGAGGTATCTTCCACAAGTGCTAGTAAAAATTTGTAAATACAGAAGTTTCAAATCATTTGCACCACTGACAAGTCTCACTGGACCTGACAGATTACCTTGGAAATTCGGACTGTAGAAGGAGCTCCAGGAAAGCCAGGGATACACGTTTTAAATTCACTGATTTTGCTGAAAGGGCCTATTCCACAACCATTGATTGCAGCAACCCTGAATTTATATACTGTTCCAGGAATAAGATCCTGTTTTTTTAGTAAACTGTAGTCAGGCACATCTGCATTTCCTACCTAAAATGTAAGGGATACACAAGTCAGAAAAGAAGGTACATTTATTATTACAAAGTTATAATTACTTGATTGTTATTAAACAACAAAACTGTTGAAGAAACAGCTGTATTCGAGGGATCCAATTCCATCATGTATTTCCCTCTCTTACTCCAAGGGTAAAACTCTACTACAGAACCCATCAAGGCCCTTCCTGAATCAGATTCATATCCAATGAGAAGATGATCTGAACCTCTGACTGTAAGGGGAAAGGCAAGGGAAAAGGCAAGGGAATTCTTTACAGGAGAGGCAGGAAAAACTAAAACAAAAAACCAGAAGTGATACCACAACAAACAAAACAAATCCCCATCCCCCTGTGAACTTGACTTGGAGAAGAATTTTAGACCTGCTGTCTGTCACACAATCATCTTCCTAGGAGCAATGCCTTTAGAGACAGGGAAGCAAGCCTACAGAAAAGGAGAGACTAAGGGCGGGTGATGGTGGCACATGCCTTTAATCCCAGCACTTGGGAGGCAGAGGCAGGCGGATCTCTGTGAGTTCAGGACACTGAACAGATGTTAAATAATGCTGTGCTCCTGGGTGGCAATAACCTCACATCTATCTGTACCTTCTAAACATCTGGCAGCTGCTCTTCCTAACGTCAGCACGCCGTGGCACCAGAGTGGCAGTAGAGCATCCCGTCTGAAGCCTGCTCATCTCTACAGGAAGATACCAGGCCTCAGAGAGGTCAGACAACTGACTTGCTTCTGTTCATACTAAGGAATACTGGAACTAGAGACTCAAAGTCAAGTTTACTAGCTGCAGATTTTGCTCTTTTGTTCTTAAAGAAAAATTAGGTAGCTAGCATGCTTTACGATGGATATAACCTTATATGGATACAGATTCATCTCCAGCCAGGGATTTCAGTAGCCATAAAAGTAATGATGGCTTACTAGCCTTTTTTAAAATCAAGAACTGGAAATATTCGCCAGGTGATGGCGGCACACACACTTGGGAGCCACAGGCAGGCGGATCTCTGTGAGTTTGAGGCCAGTCAGCCAGGTTTACAGAGCCCGTTCCAGGACAGCCAGAGCTATACAGGAAAACCCTGTCCAAAAAAACTAAATAACAACAACAATAATAAAGTAAAATGATTAAAAATATTCAATGTGAAAAAGAGGGAATAATGCCAAAAGCTTTGCCAAAGAAACTAAACTGATAGATGATGTGTGTACATGATAACGAGATTTCAAGTGTGTGCTGAGAGAGAGAGACATATAGGGTAACGGGGTACCCCTTATCTGAAATAATTGGGTACAGCTTTCTTTTTTGTTGAGACAGACTCTCACCATGTAACCCTGGCTGTCCTGGAACTCTTCAGCTGACTTAAAACTCACAGAGATCTGCTGCCTCTGCCTACTGAGCGTGTGTGCCATCATGCCCAGCTTGAAGCAGGTTTTGCTCATTGTGGTTGTTTGTCTTTTGCTTTTTCTAAAATGGCCTATCTGTGTATCCTTGGCTTTTCTAAAACTCACTGTGTGAACCAGGCTGTCTCTGCTTCCTGAGTGCTGGGATTAAAGGTGTGTAGCCACCACCACCTGGCAAAGTTTTTTTTTTTTTTTTTTTTTTTTTGGTTTTTCGAGACACGGTTTCTCTGTGGTTTTGGAGCCTGTCCTGGAACTAGCTCTTGTAGACCAGGCTGGTCTCGAACTCACAGAGATCCGCCTGCCTCTGCCTCCCAAGTGCTGGGATTAAAGGCATGCACCACCAACCGCCCGGCAGGCAAAGTATTTTTTAAATGAAATGATGGTGTCATATTACAAAGGCAGCATTAAAAAATGTAAGATGATTATATATGCAGAGCTCTCGATAATACACTTTGGAAAGATCTCAATTTCCTTCCCTCAAATGACCGGAATCAGAGTTATTAAAACTAATCTCATTCTTGGGGTTCATAATTCATAATTTTTGTATATTTAGCTTGCTTTTTGAAGTGTCAGGAATTGTAGCCAAACTTACACACATGCTAGACATGCATCCTGCCAATTATATCCTCAGCCCTCAAAATGTAAAAAAACACCAACAGTTACCTTTGACATACTTTGTTTTCCTTTTGGTAGCAAGTAAAACTGGCTCACCAAAGCGGTGTTGTTTTTAAAAATTCCCACATCACACCATTGATGTTCTGTTTTCAAAATGGCCACTGGATTTGAAGGTGTCTCTTTCTAATTTTAGAGAAAGGAAAATTTATGAAGACCTTATTGAGTACAGAAATGTCAAGACTTTTGTCAAGAGCGTTCATGGGTGAAGAGCACACATTACCAGCTCATGATGAACATTAGCTCAGAAACAACACGGTCTCAACAGACTGGGCCAACTGAAAATGGGATGGGGATGCCAACACACCACGGTGTAACAGAGACTCTCGGCAGGAGCCTGCTACTATTAACCTGGCTGCAGTTAGCGTGTTTCCCCGTCAGTGGCAGGGTTAAAATGCCAGCTGTCATTTCAGAGACCCTCAGAAAGTATAATCCCTTCAGAGAATGCTACTATCTGCTCCAGCAGGAACAGGTAGGAAGCTCCATTCCAAGTTGGCCTTTTCTCTAGGTTCAAAACTAACAAGCAGAGATCCAGTGATCTTTGTATGTGAAATATCTGTGCTTCTCCAAACCTAAAAGGAGAAAAAAATGTTCAAAACTAAAACGTGATGTGAATATGCTTCACTATGTACTGAAAAAGTAGAATAAGCTGCACACCTCTCTCTGCTTCAGAAACAGACCTTCTCCAACTTAAGCTACTTTCGATGGTGTATTATCCTACCCCTGGAACTAACTTTTTAAAACTATCTTCTTTTACATGGGATATTGTTCGCAGAAGCTCAAAACCAAAGTGCACTTCAGTGTTTACTTCTGACTTAAGTGCACACGCATGGCTGCCGTTTTCTGTGACGCGGGCTAGGAGCAGCTCTGAGCTCGGCTCCCTGTGCTGCGCTGTAACAAGGCCTCAGAGACTATTAGGGAGCACCTGCTGACTCCGACTGAAGGAACAGGACAGATTCAGAAGGGAAATCTCTCCATTTAATAACCCTTCCCGGAGAAGAGTCTGCAAACACAGACTTAATGTTCTGGAAAGGTGAAAACCAATGAAGGAAAACACATGATCAAAATCCAAAAAAAAAAAAAAGAAAGAAAGAAAGAAAAAATTATGGAAAATTCTTAAAGATTCTAAAAGACAAGAAATCAAATAAAATTGCAGCAATAAAGTGAAATGGCCGTTTTATTAACACTAAAAACAGTCTGATTCATGATCCTCATTTTTATCTAATTAAGGCAACCCTAGTGTATCTGTTAAGACATGTAGCAAGCACTAAAGTCTGGCAGATCCATTATGACCATCCATAAAACAACTCAATGTCCGAATTTTGGGCTAGTCTACACGTATGCCAACCTATTACAGTAATGTTCTGTTGTCTCCTATTAGTTATTCAAGTGCTTCTGTTCCCTTAACAAATTCTTTTAACCATTAATGTAATTTACATTAATGCACATGTATGTATGTATGTTCATACAATAGAGAAAGCATGGAGAAGATATTAAAATTATCTGTGGCCTCAGACCCAGAGATAGTCCCCTAGCAACTGTAAGTGCAGTGTGAGTTGGCATACTCAGTGTGAAATATGTGTACTAAATGAATTTTTACATCCTAACTGGGACAAAATATGCATTATTATTGTAGCCATCTTTTTTCACTAAATATATTATGAACATTTCCTTCTCATCACCCTACTTCTGAATTTAAATCAATTCCTCACTACATGAGCCCTGAGAGCCTCTGTATTCAAACACACACCCCCATCCCTGACGTGCATCACCAGCAGACCATGTACTTACAGAGAACGGCGCTGCTGCGGCATGTACCTCCACACGGCTGATCTTAGTTGCAGGCCGAGCACATATTTCATCAACTGAAAATCAAACCATCAGTTTAGTATTCAATAATCACTCAGACATCTTAAAAGACAGTTCATAAATACAGAGGGTATTTAATGCACCAAACACCTGGAATCCATACCGTGCATATTTACCATGATTAGAAGAAGCCTGGGAACCCATGTAAAAACCTGTGCATGACCCTATTATCCCAGTGCTGGGGAGGCAGAGAGAGGCAGATCTCTGGGGCTTGTTGGTTATCCAGCTTAGCTAAATTAGCAAGCTTCACGTACAAATTTTTGAGATCCTATCTCAAAAAACAGGGTGGAGAATGACTGAGGAAGACACGCAAGGTGTCTCTAGCCTTTGCATGTACACACACGCGCATCTGTGGACACACGCACGCATGTGCACACTCACACACACACAATAACCTGGGACACATAGCCAGAGATATCAATAATCAATCAAACCAATCACAGTGTTCCTTTCGTAAGGGTTTAAGACAGCTGGAGTGAAAGAGGACTTTCAGCGAGGATGAAACTCAGCTCCAAGAGCACGAGAACACTGACAAAGTCAGCAATCAGTCAGGCTTGGAGGACTGCTAATCCTCTGCACTAATCTTTAAGATTCAGCTACTTATTATGTGTGCGGTGCTCTGCCTGCTTGTACGCATGAAGGTCGGAAGAGGACACCAGACCTCATTACAGATGGTTGTGAGCCACCATGTGGTTGCTGTAAATTGAACTCGGGACCTCTGGAAGGGCATCTGGTGCTCTTAACCTCTGAGCCATCTCTCCAGCCCCCGGACTAATCATTCCTAAGGGAAAAAGTTTGTTGAATTTATTCACAGTAGAGGAGATAAGCTGCATCTTAGTGTGTGCTGATTTAACATATAAAGAAGCAAGGAGCCGGGCGTCCCAGCACTCGGGAGGCAGAGGCAGGCAGATCTCTGGGAGTTTGAGGCCAGCCTGGGCTACAGAGTGAGTTCCAGGACAGCCAGAGAGATACATAGAGAAATTCTGTCTTGAAAAACCAAATACATACACAGACACAAAGTTTTTTTTTCTTTGACTTTTTTTGGTAAGATATCACTATGTAGCCTGATCTACACACACACAAGTTCTGCACATAGCTCTGAAATGGACTAACCACTGGGTAGAAAATGTTTAGAAAAGGGTGCACTGGACTTGTCATAGATGTCTGACATCTCAGCTTTTTTCCACTCTAAACTGACACTGTTTACTACTAAGCTATAGAGCAAATGACTTTGTCACTCAGTTTCAGGGTGTGTGTGTGTGGGGGGCGGCATGAGTTCTCTGCCTAAAGTAGAAATACATTTGTGATCCTACTCATTTTCCGTCTTCTCTACCATTGTGGAAGATAAACAGTGATGCCTATGGGTAATGTTCATTTGTCCCACAATACTGAAGACTTCCTGTAGGGCATTATGTTTATTTCTGTGATGGTGAAGGAAAGACTTCTTCATCTGTAAACACACGTATACAAAGAGTCACAAAGCATAATGCCCATCTTAAACAAAAACCAACTCCCTTCCCAACATTTATCTTTCCTTGGTGTCTTCAGCTGGGTGATCTTCAGTAACGCTTCTATCTGGTGTTCCTAAACTGAGCACCCTTCTCTGCATGCACCCGTGCTGCAGACACAAGTCACTCAGCAGTCAAGCACTGGCTGTTGGGAATCTTGCAGTGAGCATGTCACCAAGGCCTCTGCTCCTATGGAGCTTACATTTTAGATAGCCTCTCCATTTGTATGTACAGCTGAGAGCCGCCTCTGAGACTCCATACCTACACACTCAACTGCCCAGGACTTCAGCTGAGTTCACAGCTGGATTCCTGCTCCTGCCATTTTCATTCTGATGAGGTCAGTGTTCATTCTGATGTTCAACTAAAAAGTCTTATTTGATTTGCTTTTTTCTCTCATAACCAACAGCTGTCAAGTCTAATTAATAAACCCTTTCTAAGAGCCTCTAAAATGTTTTTTCTCTATTCTGTCTTACCACTGTTTTGTCTTTATGTAAATCCATCTGAGAGGGCTAAAAGAAGCCCTACCCAATCTTTGTTATTGCCTAAAGCATCTCTTCCTCTGGTACAGTCAGAGGTTTCTTTCAGTGAGAGCACAAATCTAACCACATCACTCCGTTACTCCTGAGAACACACTCTGCAGGGTCACTCTCCCTGTCACCTGAGACTGACACAGGTGTTTACGATGGCTCAGGCACTGTCCTTTGTTATTTGCTCAGGAACAATTTTACTGAGGATCTGGAAATCTCAAGATTAAGTTTGTTTCCAGCATATAAACTTCTTTGTAAGACAAAAAATTACAAATAAGAAATTTTAAACTATGTAAGTTTAGGACCAAGTTTATCTATACCAAATAATACTTTTACATCAAGAAAGAAAGTGACCCTTCTATGTGTAGTGGACCACACCTATATCCCAGCACGTGGAAGGGTGAAGCAGGAGAATCACTAGGAGCTTGGCACCAGATAGCCTGGGATAGGTTAGTCTGGGATACACAGTGAGCCTATCTCAAAAGAAAAAATAAAAGTCAGGTAATTGTGGCACATGCCTTGAATTCCAGCACTTGGGAGAAAGCATCAAGCAGATCTCTGTGAGTTTGAGGCCAGCCTGGTCTACAGAGGTGGTTCCAGGACAGCCAGGGCTAAACAGAAAAACCCTGCCTCTAAAAATAAACCAAACAAAAACAAAAAATAGAATAAAAGCCAAACAAGCAAAAAGGAAGGAAAATCAATAAAAGTGTTCCTTTTGTGTAAGCAGAGCAATAAGAACAGTATAGGAAATAACTTTTCTGTAGTATTTTTATCTATGGAAATAAAAAATGTTTATTCTGGGGGCTGGAGAGATGGCTCAGAGGTTAAGAGCATTGCCTGTTCTTCCAAAGGTCCTGAGTTCAATTCCTAGCGACCACATGGTAGCTCACAACCATCTGTAATGGGGTCTGGTGCCCTCTTCTGGCCTGCAGGCATACACAAAGACAGAATATTGTATACATAATAAATAAATATTAAAAAAATGTTTATTGTTATATCTGAATCCCTGAACAATTAGATTTAGAATAGCTATCACAATATCTTAAAATTAAAAAGCTACATTTCTATTCCAAGGATATACCAGAATAATTTTTATTTGTTTGTTTGTTTTTTTCGAGACAAGGTTTCTCTGTGTAGCCCTGGCTGACCCTGAACTCACAGAGATTCACCTGCCTCTGCTTCCCTGAGTGCTGGGATTAAAAGTGTGCACCACCACCACCCAGTCCAGAATTAAAATTCATAAAATAATTTTAGATATTGAACTCCCAAGCAATATTTGATATGTATCTCAGTGGCACCTGACTATAAGCAGGCATGGTAGATCATGCCTACGATCTCATCACTTTATAGACCGAGGCAGAAGGACCACAATTTTGGGTCAGCCCAGGCTACAATAGTGAGGACAGCTAGTATGGGCTACAGAGTGAGATCCTGTTTAAAAAACAAAAATTAAAAACGTAAAAAAAAAAAAAACAAAGTACAACAGAATATTCAGATAAAAAATAACCAGAGTATGAGCTGTCTTATGAATCAAGTGATAATTAACAGTTCCACTGCTGAGTTACTGTCATCCAGACACCTGCAAATAGTGCAGCTATTACTAAATGACAACTCTCCATCCAGCCCACATCTCAGCATCGTGGAAACAGGAACAAGATGAACAAACCTCATACAGCTACAAAGTGACAGAACAGGCACAAGGACAGTCACACTGACCAAAATCAATGTCAACAACAATTCCCTGACCGAACCGCATCCTTACAGTCTGTCACTGAGGTTCACTGTGAAGAAAGTGAACAAAACCGTCATGTAAGTCCTGGCCTTTAGTCCCAGCAATTAGAGGCAGAGGCAGATGGTCTGTTAGTTCCAGACCAGTCACAACTACACAGTGAGGCCCAGTCTCAAGACACAGCACCAACAGCGCAGTGTCTACTTCTCAGTGACTCTCCACCTCTCTGCCAGTGCTATAAAGTTGGGCTTTATTGAAAAGGCGACCTTGTACCTTCACTCTTCCAGAGCATATCTGCCACACAGCTGTTGTTATGAGGAGCATTAGGCGCCAAAGGCGAATGCAAGCCAGCATTAGAGTCGGCTGCTCTGAAGTCTGGTTTGCTTTTCAGTGAGGTCCCCTTCATGGCTGTGTGCTCAGTTTTTGCACTGTTTACTGTATCACTAACCTACAAGAAATAAAATAGTTCATCATAGCAAGTAATATTCAATAAAATATAAGTCAATATTTAAAAAAACAAGCAAAATAATTTCAAGTACATTTGGGGAAGTAAATTCACCAACAGGGAGTGGTGGTACACACCTGTAATCCCAGGTAATATGAGAGATGGGGCAGAAGGCTCCAGTGATATAGGCTAGCCTAGGCTAGGAAATAAGATTCTCAAAACAACAACAGAAACAAAAACTTACCAAAATGCAAAATATTTAATATATATAACTATATCCCTAATTTCTTTTTCGAGACAGGGTTTCTCTGTAGCTTTGGAGCCTGTCCTGGAACTTTCTCTTGTAGACCAGGCCTGCCTATGCCTCCCGAGTGCTGGGATTAAAGGCGTGTGCCACCACCCCCCAGCCCACATCCCTAATTTTTATAATCATTCTTTAACCTAGTAGTTTTAAGATTTTTTTTTTACTTAA
This sequence comes from Chionomys nivalis, assembly GCF_950005125.1. NCBI lineage: Eukaryota > Metazoa > Chordata > Mammalia > Rodentia > Cricetidae > Chionomys > Chionomys nivalis. Next base: position 3,359,005 of record NC_080110.1, read on the forward strand.
TCTCCTTGTTCCAAAGATTATATTTTTAGTTTACCAAAATAAAATATAGCGTTACAAGCAAATACTTATGTAGCACAGGTGAGGTCATGAACACCACTCAGTTTAGCATTTTTATTAATTTTTATTAACTATTCTTTGTTTTTCGAGACATGGTTTCTCTGTGTAACAGTCCTGGCTGTCCTGGAGCTCTCAGAGATCCACCTGCTTCTGCCTTCCGAGTGCTGGGATTAAAGGTGTGCACCTCCATCACTCTGCATCAATGATTTGCTAACTGACGGTGTGTATAATGTGTGAGGGTGCACATGTGTCATGATACACGTGTGGTCAGAGGACAGCTTGATGGAGTCAGTGTTCTATGCTATGTAAGTCCCAGGGATTGAACTCTGGTGGTCAGACATGCATAGCAAGTTCTTGACTCACTGAACCATTTTGTTAGCAACCCCTATTCAATTCTTAAAAAAAGATTTTAGACACTTTTGACACATAGCTGAAAGATCTGATGATTCCTAAAAGAAAAATTTCAGCAAAGGAATTATTCTGTATGACTGAGTTTTACATATAAAGATTCAACAATGCTGCACGTCAGTATTATTTACTATTAAACATTTGATCAGAAACCTTCCTAATATTGAACATGGTGGTCTGGGATTATAATTCTGGCTACATGGGAAGCTGGGGCAGAGAAGATGGGGTCCAGGGAAGAGGAGAGGAAAGAGAAAGGGGAGGAGGGAGAAAGGGAGAGACAGGGATCGTATTAGTGACATTTTAACTTGCCTTCCTAGATATACTACAATGAACACATTTAAACTGTATGGCAGTCCAGGTTGTCAGTGACATCATCATCATTTATCTTTAAACACTCCAGTGTTGCTGTTGTTTCACTTGTTTGTGGGTGTGTGTATTTGTGTGTGTATTTTTATACTCCCTGAGCCATCTTGCTGTCCTCTAGATATCTGATTTCACAAGGAATTTCCACAATGAACACAATGTATGTATGTATATAGTGTACACAAAGGCCTGAACAGACTCCTGCCACTTCCTCTACATCATCTGTGTGAAGAGCCATTCTCAGCATTTAGAATAACAAAATCAAAATATTCATCAGTTTTCAAAAACACTGAAGATGTTCTAAATACAACACCTAATCAGTATGCAAACTTGCTTTATCTTTAGTAACAGTATAACTGCATATAAACCACATCGTTACTTTACAGCAATTTCTCAGGCTGGGGAGGCGACTCAGTTGATAAAACACTTTCAGCACAAATAGAGGACCCAGAACCCAAATAAAAATCCGTGTGAAAAGCTGCATTGCGGTGGTGCATGCCTGTAACCCCAGTGCTGAGGGGGGATAGTCCAGCTGGATTTACACCACCTAGGTTCAGGTGGATGCCATCTTAAATACACGGTGCAGAGCGACTGAGGAGGATTCCTCGTGTTGACCTCGGCCTTCCACGTGGTCATACAAATGTACACTTGTATACACACGATATACACTTCTCTATGAATTATTACTAGCAAATATTTTATTCCTATAATTATTTTAAATACTTCCACATTGGATTGTACAAAATTTTCTTGGGAAAAAAAAAAAAAAAAAAAAAAGATTGTGATTTGAAAAAGCTCAAGAGGCCCTGGACCAGAGGATGAAGAAGGGCTTCAGGAGACAAAAAAAAAAAAAAGAGGAAAAGAAATTGCTTTAGATGGTGGAATTTGATTATGAATTAATTACAGGAAATGAAAAAAGAAAACTAAAAAGGGAGGCAGATAACAGCAGGAAAAGCAGAGCTGTATGTGATGGGACAACACCATTGGGCACTGCATGGTTCATCTACGGGTACGTCACCATCCTAACACGGATATCAAGTACAGTGTGGATCATCTGTGGGTATGTCACCATCCTAACACGGACATCAAGTACAGTGTGGATCATCTGTGGGTACGTCACCATCCTAACACGGACATCAAGTACAGTGTGGCTCATCTGTGGGTACGTCACCATCCTAACACGGACATCAAGTACAGTGTGGATCATCTGTGGGTACATCACCATCCTAACACAGACATCAAGTACAGTGTGGCTCATCTGTGGGTACGTCACCATCCTAACACGGACATCAAGTACAGTGTGGCTCATCTGTGGGTATGTCACCATCCTAACACGGACATCAAGTACAGTGTGGCTCATCTGTGGGTATGTCACCATCGTGAGACAAACATCAAACTGAACTCCACTAAAAACACTTGAAGGCTGGAGAGGAGTGGAAAATGTGGAGAGGGACGTCATCAAATCTTCACCTTCCATTACCTTTTCTGTGTATGTCCATGTGTGTGAACATACAGGCACATATGTGTGGAGACCAGAGGACACCTCAGCTGCAGTTCTTCAGCAATGCTATCACCTTGTTTTTTGAGACAAGAGGCCTCCACTGGCCTAGAATCTGCCAAGGAGGCTTGGCTGGCTAGCTGGCAAGAATCCTCCTGTCCCTGCTTCCTAGTTCTAGGATTTCAAGCACTTACCACCCCTCCCAGCTTCCTTATCTTTTTATTGAAGATACACGATCAAAAGCGAGAAAGTAAAGGCATAGCAAAATAAGAATTTTATTTATTGTTGTGGCTCTTTTGTCTCACTATGTAGCTCTGGCTGTCCTGGAACTCACTCTGTAGACCAGGCTGGCCTCAAACTCACAGAGATCTCTTGCCTCTGCTTCCTGAGTGCTGGGATTACAGGCGGGTTACCACACCCAGCTGGGATTTCACTCAAGCGTGCATAGTTAGATACTAACAGAAAGCGAGAAGTGTTTACAGGAGTTGTTTCTAGCACGATCCAAGAACAGGGAGGGGCAAGGCAGTCATCCATTATCGTATCACAAGCCATGCAACACCATTCAGCTTATGATGTATATACACACATATCACATACAATACACATGTGTATTATAATGTAAATGTAGTTTATTTTCTAAAATAGGCTACTCACAGAGTATGAGCACAACTTGTAATAATATCTCCTTCCTAGATAACCACAATATTTTCTCACATTCTTGGTCCTCAGTCATGCTCAAAACAGGACCATACCTCATCCCTTTCCACTGAAAGGATCTACTGATAGCAACAGCAGTTTCCCAGATGAAAATAATGAATTTTAACAAGTTGAGCCATTAACGTCCACAAATACTTACCATGACCACCTCATAAGGAACAAGTAACTTTACACAAGTTGTTCAACTTAGCTACTGATAGTCTTTGGTAAATGAAATATATAAGTATACTTAAATTATATTTTATAGATTCAGAATATATATATATATATATATTATGACATCTAAGAATATCACAATATAAACTTAAAATACTTTGTTTTGGTTGAGATAGGGTTTTGTGTAGTTGAGGCTAGCTCAACTCCACAGTATAGCTGAGGCTGGCCTCTTGACCTGGCTCTACCTCTCAAGCTCTGGGACTGCAGAGTGTGGGTGGGACAATTCTGTATTCTGTCAATTATGTTTTAAATAAATGCTGATTGGCCAGTAGCCAAGCAGGAAGTATAGGTGGGACAACCAGACAGGAAGTATAGGCAGGGCAATGAAAACACAGGAGTATTCTAGGAAGAAGGAAGTTCCTCCCAGACATGGAAGAAGGAAGATGTGGCCTACCCCACTGAAAAAGGTACCGAGCCATGTGGCTAACATATACTAGAATAATGGGTTAATATAAATTACAAGAGTTAATAAGAAGCCTGAGCTAATGAGCCAATCAGTTTATAACTTATGGAGACTTCTGTGTGATTTTCTTTGGGGCTAAATGGCTGTGGGAACTGGGCAGGACAGAAACCCCAACAAGCAGGCCATCATGTTACACACCACCACACCTGGCTCATAAGTATCAATCCAAATAGAACAGCATCCAATGCTATAGGCAATGAAACTAGGCTTCTCTTCAACACGGATTTCAATTCAGGCTTCTATCATAGAAGGTTTTTTTTTTTGTTTTTTTTGTGGTGCTAGAGACAGAATCCAGGGTCTCGTGTTTGCCACCAAGAACTCTAACACTGAGCCTCATCCCCAGGCCTGTGAAAACCAGGCAGCCTGGACAGTTCAGAGCTGATTCTCAAATGGAGCAAGGAGTAATGACCTTTATTCAGAGTGATATGCAAAAACCCTCGGCACAAACTGGCTAGTCCACAAGCATTCACTGTCAGCACAGGAGCTTCCACTTACACTGTTCTGAAGGATGCTATTACTGCCTTGTCTCTGAGGGTCCATCCTGCCTCCTGTAGGAATGAGAAAGTTCACACTGATATGCTCTTCATTGGCATCCATAAACTGCGTTGTCAATAGTTTTAAATTTACACATTAAAGATTAAAATAACATCTTTATCCAAGTGTATCTGCTTTCTTAATAGTTACTTAATAGTTGCTGAAGACTGTAACAAATTTTGTTGCTTTCCAGGCGCCTGATCAGTTAAAAACACTTCTGGAAACCAGTGAAGTACTTCTGAAGCTAACTGAAAACATGACTGGAACTCAAGACTGAAGATTGTCAAGTCAACAGAATGAGCTGCAGGAAAGCACTCTGCACCTTTCTGAGTTCGCTACGACAGCCGCCAGGTTCAGAGCTCATGCTCAGGCAAGCTGGTTTGCCAGCCATGTACCAGGGCATCTTAAAACTCATGCAGTTTCCTGAACCAAGCATCATCACGGTACTTTCGCAGTATGTTTTTAGAAAGCACACGAGCAGACATGCATTCTTAAGCATGACACTTATTTTACCTAGCGTATTTGGCGCTGCTGAAGAATCGGGTGATGCAGTTTGGTACGGCAAGTCAGTATTCAACTGCAAGAGATAGCCCTCGACCGTCGGCACTTCGTCCCACTTGACGTGGAAAGAGTTGGTAGTAGCTTTGATCAGCTGGACTTGGGATGGTGCTGGCGGTTTCTCTAAGGAAAAACATTATATAGAGCCTTTAGTTTCAATCGCAACCACAGTCTGCCAACAGTTTTGGTGGGCAGGAGCTTGAAAACACCAGCAGTGAACACCACATCTGTTTGTTGAAGACACTTAAAGACAGACAAACCAAAGTAGTTTGAAGCTCTGATTTTATTCAATTTCTTCTACAAATAAAATAACTCAATACCAAACTACTTGCACCATTAGGATCAGAAGGCCGAAGAGCTCCCCTGAATACACCTAATCATGTCTAAAAGGCTGAGAGGTGAGACTGGGTGTTATAGAATTATTGCTTTGTGTTTTACCCTCATGAATTTTAATTTTTTTAATTTAAAGAACTGATTTTTAGGGGCTGGAGAGATGGCTCAGTGGTTAAGAGCACTGGATGCTCTTCCAGAGGTTGTGAGTTTAATTCCCAGCAACCACATGGTGGCTCACAACCATCTGTAATGAGATCTGACGCCCTCTTCTGGCATGTGGGCATACATGGAAGCAGAATGTTGTATACACAATTAATTAATTAATTAACTAGAGTGATATTTAAAAAAAAAGAACTGATTTTTAACCAACAGCATACATGCTAGAAATACTGCTGTTAGCAAAGATGACTTGGATATATTTTGGAACAACATGAAGTTTTTATCCTTTAACAAAATTAGTACTACCCAAAACACATAACCTTGGTATAAAATATCAGTAACATAAAAAATATTGCTAATATTTCCACAACAAGTAACAAATCTTCTAAGATTTGAAATTATAGCCAGGTGGTGTTGGCACATGCCTTTAAACTCAGCACTTGAGAGGCAGAGGCAGGTGAATCTGAGTTTGAGGTCAGTCTGGGCTACAGAGCGAGTTCCAGGCCAGCCAGGGCTACACAGAGAAACCCTGCCTCGAAAAACAAAAACAAAAAGTATCTGAGGTTGTACCTGATGACAATGTTGCTGGTCCAGTCTTCTGTGTATACTAAGGATGTCAGCAAGCTTCACACTGAGAGGAAGTGTGTCCCTAGCTTCACACTGAGAGGAAGTGTGTCCCTTAGCTTTGGACAATTTCTCAGCTGTCCAGAGCAAGTCCGATATCTACTTCATTTTTTAAATATCTCTTCAAAATATTTTAATCATTACTTTATGTATATAGGTGTCTTGCCTTCATGTGTATCTGTGTGTCATGTGCATGCCTAGCACACAGAGACCAGGAGAATGTGTCGGATCTCCTGGACCTGGAGCTACAGACAGTTGGATGCTGGGAATTAACTCTGGTCCTCTGGAAGAGTAGCCTGTGCTCTTATCTGCTGAGCCATCTCTTCAACCTCAAATGTATCATTTTACTGATGATAACAACATACCTCAAGCCACAGCCAGTCCAAGCCTATTCCCTACACTGGTTTGTGGAAATACAGCAGTACTCTTTGTTAGCGTATTTTCCCTAGGCTTACCTCCATGCTTCAAAGTCAGTCAGGAGACAGTGAGGCCTGTTCCTTCAACAATTTTTATGTAAAGTCCCCCACCACCCCTTCAGCAACCCAAGTAGTTTATATCCCTCAAAGGATGGTAGCCCACAGCTGAATTAAAGCAAACATTTGGGAAAGTCCAGGAAGTAGACCAGATATTAAAGCGGAGGACATGGAGGAAATTTTTAAAAATGTAAATCCTGAAATAAATTTCTAACACACTAAAGACCATGAGTTTCCAGACTAAAAGTGCCCACTGAGCACTTATCACAGAGATGAAAACCAGTACTGGGTTGGAGAGACGGCTGCAGCACCAGCGTGTCCCCAGATCACCTGAGCTTCCTTCCCAGCACACGGGCCAGGGGGGTCGCAACCATCTGCAGCTCCCAGGCCCCTGCATACACTAAGATTCAGACTCACATTCCTACAAATAATTTTAAAAAATCAAAACAAAATTTCCTTTAAAAAGAAGGACAAAGAAGCAAGCAAGGAGTGGATGGTGGTGCACACCTAAGGCAGGAGGGCTGTGCATTTGAGGCCTCATAGGCTAGTTTGGAAGACTGTCTAAATGAACAGAAACAACCCACCAGCATCGTAAAAATTTAAAATTTCAGGAACAGGGGAAAAAATTACAAATGCTTCTAGAGGCAGGGGGAAGTGAAAAGGTCATGTTAAAAAAAAAGATTCAAAACAGAAACCTAGAAAATATAAGGAATATAATTCGAGTCACAGGCATCAGTACTTTTTCTTTTTCTAGCTTTGGAGCCTGTCCTTGATGTGAGAGTCCCCTCTCTGTGTTGCTTGTATTGGTTAATGAATAAAGAAACTGCCTTGGCCTGATAGGGCAGAACCTAGGTAGGTGGAGAAGACAGAACTGAATTTTAGGAGGAAGAAAGCAGAGTCAGAGAGATGCCATAGATCCGCCAGAGACAGATGCTGGTAATTTTACCTGGTAAGCCACTGCCACATGGCGATACACAAATTAATAGAAATGGATTAAATTAAGATGTAAAACTTAGCCAATAAGAAACTAAAGCTAATGGGCCAAGCAGTGATTTAATTACGCCCATATTCCCAAATATTGTTTATAAATGTTCTTTTACATTTAAAGGAAGATATAATATAGATATGAATAATTTACATTGGTATGGATCTTGGTTTATTGATACAAATTTAAGGTCAATTTTGTTATATGTGTGTGTGTTTCTGATCTTGATTAAGGTATTGTGTTTATGTAGTTCATTTAAAAATGTATAATTAAAAATATAGGTCAATAGATAGTCAAAATTGTAGTCACGTTAGTTAGGTTTTCTAGATATATAGAGATATATTTCAGTTAGTTAGGTATTCTTCAAATCTTGCAGAGACCTTCAGAAGATGGCATTTAAATGTTCACGCTGTCAGACTGGACAGCAAGTGTCAGAACCTGGTGAGATATACTGCAGGTCCCCACTTTAAAACTTCTGATGTAACTATTAGCAAATGATCTAAAATTCCCTTTAATCTGAGGCTGTCTGGTACTTCTGCACCATAATACTGGGGTTACAGATTTGTAGGCAAGTACCACAGGGGTGGAGTGTTTCTTGCCATATTTTGGGGGGGAGGGGAGAGGGTTAGACACAGGGCTTTTCTGTGTAGCCCTAGCTGTCCTGGAACTTGCTCTTGTAGACCAGGCCGGCCTCAAACTCAGAGATTCATCTGCCCCTGCCTCTTGAGCACTGGGATTAAAGGTGTCACCACCACTTCCCAGCTCTCAGCACATTCTTATCAGGGTGTAAATGATAGGAATAGAATTTAGCACTACTGATAACAATCCGGATCACTTGTTAGACTAAGAACAGTTCTCCCCTTCTGCGCCTTGGAAAAGAATCTTTAAATCCATCCTACACACAAGAGGAAGGAAAATCCTCCTTCCAAGTGGGGAGTGTTACATATTCCTCGCAGTGATTTCCGATTATTAGGATCCTTTTCAGTCTTTAGAATCTTTAAATCCATCCTACACACGAGAGGAAGGAAAAATCCTCCAAGTGGGTAGCGTTACATATTCCTCGCAGTGATTTCCGATTGTAAGGATCCCTTTTCAGTCCTATATGAAGAACTTCATTACGCACTCCTACGTACCAGTATCGAGATACCAGAGATCCTTGCAGCACACTTGACTATTGAGGGCTTTTTTGTAGCCATCTCTTCCACTCCAGAAGTACAGTCGAGTGCCGACCGCAACAGCGCAGTGTCCGGCTCGTGGTCTTGGCCTTGAATTTTTTTTATCTTCCTGAGAATCTGACACTAGAGTGATCCACTCTGCTGTATCTAAAAAGAAAGAAATTTCCATGACTCAGTTATTGCTCTTAAGCAACAAAGAGCAAACATGACTTTATTACATCAACGAGAAAGTCTCGAGACTCACCTAGATTCAGGTAAGAAAATGAGCTCGTACATCTCCACTCGCAATCATTAGGTGAATTCTCAGGATTCTCCCCCTTGTGGGGAACCCATCCACCAAAAATGTACATCCTGCATGACAGAAGAGAACCAAGGACTTAAAATAAGTGCATCAATTTTACTTTCTGGATAGGAAACACAAGAATGAGCTTATTTGCCGGCTTAAAGCTACAGAACTCCTACCACACTGTAAAGGGAGCATTGTATAGACAAAATGAACAAAACGGTCTTTCATAAAAGAGTTTACCATTGTAAGCAAGGGTGGTACACATCTAGGAAAGAGGAGGATGCTCAGAGCTCATGAGTGTAAGGCCACAGGGAATGGAACAAGAGCCTGTCTCAACAACAATAAACCTGACAACTCTATAAAGCAGAACTAAACCAAAACTATACTCCGTTGGGGAAGTGTAAGTGAACAATGTCTGAACTATATCATACGCTTAGTAAGAACGCGGGCACCCATCCATCTCTGCTTTTTAACTGCACATGCACAGGTCCCCAAAATGCTGGGCTTTCACCTGCAACTGTAAGCCCAATTAGCCCTTCCTTCCTAAGTTGCTTTTGTTAGGGTATTTTCAACACATCAACAGAAAAGTAACTAAGACAGTGATCAAAAAAGATGAAATTTCACTTAACTTTGGGTCACTGCCATTACTTAAACATGACAACTTTAAGCCTGCCCTGGCTATGAATGCCGGGAGCCCCAGCTGTGCGGCAGGCTATGGTAAAAGGATGCTGGAACAAGCGTGGTGGTGCAGGCTTACAAGCCCAGCTTCCCAGGGAGGCTGAAGCAGGAAGATCACAACTCTGAGGTCTGCCTGGGCAAGTTAGGAAGACTTGGTGTTCAAAGGAAAAAAGGTTTGGTGATGCAGTTCTGCGTGTTGGTAGGACACTGAGATGCATTTAAGTGCGCGGTTCCAACTCCAGCACTGTTAAAAACAGATAGCAGACCACCTTCAACTTTCTCCAGCAGTCTAGAGGCCCTTGTTGGAACACTGAGAATGGAGCAGTGTGAGAATTCTGAGTGCTTGTGGAAAAACTCCATGAAAACAAGACAAGAGTCTGCTGGCCTCAGTTTGTTCAAATACAGAATTGTTCTTGGAGTGTGTTTTCATCTCCTCCCAGGTGGAGCAGATAGGCGTTTAATTCCAGTTCCTGTTACTCATATGCCTCTATGGAAAAACATGGTTTTGCCACATGTGTCCTTTTGACTGAACACCTTACTCATGTGACTCTTTTTAACCCTCAGAGTGTAAACTGTCCAATGCTCCAAATAAAGCTGGCTATTGTATGAGACTTTCAGGCCCTGCTCTCCCAGGCCCACGCCGCCAATTAGAACAGCAAACAGCTTTTCTTAAAATTTTTAAAAGACATTTTATTTCGTTTCTATGGGTGTTTTGTCTGCATATGTACATATGCACCATATGTATGCCTGGTGTCTCCGATTCCCTGGGACTGGAGTTTCTGATGGATGTGGGCCCTGTGCAGACGCTGGGAACCTAACCAGAGAGGACAAAGCAGCTTGGCAACACCCGCTGACACGTAGGTCGTGCCATACCAGGAAAGGCAGGGAGAGGAAGCTAAACAGGTAACCCAGACAGGTGTTCCAGCTCCCACTGACAAATTACTTTAGCTGTGATCAGCACAACAAGGTATTATTAAGTCTGCGAATCTATTTCTAAGGAAGGACCATTTTTACTTCTCTTTGTATCAGTCTTTCAAGGCAAACAAGAGAAGGAAGCCATACTTGTTTCCTATAACACTGGCTGTATGAAGGCTCCGCGGAAGTGGCACTGTCCCCTTTGTTTCTGGTTTTGACCAAGACATAGTTTCTAGAAATAAAAATAAGAAAATCAGGAACTTGATCTAATAATAGCAAATCACCTCAATTTGCACACTTAAAAAAATAAAACAAAAGTACTTACCAAAAAAAGCAAAAACGTTTCAAATCAGTTATCTGAATTCATCTTAAACATTCCCAGACCACAAGCACATCCAATCAGAAATCTACTTACACTGAATTTAACATTTCTACTGAAGAGCTGTGCTTAAAGTGTCACTAATTTTAAATGACAAATAATACTTTTGATTTAACCATATTAAATAAATTTAAAAGACAGTGAAAGATGAGAAGCACATTTTCAGTTATTCACTTTCAGAGAGCTGCCCTCAGGTCTCCCACTGGTTAGCAATTCTGTTAAAGTCACACTTCCCATAGACAGGGAGGACAACCAAAGAAATTAGTAACCCAACCAGATACCTCTCAGGGTGAAAGACGGTCCCACTAACAATTACAGAGGACCACAAGCATGTACGTGGACCATTCTAGACAACCAGAATCTATGGTGGGTGCTAAAGGAAACATAGGAAATTTACTACCATAAATTGAACATTCAGTTGTTCAAAGTGACTAATCA